>NC_047105.1:9360865-9673365 GCF_902500255.1 Thalassophryne amazonica
CTCTATGGCTGCTGGGATAGGCTCCAGCCTCCCGCGACCCTTAATTGGACTAAGCGGTAGAAGATGAATGAATGAATGAATGAATTTCTTTATGTTGTGGATTCACAGGGAATTCACCATTAATTTCACACTTTTGTTTTTACAGTGCAGCAGTCCATGATGGTGAAGAAGACGATAGATTCTGTATGAACTAACATATTAAAACATTACACTGGTTGACAGTTGCAAAGCGCACACTGTACCACACCCTTCCATCAGTTACATTCCATTATAAAAGATGTGGCTTCATCTGGAATTGACAACATTTTACATGTCATGAGATATGTATGACTGACAGGTTTAATCAAGATTTTAAAAAAGCCTCTTATCTCTACAAGAAAAAGAGAAGATAATCCACATACTGATTAATCAACATGCTCTGGGTTCATTGAGATAAAATCTGTCAGTCTAACAAATTTATTGGCAAATGGCTGGAAATATTTTTGAGAAATTAATGGAAACAACCTTGTATCGCCTCTTCTTTTTGTCTTCTATATTCTTCACTTTTTCTTCTTTTTTCTTGTTATTCTCTTTTTGTTCTTTATATGTGAAAATACAAACAAGGCATATTTTTCCTTACTTACAAATAACATACTGACAGAGGTTGAGCATTGAGAAAATGCACAGAAAAATATTTCAACTTAAAAAGCCTAAATAAATAAATAAAGACTATGAAATAATTAATCATCATATGAATACCCTGTGACCCCTGATTGAGTCACCTTATTCAGGAAGTCAGGGTGGGCGGCTCCATTTTGTCAAGTAACGTCCGGTTTGCCACTGCGTCTGATGATTAGCTATGCGGGAAAGCGGTACACGAGAAGTGTCCAAACATGAGCAGCATTAATCATTTCAGTTTGTCGGTGCCACAAACAACTGGAAGAAGAGGAAACTATCGCTTTCAGAACGATTGTTTTGAACATAGAAAGGGAGATCTGAGTGCTGTGGACGAGCATTTAACTTGTTCCCTCCTCCATCGAAAGACGACGATCTCGGCGCTCGCTAAAGGCGCTGAATTTGAAAAATCCACCAAAACGTCCCTATGTCTGTTTATTTTTATTTATGGAGAAAAAACCCACACCACTGCATCCTTACCCAGAGAAATGGTTGGACTACAATGCTTCGTTGAAGAAGCCACGGCGGATGCAAGTGAGACAAACGGATAAGCTGTGTTTGTAGCGTTAGCTGCTATCTAATTTACTCATTTTCTGGCGTTTGATACAACCAAGCACTGCATGAAATAACACGGTACTTATATTAACGTTACGTAAATCGGCATTACAGTGGTACTACTTGTCAGGTAGTATTTTAACTTGATTGTGCTTTTATATAAGCTTTGTGCCGCGCAGCTCGGTATAAACGCTCGTTGTTTCCTCTTAGCCAAACCGTTCCACGCCAAGCTACAACACAAAATATTTAATAATCGAGGGCCACTTTTTCATGTCATCTTCCCACTCTGTTCTGACCCGTGGGTGAGCCAGAGTCGATTCCTTTGAGCTTTTCAAAAAGGTTTTTGTTTCTACCCGTGGAATGACTTCCATTGATCTATATTGAAAACACCACTCAGCGGAAGTCCTAAGACAAAACGGAAATGCATCTGTTGTAAAAGTGGGCGGGGCTGAATAAGGTGAATAGAAAACAAAATTATTTTGCTTAATCAAAATATTTTAAAAATGTCCAAAGATATTTGGCAAAAAGAACAAAACAAATTTTAAAATCTGACAAATACACTGATTTTGTGTGTTTTTTGTTTGTTTGGTTGTTTGTTTGTTTTTTTTTTTGGGGGGGGGGGTTGGTTTTGTTTTGTTTTTGTTTTTTTGTTTTTTGTTTTTTTTATGGGTTCACAGAGGCTCCGTTCTAAACTGAAATAACAGTCACACAACCCCACAGAAAGGATTTTGTACGACATCAGCTGAAGCTGACAGTTATTTTTCTCTCTGTCTGTCTCATTATTATGTGTTGTTTAGAAGCCATTTTGATTTAATTCTTTTACCACTGTTTGTATATAACTGTTAAAGTACAACCCCAAATGAGAAAAAGTTGGGACAGGGTTGAAAATCCAAATTAAAATGAATGCAGTGACTCTTCTGTTTGCTTGGACTTCTGTTTCATTGTAGGTACACTCTCAGAAATAAAGGTACAGTGAGGGTACAATCAAGTGCTTCAAGGTACAAATTTACAACTTTACCATCAAAGGTACAAACATGGCTCTAGATGAGTACAAATAAATACCTTTCCAAATAAAAGGGTACACAATGAATTATGCATGCTGAAAAGTACATATAGGTACCCTTTGGAAAGGTACATTCTCATAAATAAAGTAGTAGTGAAGGTACAATCTAGTTCTTTAAGGTACAACATTCACAAATCTACCATTAAAGGTCCTATTGTGTTCCCAAGGGGTACTGAGAAGTACCTTTCGGGTACACATCATGTAGGGTACAAAATAAGTACCTTCTTCAAGTCAAAGGGCACACTCCCTGTTGGGTACTGAGCAGTACCTGTCAAGTGACAGGGTATAATCTGGGGTGCTTTTAAGTACCTTTTTCAAGGGTACAGTCCTCTGGGATAATCTATGCCTTTTCAAAGAATGTTAAACATGAAATCAAGGCGAACCAAAACAAAATTTGACCACAATTCAATCAGCTGTAGGCCCTATGAACAACCCTGATTATGAATGCAGATTGCACAGAGCTTGATTGATGCACCTGTTGAAAGGGACCTGATGTAACCCATGTTTATGCCCACCATTCATAATATTGTCAGTTTAATATATCAGTATGTCTGAATGCAATATCAGCGTTGTTCATAAATAGGGCCTACAGTTGATTTAATTGTGGTCAGATTTTGTTTTGGCTCTCCTTTACACCCGTCAGATTCCAAGCCGATTTAGATTGTGGAAAGGGACGCTAACTTTTAGTTTTTCATATACACCCCACCACTCTGTAGTTATTGACACATAGACAAATATGCACACACACACGCGTGCGCACACATATACACATATACATACATACACACACACACACACACACACACACACACTTTTTTAGGGACTGTAATCATGCATTCAGTATATCTGGCCTGTTTTATTTATTTATTTACAGGGTCTGCAACTCCTGGTACATTGCACTTTGTTTATAGAACTGTCATGCACACAGCACTTTTTGATATCCCCTAAACACTTCTTTGCCTACTGTATTCTCTGTGTATATAGTTGAATGTGTATTTTTGTCCTTTGTCTTAAATTGTTGTATGAGGTTTTATGCTAGACAAGGTGAAGCTCCAATTTAAATTTTATTGAATTTTATTTAATGACAATAAAAGGCATCTCCAGTGGCGGTCCTAGAGTGATTTACTCCCCGGGCGAAACCCCCTGCGTGCTCCCCCGCACGCACACTAACGTAGCCACCATCTCCGCCCCACCACCCATGAAAACACTAACTTTGTCCAGAACACCCACAATCCCACAAATTAACTCACAACAGCTATTTTCAAGAACAAATTTCCAGTTTTAATGACTACTGCAATAACAAACACAAAGATAAACAATAATTACTTCAATAAAGTTTTTGAACATAAAAAACAAAAGACTCAGTGACTTCACATTACAACTATGTACAGTACAGGTATTTAAGAAAGCACAACTGCACTACAGCACCGCCCGATGGGCAAAATATTGCACGTCATTCAGTTTTACCAACAGAGTGCACTTTGCATTATCATAGAGTATCATTCACCATAATGAACAAGACTTAAACCGCCATTAAAGTCGCACCATATAAATAACAAAAGAAGTTAAACAATCTGTATATTACAGAATACCATGAAGTGACAAAAATGTACAAAAAAAAACCCTATACATTAAAGTGGCAAAAATGATAAAGTGCAATCATGTATCATAAATAAATGAACTAACGACAGAGGTAAATTCTATACCCATTACTGTACACATAAGAAGAAATAACAAACACTATTGTGTATCATAAGTAACAGGAAGCAACAAGTGAAGAAGTTAACACTCTTTAAAGGCAAAAATGGCAAACCACAATAATTTGTCATAAATAACAAGCAGTGCAAAAGAAGTAAGAGGAAAACAGTCTATATACAAAAGTTTGCAGGAGGCATCATAATTGTTTGCCACAGTGCTCACTATCCGTGATGTGAAATTCCATTGAGTAGGAGCATTTCTGGGCAACCTTGAGCAGCCTGCAGACTCAAGAAAAGACATCCTCTTTGTGGATTTTGAGAAAAATGTGGAAAACCCAGAGAGTGATGCAAAAAAATATTCTGCACTCAGATAAGCATTTAGCCCCCGAGACAGAACCAGATTCAGTCTGTGTGCAGAGCAATGCACAAACATTGCACTGGGAGCTGTTGCTTTAACTTTGGCCTGCAAACCATTGAGAGCTGAAGCCATGACAGCAGCCATGGCTTCTTTGTAAGGAAGACTATCAAATGGCTTCGCCAAAATCCGGTCCACAACATTCAAATTGTCTGCCATTATGTGCAGCTTGCTACCTAGCTAGCTCGCTAGCTGGGACTGGCGCAAGGCTAGTGTGAAGTTTGTCCGCCTGTGAGTGCTTTGTGACGGTGAAGGAGCTCAGCAACACCCGCTGCTCGGTAGGGAGGTATGCATTTCTAGCGCCTGGCTGCGGACCTGTACTACTGGCTGCATTCTACCCTAATTAGTGGTATAGTTGTATTTTGTTGTTGTTAATGTCACAAGGCAACGAGTGGTACTGTAGATAGGCCTTACGTGTTTTGATTATTTATTTATTTGTGTATTTGGGGGGGGGGGGGGTGGCGTGGGAGGATTGAGTCCTTTCTTTTTTTTTTTTTTTTTTGACCAATCAAAACTTGCATCCCTGTCTGTTTTGTTGTATTCTTCAGGGTGAACCCAACACACCATACCCAACTGTCCAGGTGACCCAAGAAGACTGGAAGTCCACGTTTGAGGGACGAAGCTTCTGTTCCCTGAAGGTAGACCAGGTCAAGGTGTGTGAAGGCATGAAGGTAGAGGAAGCAGTGATCTCATCGTTTTATTCATATTTTGTTTTCAATCTTGATTACCAACCCAAAAATAAGAACACTCTGACCTTCCTCCAGCGATGTATTGCAAAAATTAATGTGAAGGGAGACCGGCCTCTGCCAACGACTGTAACCAGAGTGATAAACCTCATCTACTAAATTTTTTTTTCTTCTTCTAAATGCCTCGTGTACACCAATGCCCCAAGTGCCAAAGAAAAACTTTTACTGTCATGAAGTTGGTTCAACATGTGGGACTTACTCATGCCCATGAGGCAGGCTTCTCGATCACATGTGGACTCAATGACTGCCAATCCACTTTTTCCAAATACCCATCTTTCAGATGTCACGTTTATAGAAAACATAGATCTTGCATTTTATCTACTGATGATCCTGCTAGTGAGGAGCTTGCTAGTGAAAATCCTGCTTCTGAAGACAAACATGAGCAGGTTATGTGTGATGATGCAGATGTCCAACCCCCTCCTTGTATGGATACACTTTTATATAACTTTAAAAAATAATCTTTGTAGCTTCATCCTAAAATGCAGGGAAAAAAACAATTTACCACAATCTGTTCAGCAAGAAATACTTAGTGGTGTAAACTTTCTATCTTCTTTTTTTAAACAGAATTACGATGAATTTATATCTTATCATCTTAAAGAAAATGGTTTTGATGTCAAAGGATGTCTTGAACTTCAGCAGGTTTTACAGTCTAATGATTTTTTTGAGGAAGCATCAAAAGAGTTCTCTTCTCAGTTCAAACTGAAAGAATATTGCAAGTCGAGGTTAGATTTGACCGAACCAGTTCAATACACTTTAAGAGGGTCTACAGGACATAAAATAGGTAGCTTCTCCTATGTTCCCATTTCTGATGTTTTGAAAAAATATTGTTCCCATGAGGATGTGTGGGATGACATAGTCTCTGTAAATACTGAAGATGAACAGGTCTTGACTGACTTTTGTGATGGATTGTACTATAAGGAGCATCCTTTCTTTAAAGAATATCCAAATGCCTTACGACTACATTTCTATGAGGATGAATTTGAGGTAGTGAACCCTTTGGGTTCAAAGAAAACAAAACACAAACTGTGCGCCTTCTACTATACAGTAGGTAATGTACATGGAAGGTACAGGTCTCAAGTGAAGCATATTCATTTAGCACTACTACATGATCTTAAAATGCTCTCAACAGATGGGTTCACCCTCACTGTTGGAGGGGTTGAGCAGAACGTTCGTGCAGCCCTAGTTACCTTTTCAGGGGATAACCTTTCAGCTCACATGATTGGTGGATTCTATATGTCATTTAACTCAGGAAGGGTTTGTAGACACTGTATGGGAACATATACAGATATAAAAGAGAAATTTCAGGAAGATAGTTATGCCTTAAGAACATCTGATGTTTACCAGTATCACCTGGAATGTATCCAGAAAATCCTGACAGTAGAGCAACTTATGGGGTACAGTGTAGTTGTCCGTTTAATGTGCTTCCCTATTTCGATGTTACTAAGTCCTTACCTCCAGATGTAATGCATGATCTGTTAGAGGGTGTCATACTTTTAGTTTTGAAGCATGTCCTGTGCCAAGCTCATAAACAGAAACATATTAGCATACAAGAAGTAAACGAAGAACTACAGAGAATGACAATAGGTCAAAATGATAGAGCAAATAAGCCAGTACAGTTGTCTGAAAGACTATTACAAAGAGGAGGCATTGTGGGCTCGGCATCTCAGAAATGGTGCCTTTTTCGACTTATTCCTTTTTTGATCGCACATCGTATTCCTCTTGAGTGTCAGTATTGGCGTGTATACCTGTTGTGCCGAGAAATTGTAGATATCGTTCTAGCTCCCATGGTGAGAAGAGAGAACATTCCTCTTTTAGATGTACTTGTGCAGGAATTTTTGACTGAGTTGAACGCTGTATTTGGAGATGTTATTACACCGAAGTGCCATTATTTAATTCATTATTCTAGATTGATGTCAATGTTTGGCCCTCTTCGTTCTCTATGGTGCATGAGGTTTGAAGCCAAACACCAGTATTTTAAGAATGTTGCAAGTAATTGTCGTAATTTTATTAATATAGCTTCCACTCTGAGCAACCGGCACCAGTTAAAACAATGTTGGGAGTTTTCTTCAAATAATTTCTTAGATGATTTTGAGAAGGTACCAAGAAGCAGTACTAGCACTCCATTTTGTTCCTTACCATTTACACTCCAGTGTGCTCTAGAGCAGTATTTTACTGATGTTTCTTTTAGTGAAGTTATTCAACGTGTTTCAGAAGTAACCGTTAACAATGTCAAGTATGCCACACAAGATGTTTTTGTAGTGGATGTGTTGCATGGTCAGAGAATTCCTCTTTTTTTCCAAGTGAAATACATTTTTAATGTGGACACTACATGGATTCTTTGTGGAAAACTGATATTTCCAAAGTATTTTAGCCAGCACTTTTATGCTTATTCAGTCAGATTTGAACAAGAATGGACTGTGATACAGCCTGGGGCAGAGCTAGATTTTAATGCTCTTGATATATATGCAGTTGATGGTGATGTCTTTGTGGCAATGAAATACTGTGCAAGAATAGTTAGTCTTTTTTATGTGTCTGGCAATGAAATACTGTGTGTTAGAGTTAAAGTCCTTTTAATGTCTCTGTGGCAATGAAATACTGTGTGTAAGAAGAGTTCAAGTCCTTTTTATGTCTCTGTGGCAATGAAATACTGTGTGTAAGAAGAGTTAAAGTACTTTTTATGTCTCTGTGGCAATGAAATACTGTGTGTAAGAAGAGTTAAAGTCCTTTTTATGTCTCTGTGGAAATGAAATACTGTGGGTAAGAAGAGAGTACTTTTTATGTCTCTGTGGCAATGAAATGCTGTGTGTAAGAATAGTTAAAGTCCTTTTATGTCTCCGTGGCAATGAAATACTGTGTGTAAGAAGAGTTAAAGTCCTTTTTATGTCTCTGCGGCAATGAAATGCTGTGTGTAAGAATAGTTAAAGTCCTTTTTATGTCTCTGTGGCAATGAAATACTGTGTAAGAATAGTTAAAGTCCTTTTTATGTCTCTGTGGAAATGAAATACTGTGGGTAAGAAGAGAATACTTTTTATGTCTCTGTGGCAATGAAATACTGTGTGTAAGAAGAGTTAAAGTCCTTTTTATGTCTCTGTGGCAATGAAATACTGTGAGTAAGAAGAGAATACTTTTTATGTCTCTGCGGCAATTAAATACTGTGTAAGAAGAGTTAAAGTCCTTTTTATGTCTGTGGAAATGAAATACTGTGGGTAAGAAGAGTTAGTCCTTTTTATGTCTCTGCTTCAATGAAATACTGTGTGTAGAAGAGTTAAAGTACTTTTTATGTCTTTGTGGCAATGAATTACTGTGTAAGAATAGTTAAAGTCCTTTTTATGTCTGTGGAAATGAAATACTGTGGGTAAGAAGAGTTAGTCCTTTTTATGTCTCTGTGGAAATGAAATACTGTGTGTAAGAAGAGTTAAAGTACTTTTTATGTCTCTGTGGCAATGAAATACTGTGTGTAAGAAGAGTTAAAGTCCTTTTTATGTCTCTGTGGCAATGAAATACTGTGTGTAAGAAGAGTTAAAGTCCTTTTTATGTCTCTGTGGCAATGAAATACTGTGTAAGAAGTTAAAAATGACATTCAGATTGTACAAATATTTTAGCACTTGTGTATTGGCTAATCTTTTGATGTTGCCTCTTTCTACTTAACAGATCATAAGACTAAGCATTTTAAATTGTTTCCCCTGGGATTTAAATGCAAAAAAAACCTTTATTCGTTAATAAAAGTTTATTGTAAATGAAAATTATGGTGTTTGGAAGTTAATTACTTCCCAGTACTTAAATTTGTACTTCTTTTAAATATTTGATTGTGGGAAAACAAAACATTGCTTTTGTTTGCTCTCATTCATTTTTATTTAACAAGGACATTTTTGCCACTTTATAGGTACAATGGCATCGTCGCTGGGGTGGTACCCCTAACGAGCACAAATTTGTACCATCTAATGGGGTACCTTTTTGTACCAGCGGATTAAGGTACAAATGTATTGCTAAGGTACAAAATTGTTTCATAAAAGGGTACAACTCTGTACCTATGGTAAGGGTACCATTGCTGTACCATCCCAACGACGAGCGATTTGTACCTTGAAGGGAACATACGTATTTGTACCTAAAAGGCACAAACTGTAGGGGTACTTATTTGTACCCATTAATATGGTACAAGGTTGTTCTCCTTCGGGGTACTGCCCCAGCGACGAGCATTTGTACCTTTTGTTTACTTTTCTGTACCTTTATTTCTGAGAGTGTACAAACCCAAGATATTTCATGGTTTGCAACAGGAGTCAAAGTAAATGTAAGAGCCACTGCCTTTTGTTCTTTTTTCATCTTTGTTTTCTATTTTGTTTTGTTTTTTTGTTGTTGTTGTTTTGGGGGGGTTTTTTCATGCCATCCCAACTTTTTCTGATTTGGGGTTGTAAGCAAAAACAGATTTTGCACAAAAAGACTCCTTTATGCAATTCCATTTCAGTCCCACTTAACAAAGAAAGAGGAAGAGCCACAGAAAAGCAAAGCAAAATAGAAATTCCAAACACATCGGCCTGCAGGCGAGAAGAATCCACTTGTCTGAATTCCAGTGTCTCAGTTCTTTTATAAGAACATAATTGCTATGTGACATAGCGGAAGACAGTGCAACAATGCAATCTCAAATGAGATTATGCGAGCGGGAAAAAGGGACGGACATTGTTAGAGGAGATGCCCCCCCACAAAAAAAAAATAATGCTGCCACTCCGTCTTGTGTTCATGCCACAATTCCAATTGGAGTTCAGACTGCCATGTCTTCATAAGTTGGCCTGAACGTCCCCGAAAGTCTTCGGGGGAGCAAGAGAAGGACGTCACTGACAGTTTTACAGGGTGCGAATGTCTGACTGCTAATGAGCTTTTTCTACCAGTATAGCAAATATAACAACTCATTTCCCCAAAATATATATGAGGCAGCACGGTGGCTTAGTGGTTAGCACTGTTGCCTTACAGCAAGAAAGTCATGGGTTCGATTCCCACCTGTGGCCTGTCTGTGCAGAGTTTGCATGTTCTTCCCGTGTTAGCGTGGGTTTCCTCCAGGCGCTCTGGTTTCCTCACACATTTAAAGATATGCACGTTAGGTGAATTGGAAAGTTCATTATTGTCCAGGCCTCCCTGCAAAAGAAGTCTCGAGCTCAATGGGACTAACCTGGTTAAATTAAATATTAAAAAAAATGTCATTTGTTTGTTTTTTTAATCCATCATAATATGGCAGGGTTCTTGATTAAGGCTCTCTTTGTGTTGTGCAAAATTAAATTAACTGACATTTTTTCTTTTGGCATAAAATAATGGAGTTCAGAATTCTGCCAACTTGCATCATTGTTTGGTTGGACAATATGCTGCTTTTAGAATTCAGTGATGAATCCTTTTAATCACTTTACCGTCCACTTAAAAGTGTGTGTGGTTTTTTTTTGTGTGTGTGTGTGGGGGGGGGTAAACAAATATTCTTACAGCACTCAGCCTTATCCCACAGTGGTCTGCGGACATCCCTGTCGACTGCTTAATTAAGTGCTAATTAACCAACATAGCCGCAGAAACCAGTTTGTGATTACGTTTCCCCCAATCGCAGCCCATTATGTCCAACCAAATTATGTTCGCACCTCTATTTACAAGAGGGCAGGCTTTTACCACTGCGAGATAATAACGAAACAAGAAAGCCATTGTGTCTAAATCACCTTAATTTTTAAAAGGCCGCTCCCTGTATTAAGCCAAAGTCAAGTTTGCTGTGATGAGTGCAAGCATCAGCTGCACCACCACAACAACAACAACAACAACAACAACAACAACAATAGTTACTCTGTCCTTCGTTCACACCGAAAGCACAAAATCAACACAAAAACCAACGGTGCCTCTGATACGACCAATAAACCACCGCTGATGACGTCTTCACAAAGACCGGAAACCATAAGCTTTCAAGAAAAAAGACAATAACTTGGAAATTCTTTTTCAATTATGCATGCAATTCAAATATTAAAATTTAAAAACATGAATGGGAACTAAATGTACTGCAGTTTTGTAGTACTTTTCCATCTAATACAAATGCTGCAATTGCTTCAGACAATGATTCATAGGTTTGAAATGCTGAAAACATGAAGTCATCCAATTGCTTCATTGTTTTTGATGCACTTTAAATGAAACAATTGTTTCACAAAATGATTCACTTTTCAAAAGGTTCAGTACGTGAACTAAAGCAATTCAGAAAATAATTTCCTGTTTAAAAACACTTGAACCACTAAATGAAACATGAGTTTCAGCAAATGATTATTTTGGAATGTTTGAAACACTAAAACATTTCTTCTACAAATGCATTCCCTTTGTAAAGAGTTGGCTTAGACTCGTTTGAAATGTAATCAGGTGCTGAACAACAACAACAACAAAAATACATTTGGAATATTCTGGGAAATTTGGAATCTACACTGTTTTGGATGATTTCAAACCAATTACTGAAAATGATGCAGTTTGTTTAATGACATTTTCAGTAACTGTTTGAAGTATTCTGATTAGAAGTAATCCAAATTAGTCCAAATGTATTGTCTTTTGTATTCAGTAACTGATTACATTTCAAAGTAATCCTACCCAACTCTGCCTCTTTAATAACAATACATGCATGAAACATGGAGTGAAGCAATTGCGTCAAACAGTGGTTTGCTGTTTCAAAACCCTCTAAAGATCACAAACATAACTAAAGCAGCTACTTCATTAAATAACTGACTTTTTCAAAATACTTCAAATACTTAATGGAACATATGTTTCAGGAAGTGATTATTTTGGAATGTTTATAACACTAAATTAAACATTTCTTTCACAAAAGTTTCCCTTTTTAAAGAGTTGCCTGGGACTACTTTGAAATGTATTCAAGTACTGAATTAAAAAAATACAATGCATTTGGAATATTTGGAAAAAAGTGTAATATAAATAGTTTTGGATTATTTCAAAACCAAGTACTGAAAATGATGCTTTGTTTGATATAATTTTCAGTAATCGTTTTGAAGTTATCCAAAACTATTCAGATTAGAAGTAATCCAAATCATACCAAATGCACTTTTGTATTCAGTAACTGATTAAATTTCTAAATAATCCTACCCAACTCTGCCTTTTTAAAGGCAATACATGCATGAAAAATGGAGTGAAACAATTGTGTTAAAAAATGATTTGCTGTTTCAGAACACTAAACCTAATTAAAAGTACTTCAGAAAAAAAATTAAGAAAATATTAATCACTATCTCAAGGCAGGGGTGGTGGCCAAGTGGTTAATGCGCTTGGTTTCAGTTCAGAAGGTTCCGGGTTCAAACCCCACCCCTGTCACATTTCTCCATGTAATGTGGAGTTGCGTCAGGAAGGGCATCAGGCGTAAAACCTGTGCCAAATCAACATGCAGATCCACCTTGGATTTGTTGTGGCGACCCCGAGTGCAAGCAAGGGAACAGCTGAAGGGACTTACAATTAATCACTATCTCAACTCATCTGGCTATAGTTAGCTTACTTTCAAGATTTGCACTTTTATTTTACATGGTGTCGATTTTTAATGGTTCTTCAGTTTAAAGGGTTTTGTGGTTTCCATTAGAAAGCATGTATAGTACGGAATTTGTCTTCATATAGTAGCAATCCATAACCTAGCTAGCAGGGTGAACTTTAGATAGAAACCTAAAACATATGATATCATAGCTTCTGTTTCTAAAATAACATAACCAGATTTATAGCTTAGCCCACTAGCTATAATGTAATTTTACAAGTCTACAGACTAGGTACATGTATACTACAATCTTTTCCTGTATGAACACTTAAGATTCAGGAGCTAACTCCTATAATATGTAGTAACTATATTACTTGTATATGTTGTTTACTGCCCTGATTGTGTAAATATCAATTATATACATGCTGTCCATTTTCTTGAGCCAATTTGGTGGGTAGGAAGTTCCCATGGGATAAAAAAGCTTTTCAACCTACCATCCCTGGTTCTCAAGACCAGGCACCTAAGTGGCTCTGCTGTTTTGTTTTGTTTTTGTTGTTGTTGTTGTTGTTGTTTTGTTTTTTGTTTTTTGTTTTTTTTGTTTTTAGATATTTAGATGTACCTTAATATCCATAATATCCACTAGTAGAGTTCCACCTTTGATTTGGAATGTATGAAAGAAGATATATCTTACTGAATTTTCATGTGCTTCAGAAAGTGACTGTTTCAGAACGTTTGAAACATCAAAGGAAACAGTTCTTCCAGAAACATATTCCCCTTTTTTAATTGTATAAAACACACAATCAATCAATCAATCAATTTTTTTATATAGCGCCAAATCACAACAAACAGTTGCCCCAAGGCGCTTTATATTGTAAGGCAAGGCCATACAATAATGATGTAAAACCCCAACGGTCAAAACGACCCCCTGTGAGCAAGCACTTGGCTACAGTGGGAAGGAAAAACTCCCTTTTAACAGGAAGAAACCTCCAGCAGAACCAGGCTCAGGGAGGGGCAGTCTTCTGCTGGGACTGGTTGGGGCTGAGGGAGAGAACCAGGAAAAAGACATGCTGTGGAGGGGAGCAGAGATCGATCACTAATGATTAAATGCAGAGTGGTGCATACAGAGCAAAAAGAGAAAGAAACAGTGCATCATGGGAACCCCCCAGCAGTCTACGTCTATAGCAGCATAACTAAGGGATGGTTCAGGGTCACCTGATCCAGCCCTAACTATAAGCTTTAGCAAAAAGGAAAGTTTTAAGCCTAATCTTAAAAGTAGAGAGGGTGTCTGTCTCCCTGATCTGAATTGGGAGCTGGTTCCACAGGAGAGGAGCCTGAAAGCTGAAGGCTCTGCCTCCCATTCTACTCTTACAAACCCTAGGAACTACAAGTAAGCCTGCAGTCTGAGAGCGAAGCGCTCTATTGGGGTGATATGGTACTACGAGGTCCCTAAGATAAGATGGGACCTGATTATTCAAAACCTTATAAGTAAGAAGAAGAATTTTAAATTCTATTCTAGAATTAACAGGAAGCCAATGAAGAGAGGCCAATATGGGTGAGATATGCTCTCTCCTTCTAGTCCCCGTCAGCACTCTAGCTGCAGCATTTTGAATTAACTGAAGGCTTTTTAGGGAACTTTTAGGACAACCTGATAATAATGAATTACAATAGTCCAGCCTAGAGGAAATAAATGCATGAATTAGTTTTTCAGCATCACTCTGAGACAAGACCTTTCTGATTTTAGAGATATTGCGTAAATGCAAAAAAGCAGTCCTACATATTTGTTTAATATGCGCTTTGAATGACATATCCTGATCAAAAATGACTCCAAGATTTCTCACAGTATTACTAGAGGTCAGGGTAATGCCATCCAGAGTAAGGATCTGGTTAGACACCATGTTTCTAAGATTTGTGGGGCCAAGTACAATAACTTCAGTTTTATCTGAGTTTAAAAGCAGGAAATTAGAGGTCATCCATGTCTTTATGTCTGTAAGACAATCCTGCAGTTTAGCTAATTGGTGTGTGTCCTCTGGCTTCATGGATAGATAAAGCTTGGTATCATCTGCGTAACAATGAAAATTTAAGCAATACCGTCTAATAATACTGCCTAAGGGAAGCATATATAAAGTGAATAAAATTGGTCCTAGCACAGAACCTTGTGGAACTCCATAATTAACTTTAGTCTGTGAAGAAGATTCCCCATTTACATGAACAAATTGTAATCTATTAGACAAATATGATTCAAACCACCGCAGCGCAGTGCCTTTAATACCTATGGCATGCTCTAATCTCTGTAATAAAATTTTATGGTCAACAGTATCAAAAGCAGCACTGAGGTCTAACAGAACAAGCACAGAGATGAGTCCACTGTCCGAGGCCATAAGAAGATCATTTGTAACCTTCACTAATGCTGTTTCTGTACTATGATGAATTCTAAAACCTGACTGAAACTCTTCAAATAGACCATTCCTCTGCAGATGATCAGTTAGCTGTTTTACAACTACCCTTTCAAGAATTTTTGAGAGAAAAGGAAGGTTGGAGATTGGCCTATAATTAGCTAAGATAGCTGGGTCAAGTGATGGCTTTTTAAGTAATGGTTTAATTACTGCCACCTTAAAAGCCTGTGGTACATAGCCAACTAACAAAGATAGATTGATCATATTTAAGATCGAAGCATTAAATAATGGTAGGGCTTCCTTGAGCAGCCTGGTAGGAATGGGGTCTAATAAACATGTTGATGGTTTGGATGAAGTAACTAATGAAAATAACTCAGACAGAACAATCGGAGAGAAAGAGTCTAACCAAATACCGGCATCACTGAAAGCAGCCAAAGATAACGATACGTCTTTGGGATGGTTATGAGTAATTTTTTCTCTAATAGTTAAAATTTTGTTAGCAAAGAAAGTCATGAACTCATTACTAGTTAAAGATAATGGAATACTCAGCTCAATAGAGCTCTGACTCTTTGTCAGCCTGGCTACAGTGCTGAAAAGAAACCTGGGGTTGTTCTTATTTTCTTCAATTAGTGATGAGTAGAAAGATGTCCTAGCTTTACGGAGGGCTTTTTTATAGAGCAACAGACTCTTTTTCCAGGCTAAGTGAAGATCTTCTAAATTAGTGAGACGCCATTTCCTCTCCAACTTACGGGTTATCTGCTTTAAGCTACGAGTTTGAGAGTTATACCATGGAGTCAGACACTTCTGATTTAAAGCTCTCTTTTTCAGAGGAGCTACAGCATCCAAAGTTGTCTTCAATGAGGATGTAAAACTATTGACGAGATACTCTATCTCCCTTACAGAGTTTATGTAGCTACTCTGCACTGTGTTGTTATATGGCATTAGAGAACATAAAGAAGGAATCATATCCTTAAACCTAGTTACAGCGCTTTCTGAAAGACTTCTAGTGTAATGAAACTTATTCCCTACTGCTGGGTAGTCCATCAGAGTAAATGTAAATGTTATTAAAAAATGATCAGACAGAAGGGAGTTTTCAGGGAATACTGTTAAGTCTTCTATTTCCATACCATAAGTCAGAACAAGATCTAAGATATGATTAAAGTGGTGGGTGGACTCATTTACTTTTTGAGCAAAGCCAATAGAGTCTAATAATAGATTAAATGCAGTGTTGAGGCTGTCATTCTCAGCATCTGTGTGGATGTTAAAATCGCCCACTATAATTATCTTATCTGAGCTAAGCACTAAGTCAGACAAAAGGTCTGAAAATTCACAGAGAAACTCACAGTAACGACCAGGTGGACGATAGATAATAACAATAAAACTGGTTTTTGGGACTTCCAATTTGGATGGACAAGACTAAGAGACAAGCTTTCAAATGAATTAAAGCTCTGTCTGGGTTTTTGATTAATTAATAAGCTGGAATGGAAGATTGCTGCTAATCCACCGCCCCGGCCCGTGCTACGAGCATTCTGACAGTTAGTGTGACTCGGGGGTGTTGACTCATTTAAACTAACATATTCATCCTGCTGTAACCAGGTTTCTGTTAGGCAGAATAAATCAATATGTTGATCAATTATTATATCATTTACCAACAGGGACTTAGAAGAGAGAGACCTAATGTTTAATAGACCACATTTAACTGTTTTAGTCTGTGGTGCAGTTGAAGGTGCTATATTATTTTTTCTTTTTGAATTTTTATGCTTAAATAGATTTTTGCTGGTTATTGGTAGTCTGGGAGCAGGCACCGTCTCTACGGGGATGGGGTAATGAGGGGATGGCAGGGGGAGAGAAGCTGCAGAGAGGTGTGTAAGACTACAACTCTGCTTCCTGGTCCCAACCCTGGATAGTCACGGTTTGGAGGATTTAAGAAAATTAGCCAGATTTCTAGAAATGAGAGCTGCTCCATCCAAAGTGGGATGGATGCCGTCTCTCCTAACAAGACCAGGTTTTCCCCAGAAGCTTTGCCAATTATCTATGAAGCCCACCTCATTTTTTGGACACCACTCAGACAGCCAGCAATTCAAGGAGAACATGCGGCTAAACATGTCACTCCCGGTCTGATTGGGGAGGGGCCCAGAGAAAACTATAGAGTCCGACATTGTTTTTGCAAAGTTACACACCGATTTAATGTTAATTTTAGTGACCTCCGATTGGCGTAACCGGGTGTCATTACTGCCGACGTGAATTACAATCTTACCAAATTTACGCTTAGCCTTAACCAGCAGTTTCAAATTTCCTTCAATGTCGCCTGCTCTGGCCCCCGGAAGACAACTGACTATGGTTGCTGGTGTCGCTAACTTCACATTTCTCAAAACAGAGTCGCCAATAACCAGAGTTTGATCCTCGGCGGGTGTGTCGTCGAGTGGGGAACATTCATAGTTCACATTCATAGTAATTTAGCCCCGAACATGATTCTGGGAAATGACACCAACCAATAATCCAATTTGGATGTTATATAGCAATAGAGCTGTATCCGTAACTACTGTGGCTCAAATTAATCACACTTTCCATGAAGACACTAACGTGTCCTGAATGGCTCCACAATGTTTCTGCAACAATCAGAATGACAGCAAACTGTGCACGAGTCCCTCCTCCCTCACGCAATCTTAATTCCATTACAATTACATTTTCTATGTAGACGTTAAAGTTATGTTTGGCCGAGGAGTCGCTGTGCAATCGTATCAGTCAGCTGTGCACTCAGTGGTAAACACTGTCACACACACTCATCTTCAACCGCTTAGTCCAATCAAGGGTCGCGAGCCCCTGGAGCCTATCCCAGCAGACATAGAGCGCAAGGCGGGGTACACCCAGGACAGGACGCCAGTGTGTCACAGTAAACACTGTCACTGTTATGTGTCGGACGCAGCTCGGAGAACCGACCAGCGTTTGAAGGACCCAGTATGAAATAAGCAGAGCACGGTACAAAGGCTAACTGAATTTAATACATAACAGTGAAAATGTAAGAACAGAAAGGTGCGGCCTGGCGTGGTGCGCTCCCAGCAGCGCTAACGGTCCGGAGCCAGAAGCTGTTTCGGACCCAAGGACCCCGCCGACACCCCCCAGGTGGCCGCAACAACCGAGTCTGTGAAAGAAGGAACCATTATGTGAGTCCACACTCTACACACAGAACACTTAAAGGTGTACAAACAGCAAACACTTCCTGGCTTGATTGCTGATCAGCTTCCAACCTGCAGGCATGGAACATCCAGTTCACAAAACTCCACCGCAGTGGAAGCTGATACATGACTAACACAAATATAAAAAAAAGCCTTGCAATTCTCAAAATATTGCCTTTTAATTGTATTATTTATTTAATCTGCATTGCTCTCAGGGGTCTTATCCAAACCCTTAGTGAGTACTCCAACCATAATCCTTATACTAACCATTAGCTTTAACCCTGACCTCAACCCTTAATCTTGAGTGACCACCCTAACCTCAATGCTTGCCCTAACCCTTAATTATCAACCTAACCTCAATATTTACCTTATCCCTTACCACATTCCTTACCTGAATCCCGAGACAGTCATAGCTTACCCAAACTCGCTGTGAAGACACTAACCCTATCCCTTGGTGATCAAAAAACCTAATTTCTTGTAATAACTTAGTGATCATCTTACCTCCGTCTTTACCCTGTCCCCTAGCAATCAAGCTAAAACCTTAATGCTTCCCCTCACCCTTAGTGATCAACCTAACCCTTAGTGAACAACCTAACCTCAATGCTTGCCCTAACCCTTAGTGATCAACCTAACCTCAATGCTTCCGCTCACCCTTAGTGATCAACCTAGGCCTTAGTGATCAACCTAACCTCAATGCTTGCCCTAACCTTTAGTGATCAACCTAACTTCAATGTTTGCCCTAACCCTTAGTGATCAACCTAACCTCAATGACTGCCCTAACCCTTAGTGATCAACTTAACCTCAGTGCTTACCCTAGACCTTAAATGTTCAACCTAACCTCAGTGCTTACCCTAAGTCTTAGTGATCAACCTAACCTCAATGCTTCCCCTCACCCTTAGTGATCAACCTAATTCTTAGTGATCAACCTAACCTCAATGCTTCCCCTCACCCTTAGTGATCAACCTAACCTCAATGCTTGCCCTAACCATTAGTGATCAACTTAACCTCGATGCTTACCCTAACCCTTAAATGTTCAACCTAACCTTAGTGCTTACCCTAAGTCTTAGTGATCAACCTAACCTCAATGCTTGCCCTAACCCTTAGTGATCAACCTAACCCTTAGTGATCAACCTAACCTCAATGCTTACCCTAACCTTTAGTGATCAACCTAACCCTTAGTGTTCAACCTAACCTCAATGCTTACCCTAACCCTTAAATGTTCACCCTAACCTCAGTGCTTGCCCTAAGTCTTAGTGATCAACCTAACTTCAATGCTTGCCCTAATCCTTAGTGATCAACCTAACCCTTAGTGATAAACCTAACCTCAATGCTTAGCCTAACCCTTAGTGATCAACCTAACCCTTAGTGTTCAACTTAATCTCAATGCTTACCCTAACCCTTAAATGTTCAACCTAACCTCAATGCTTACCCTAACCCTTAAATGTTCAACCTAACCTCAGTGCTTACCCTAAGTCTTAGTGATCAACCTAACCTCAATGCTTGCCCTAACCCTTAGTGATCAACCTAACCTCAATGCTTGCCCTAACCCTTAGTGATCAACCTAACCTCAATGCTTACCCTAAGTCTTAGTGATCAACCTAACCTCAGTGCTTACCCTAAGTCTTAGTGATCAACCTAACCTCAATGCTTGCCCTAACCCTTAGTGATCAACCTAACCCTTAGTGATCAACCTAACCTCAATGCTTGGCCTAAACCTTAGTGATCAACTTAACATCAATGCTTACCCTAACCCTTAAATGTCCAACCTAACCTCAGTGCTTACCCTAAGTCTTAGTGTTCAACTAACTTCAATCCTTATCCTAACCCTTAATCCAAGTGATCACCCTAATCTATGGGATTGCCCTAAACCCTTTGTGATCATGTTAACCTTAACTCTTAACCCTTTTCCCAACCCTTAGCTTCTGCATGAACAGTAAATTTTGTGCTCACCCTCAGTGATAACTTTAGTCTCAGCCCTCGCCCGTACTAAAAGAACAGCACTTGTCTCACTCCCATTATCATCACTATGGTGCCCTAAAGCAAGATCCTCAATCTCAGTTTGCTCCCAGTGTGCAGTTCAATGTCTTGCATGGAGCAGCCTGACATCTTTGTACGTGTGTGTGTGTGTTCCTGTGTGTAAACTCATGAGTGTGAAGCTACAAACACAGCACATTTAACATTTTAAAAATCGTGTGTTGGAACTACAGTACTTTCAGTAGTTTTGGGTTCAGCTACAATCAGCAGTTGAACCCATCAGTTATTGATTTCTGGGAATGCGCTTCCAAGTGGATGACTGTACAATAGTCAATTAAAGGGGCATCTACTACATTAAAGGTGTCTTACAAAGTGTCACTGTTTGATACCTCAGAATAAGATCAGTTTGGGAATTCTGAAAAAGAAGCATTGTCCAAATCAATGATCACTCCACAGAAGGTTAAAGGCATAAAAATATCCAAAATTTCACGCTGGACAACATGATTATACAGATAAAAAAGAGGAAAAACATCAGTTCAAGCAGCAGTTCTGTTTCACTTGCCTTCTCTGACAAACTGCCCATTCCAGGCTTATAAAACACACAGCAGGAAAACAAAGGAAAGGAGGGAAGAAAATCAATGTAATTGAACACTGTGTGGTCACTGATAGCGTGTGGACACAAACTCTCCAATGTTAAATGGGATAATGTGCAGCATCATCCTGCACTTACGTTCTCGGCACAAAAACGGCTGTTGAACAAAATAATTCTATGTCTGAACAGCAGAAATGGGCTGCTGCTAAGTTCTAGGACATAACCAAAAACAATGGAGAGGCAGGGGAGGGAGATTGAATTTGACTCTTTCTGAGATGCTGGTTGCCATGGAGATGGTAGTAAGTTGTGGTGTCAAGGTTTGATGTTTCTCATTAGGCCTGTAATGATTTGTGAATAGATTGTAGGTGTGCGAGCTGTGTCTCATTTGAAGCCGAATGCTGCCGTCGGCAGCGGGGAACTTTCAGACACTCGTGTTTACTGAGAAATACCAGATATTTTATTGCTCCTAATGTCATAATTTACATTCTGCTTCATGAACCCTAATGGATCCGACGGCACTCTGCTTAACGTTTTACAGATAAATAATCAATAGAAATGCAAGACTCACTGTTTTTGATCACGTAGGACTCCACAACTACATTTACAATAGTTACTATTACTAAATAAATAAATATAATTAAAAACAAAAAAATAAAAGTCATTTTACACCAAACGCAATGAGAAGGTTGAATTTGACCTGGAATACAGATGGTTATATTTTTGAGCTAAGCTACATGTTAAAATAAAGTATTCTTTGTTAAATTAATTTTAATTTGTTGAAAGGGTTTGGCCAAACCTGAAAATGATTCAAAATACATCTCATGGTGGCGCATCCAGTTAAGAAGCTAAAGACAAAACATTTATAAAGAAGATTAAAATATGTATTGCATGGAAGGCCATTTTATGTCTACTAATTTGTGGTAATTTAAAACTTGATTTAAAAAAAATGAAAATCAAACATTTAATTATTTATTTATTTTTAATGACTTCTCGTGGCCCAACTGCAGCACCTTAACACCCCACCAGGGAGACACAGCCCACACGTTGAGAATCACACCCAGAGATGTGTCTGCCACCTGCTAGATGGGTCATGGATTAGGAGCAGGTGTGGCTGTCAGACTGAGAGGCTGTTTCCTAAAAGAGATGTGCTAATTCACAGACATAAACTGTTATTTAGTAATTCTTTCACAGCGTTCTAATAAACTAAACACCACAGTCACAAGTCCACAAAAACCCACAGAAAGGACTTGGTGTGAATACAGCCAAAGCAGACTTCTTCCTTCTCTGGCCATATATTTTGATGGTGGTTGCAGTGATGGTTTTAGGCTGTATCTACCTTCTATTTTACTATTTTCTATTCTTACTTTATCAGTGAGACAACAGCAAATCAATTTTGCATTTACAAAGATTCAATAATTAGCCATTTTCCTTGCTTTTAAAATTTTGTGTACAACAAATGTGCCTCTATTGTTTTTTTGTTTGTTTGTTTTTGTTTTTTGTTTGTTTGGTTGTTTGTTTTGCAAAATATAGTATTTTAGGATCAGCAAGAAAAGATGGAGTCAGAAACTGTTGAATTTTATCTATTTTGATAAAGTTGGACCGTTATTGTTCTTGGCACGCTCTAAAAACTGTTACTGTGTTCTACTCAGTTTGTTTGGTGAAACATTTTTACACTTAAAAATACTGAGTAAATTATAAAAAGCTGTGAAATAATTTAAATATACTTGATCTTGGTAACTCTAAATAAAAATATTAAGTCCTTTCCAAATATTCTGAATGAAATTTACCAGACAAAAATTATAATTTGTTAAGCAAATGCCAATTTATTTCAATGAAATAAATTCAAATAATAAATGTAAAGTTTAGATAAAATGAACTGTTAAATTTTTGGCATTTTATTTGGTATATCCAACTCAAACAATCAGTTGTATGTATTTCAGAGATTTTATTAAGTCAGTATAGCTGTTTCTTACTGTGATATATACAAAACCACTGAATTACTTTTTAGAGTGCAGAGTTAGGTACTTTAACCGGTACCACATTTGTTCCAGGGGAAAATAAAACTGTGATTGTTAGAAAAGGTGCTTTAAGAGAGCATGCATTCATAGGTCCAGTGGACTGAGATCTGAACCCATGAGCTCATGATTACTGGGACTGCTTCTCACACACGGGACACTTTGATACTGAGTTCTGCAAATCCTCAGCAGCATCACCATGTGTGATATTTCAATCAGCTCACTGCGTGTGCTATATTTTCATAACTGCATGAGATTTGCATATAAAAATACGGCACATTTTCGGTAAGTGAGACTATGTTATTTAACAAAATAGAATTCTCATACCACATATCCATAGAAATGACAATTTCAAATTTGAGATGAAAATGTCTTCTGAAGAAGCCCATGCTTGTGCTCTGACCAGATTCGGCGTTTCAATTGCCCGCAATGAGCTCTCTCATCACTCTGAAGCAATCATACACTGACTACTACTGCTGCGTGCAGCTTAATGAATTCTCAGCCCATGATTTCTGAGTGCTCTGCTCCATGTTGGAGGTGTCATCCCCGCGCTGTGCAGCTTAAAGCAGTTTGAATGCACATATTATGCGTTCACTGCAGCATCTGTACAGCTACAGTGTGCAGGATTTATGGGGTATTTATTAGCAGAAATTAAACAGAGCACAGCCATCTGGTCATGAGTGGACAACTAGCAGAGATACCCATCTTTACCTGGGTGAAGAGTAGGTACCAATGTACTAAGAATTTACAAACTTAAGTTCAAACAACTTAATTCATATATATGGAACCAACTGAAATAATTCATTTAAGTTGGTTCAACTATTCCCTTTTTTTTCAGTGTATGATTGTGTTAAAATGATCAAACTTGTGCTGTTTCCTAATAGTGTGAAGGCATTTATTGTACATTTTGATTATTTTATCACTCACTCATCACTTATCTTCAACCGCTTATGGACGTGTCTGGAACACCTCCCGAGGGAGGTGCCCAGGAGGCATCCTTACCATCTGGTCATGAGTGGACAACTAGCAGAGATACCCATCTTTACCTGGGTGAAGAGTAGGTACCAAGGTACTAAGAATTTACAAACTTAAGTTCAAACAACTTAATTCATATATATGGAACCAACTGAAATAATTCATTTAAGTTGGTTCAACTATTCCCTTTTTTTTTCAGTGTATGATTGTGTTAAAATGATCAAACTTGTGCTGTTTCCTAATAGTGTGAAGGCATTTATTGTACATTTTGATTATTTTATCACTCACTCATCACTCATCTTCAACCGCTTATGGATGTGTCTGGAACACCTCCCGAGGGAGGTGCCCAGGAGGCATCCTTACCATCTGGTCATGAGTGGACAACTAGCAGAGATACCCATCTTTACCTGGGTGAAGAGTAGGTACCAAGGTACCAAGAATTTACAAACTTAAGTTCAAACAACTTAATTCATATATATGGAACCAACTGAAATAATTCATTTAAGTTGGTTCAACTATTCCCTTTTTTTTCAGTGTATGATTGTGTTAAAATGATCAAGCTTGTGCTGTTTCCTAATAGTGTGAAGGTATTTATTGTACATTTTGATTATTTTATCACTCACTCATTACTCATCTTCAACCGCTTATGGATGTGGCTGGTACACCTCCCTAGGGAGGTACCCAGGGGGCATCCTTACCAGATGCCTGAACCACCTCAGCTGGTTCCTTTCAATGCGAAGGAGCAGCGGCTCTACTCCAAGTTCCCACGGATGACCAAACGTTTCACCCTGTCTCTAAGGGAGACATTTCAAACACTTGTACCAGCAATCTAGTTCTTTAGGTCATGACCCACCCTCATGACCATAGGTGAGAGAATGAAGATTGACCAGTAGATTGAGAGTTTTGCCTTTTGACTCAGCTCCCTTTTCATCACAACAGTACGGTAGAGCGAATGCAATATTGCCCCTGCTGCTTTGATTCTCCGGCCGATCTCACGATCCATTGTCCCCTCGCTCGTGAACAAGACCCCGAGGTACTTGAACTCCTTCACTTGATTATTTTAACTTTCATTTTATTATCTGAAGTTCTTTATTGTATTCTCGACTTCAGGGCCCCATGATCCTTTACATGCTTGCATGAATTTCAGTCCCACCGTCATATAGCATCGCATGATTCGCTGTTTTCTTGCCGTTATCAGGAAATAAGGACCTTCTGGAATTGTAATAATGATGCCACCTAATCTGGGTGTGATTCATCGTGGAATTTTATTTGAAAAGAAAAAACTATAGAGACTTTAACTTACATTTAAATGCCTTCGGTGATCACATTTCATGCTGGTTTACTTTTTTTCCCTTGTGCGTGATAATCGGTGATGCCATTTTCCTTATTTACAACAGGTAAGTCAAACTGGAACTCCTCTGAGTGCACAGGGGATGATCGCACCGTGACAGACTCTACTGAGTTGATCCTACACCCAGTAAGTGGCCGTGTAAATTTCATTTGACCCACCGATAAACGCGAAGAAGTTTTATTTCATGTATTTATGGGTGTTGCATTTCTTTTCAGACTGTGGCTGAAGATGTGACCATGTTGAACAGTTTAATGCAGTGATTCATGATGGATTTATGTGTCTTGAAAATGAGGCTATCTTTTAGAATTTGTGATGCTAGCAGCTAATGTTAGCATGACCATATCACTCCTTTAAGAACATTTTATGAGAAATATCTTTAATAAGATGGCTTGTGATGTGGTTAATTGGCCAAACTGATCATATAAGAATTATGTGCTAAGACTTTTGTATATTTTGGTGTGCGGTGATGTTGGTCCCTCCTGTGTGAGTGAGGTGGCGGCATACGCACATAGAAAGCCACTACGCCAAGAACTCCCCCTTCACTGTTGACACAGACAGATCTACACAGAGAAAGTCATTTTTGGCATAAATGACCTGCAACAGTGACTCGATGTACTTTCATAAGCTTAGAATGAGCCCTTCATATCTTCACGGGAGTGAGCCCCCTCATGGAGGCCGCCATATTACACGGCCATGTTGATAAAGTAACCCAAATGTTCTCCTTAGCGTCCAAGCTACCTCCATTGTCCAGCATACCACATGCATACTGCATGTAAATATCACTCATGGCCGTCTCGGGGGGAACGCTCACTTCGTACCATGGCTTCAGCTTCTTGGCTTTGTCAACAATCTGTTTCACGATAAACGGCATCGTCTTTGCATCTGTGGTTGCCAGTGACGACAAGTGGTAAGTTACGGGTTCGGCTCAGTAAATTTTGGCCGTCTTCAGCCAAAGCACACTCACCACCTAGCGGACGTGCCGCTTCTTGCACCAGCTGTATCGCCGTCAATAAAATTCGCCAAAATAAAAAATGAATTTATACAGGCGAGGATGATAAACTTTTTCTTGTGTTCATGTTGTTTATCACAAGAGGTGGTAAGCGAGCATGAATCCCTGTCAACAAAGAAGCAAACGCATGAAGGGAAACAAAATTGTGACCGGCGAAGTCATCGTGCAATCTGCATCCTCACCACTAGATGGCACTAAGTCCTACACACTGTACATTTAGAGTCTGCACGCTTGTGATAATATTCAAACACGTTTTCACGGGAGCACTCAGATCGGAGAAAAGCAGTGTCTCTTTTGGCATCCTGTGACTCCAAGATTTGAGGACGCTTGGTGGTGACACGCACAGTGCTCGGCACATAAAAATCGCACAGCATTCCGTCCCCGAGGCGTCACGTTCAAGTCGTGTCCCTTTGACATTAAGATTGGAGCATGCTCTCTGAGAGCAAAATCCCAACTTCTGCCTTTTAATGAAAGGTGTTCATCATCACCTTGTCAGCAATGCTGTGTGACTACGACAGGTTGACGCCACTTAGTCTCCCTGAGGGGATTGTCTGCTGTCAAGCAGAATTTGCAGTCCTGCCATTTTTACCTTGATAGAGGAACCAGCCAGGACAGGAGCAGAGGGCCGTCCAGTTGTCCTTCCCTTAAAACTAAAAAGTTGACGTTTGTGACTTGTGCCAGCCTTTTTAGCTGAATGTTGCTCTGCTGCGTGAGCCATTCTGTGCTTACACCAACAGATGAATCACAGCATTACTTTCACCATGATTATCCACCCATGCCATCAAATCCTGATCCTTGAAAGACCCTCAAAAGGTCAGCGCAGCGAACGCTCGCTCTGCTACTACGAGTGAGTGCCTTCACGCTGCCCCAGTTCTCCTGCATGGCTGGGCCCCTGATCGCCACCATAAGGGGGTTGCAGTTACGCTGGCTGACATGCTGAGAATCTGTGATTGCTGAGAGGGCTTTGTGTGCGGGCTGGGTGGTGGTTCGGTGGCGGCGGTGGAGGGATGGAGGCCGTGTCTCACAAGGACCTTTTACAGCCTTTTAAAAGCTCTGATAGGGGCCGGCCTGACGCCAGCCACTCACAGGACAGAAATCGCTGACAGGGCAAAAAGAAACAGCGGGGAAGGGGGCAGAAGGAGGAGGGGCGGCAGAGGCAAGCGCAAGCATCCCATGCACCGGTTTCCTGGAATGCTTTTTCAGTTCATCACGCAGTCCTGCTATGTTTGCGATGAGCTAGACATGCCATAATCTAATCGCCCTACAGTAGTCGCTGTGTAATTACAACTATTTGCTCTAAATAATTCATGCAGCAACCGCTGAAATAACATCCAGCACTCATGGAATGCACTTGTGCAAGCTTTTCCTCTGCAGCCTATTACACCACTTTACAGCCAGCCGAGATACAAACATCCACCTCAGAGAGCCGCATTTGACCTATAGAGGTTGGACAAAATTGGCTAATATGCTCCATCCTCTGTTCAATCATCAACAAATGGACAGAAATATTCCACACACAAAAAGAGAAGTGCAAGCAAGTTTTATTACACAAGCTGCATACTGAGAACCTCCACACCCCCCAAAAAGCAGAGTGTGTTATATTTGACCGATTTGTCCATCCCTACGTGCACGGTTGTTAAGTCGTATCTAATGAACCACTGGTTGGATCCTATTCATTTCGCTGTCAAATGATATGCAAGATGCAGGTTCCTCTAGGCTCTAATCAAATAATGTAACAGAAACCAAATCACTGCCATGGAAACTGCCAGACATAATAAAAATACTGAGACCCCCAATTTTTATTTCCTCCAATTAATTTTTTTTTTTTCCTGAAAAAAAGAACAGACGCACTGACTGAGGTCAGAGAGCAGATTACGGCCTGAAATTACTCACAAGCTCAAAATTTCTATTTTTCCTGAAACATAAGTGGAAATGCCATTTTGACCTTTCACCCTAATGACATCAGCTTGACACATAACTTGGCAACTGGTGAGACAGTTTTCCAGAAAATGATTGGAAACACCTGTTTTCACACATGACGCCAAAGGCATCACTAATTGCTGGATCTCGTTAACAGGACAGACTTGGACCTTAAATTATTTAGAGATGCCAAGTTTCTATTTACTATAAATATACATTGTTCCAGAATTTGACCCAAAACTGCTTGTTTGACATTTAAGGCCAATGAAATGGCCCCACGTTATTAAGCCCCATTCTCATTTTCAGAGATATGCATCCTGGAAGGTTTGATCCCTACTCCATACCTTGGACGACCTTTGAGGTTCCAGAAGGGTGTCTGTAATGAACTGGATATTCACTGTCCTGTAGTGTTGTGTCAGCCAATGGTGGAATTTTGAACATTTTGAAAATTCTGTTTTATTTTTTCATGAACTCTGTCATACTTTTTGTAATCCCTTGTATTTCCCTTTAGCCCATAATGTTGCCGTACATGCTATGACATCATTGGGATGTTTTCAAGAAGCACTGAGGTTGTGCTAAAGATATACTATTGGCATGCAACTGCTGTTTTAGCATATAGCATGTCACGATCGCGAGTGATGAGCAAGCATGTGTGCGTGTTGTTGCGCTGCGTTTCTTTATTTGGTGAGTCTCAGTTTCATCCTCCCTCCATGCTATGTTCCTTTCACCTCTCAGTTAACTGGTTTCTCTGGAAATTATGTTTTTCCCTTTAGCTTCTCACAGTCTGGTTTCTCTTTGGGTTTCCTTTCAGTTTGATGTTCGTTCTCTCTGTGCTCCAGTCTTCTCCCTTGTGTCTGTGCATTTTCCCTCTGCATTTTTTGTCTTTGTTTTCTCGTCTTCACTGCATTCGCTTTTTATTATTGATTTCTCTCGTGTCTGCGTCTGGGTTTTAACTTGCAAGTCTGCGTTTATGGACAAGGATCTTTTAAAAGCTGTTTTATTCAACCCTGCCAGATTGTCGTGGTTCATCCAACTTTCTCACATTCCTCTCATATTTCTGGTATTCCCTGTGAGTATTCCTTGCATTCCAGTATTATTGTTATTGAAGTCTGCTACGTACTTTAACCCATGAGCTTGCCTGATTTTTAAAGGATATTGGAAGAACTGTTGGACTGCTTCTGCTTCTGACTCATTGCTTGCTTACCTGATTATCTCTCCTGCTTTACCCTAAGAAAGATTGGTGCTTGTTAACCTGCCTTAGTGTGTACTGAACCACTGCCTGGACTCCATTCCGATGAACTCCTGCTGGATCTGGACTCTGTCTGTTCTAGACTGAATACCTGCATTACAATTTTTTATATATCTGACAATTTTTACATCTTTGTACAACTTTTAAATTTCTATTTATGCATAATGTGTGTTTTTTATGTACTATCGCACACTTTCAATCACACTAATAAACAGTGGTGGGCACAGTTACGCTAATCCAACAACTACTAATTACTGAAGCTAACATTTTCATTAGCGGAGTAGCTTTTCAGCTAACTTTGAAAACCATCAGTGGACCAATTAGCTTCTTCTAAATTTAGTTTTGCTGACTTTCAATCCACTGACATTTATATTTTGCTGGTAAAGTGAGTAAATTTAACAGTCAAAAACGTTTGACGACCCTAAAATCATACAGGTTAGTTCTTGTTTATTCGCCCTACTGACGTATCCCAAAATCCCTTGCGTGCCAGAGAGTTGCTGCAGTCAAAACGACACAGAGAATCCACATGATGACAATTGTAAATGAATATTCTACTACAAAAATGTAATTTTTTTATGCTTTTCGTCACGTTAATAAGAGACTGCTGCATGATACCCTGAAAACTTGCTGAAACAATTTTAACAAATAATCCATGTCTGCTACGTTTAATCTGTGTGGAATTTAATAAATGTAAACTGATTTTCAGACACATTATATATATTAGTCTGGAACAGAGGACAAACAGCGTTGTAAAGAACAATAATCAAGACGTTAAAGAGCAAACTTCACTTTCCTCCAGAACGACATGATCAGGAAGTGATTGTAGCTCACAGCAGCTCCCACTGAAAATAACGGAGAGACAGACTGTGATTCTCACATGTTTACATAAAACAAACGCAATAACAACGTCTATAAACCCAGAGAATATATTTACGAGAGTTTCAGGCACAATATAAAAATAGCTTTATGTTGCGATGTTAATGGTGTTGTCTGTGTGCAGCAGTTAAAGTGCAGCGTGATCAGAGTGTCTCAATGCAGTTCTCAATGTTACTGAGATCTCGCAGCGCGGCGACCTCTCCGAGGTTTTGTGGGATTTGAAACGTCAATAGGGCGAATGAACACAGAGAGCTAGCTAACACTTCCAGTTCACAGGTCAACGCACACAAGCGCTGATAAGAACACAAGAAGTTACACTGTGGACAAAAACAGTATGTAAGCAGCTCAAAAGTCAATATTTTTATTTATTTATTTTTCATGCATTCGTTTTGTGTTTGTGAACACAATATTTGTGAGCCATAGCTCTGTTAACAGTTTATAAATATGTAATAGAGAGATAAACTGTGACTTCTAATACTGCAATTTACTGCTTTTGATAAAGATGATGACAGTATTTGAAATTTTATTTTTTATTTATTTGTTTTTCATGCATTTGTTTTGTGTTTGTGAATGCAATATGGGTGAGCCATAGCTCTAACGGTTTATAAATATGTAATAAAGAGATAAACTGTAACTTCTAATACTGCAATTTACTGCTTTTGATAAAGATTATTTGAAATTTTATTTTTTATTTATTTGTTTTTCATGCATTTGTTTTGTGTTTGTGAACGCAATATGGGTGAGCCATAGCTCTGTTAACGGTTTATAAATATGTAATAAAGACATAAACTGTAACTTCTAATACTGCAATTTACTGCTTTTGATAAAGATGATGACAGTATTTGAAATTTTATTTTTTATTTATTTGTTTTTCATGCATTTGTTTTGTGTTTGTGAATGCAATATGGGTGAGCCATAGCTCTGTTAACAGTTTATAAATATGTAATAGAGAGATAAACTGTGACTTCTAATACTGCAATTTACTGCTTTTGATAAAGATGATGACAGTATTTGAAATTTTATTTTTTATTTATTTGTTTTTCATGCATTTGTTTTGTGTTTGTGAATGCAATATGGGTGAGCCATAGCTCTAACGGTTTATAAATATGTAATAAAGAGATAAACTGTAACTTCTAATACTGCAATTTACTGCTTTTGATAAAGATTATATGAAATTTTATTTTTTATTTATTTGTTTTTCATGCATTTGTTTTGTGTTTGAACGCAATATGGGTGAGCCATAGCTCTGTTAACGGTTTATAAATATGTAATAAAGAGATAAACTGTAACTTCTAATACTGCAATTTACTGCTTTTGATAAAGATGATGACAGTGTTTGAAATTTTAGTTTTTATTTATTTGTTTTTCATGCATTCGTTTTGTGTTTGTGAACGCAATATGGGTGAGCCATAGCTCTGTTAACGGTTTATAAATATGTAATAAAGACATAAACTGTAACTTCTAATACTGCAATTTACTGCTTTTGATAAAGATGATGACAGTGTTTGAAATTTTAGTTTTTATTTATTTGTTTTTCATGCATTCGTTTTGTGTTTGTGAACGCAATATGGGTGAGCCATAGCTCTGTTAACGGTTTATAAATATGTAATAGAGAGATAAACTGTGACTTCTAATACTGCAATTTACTGCTTTTGATAAAGATGATGACAGTATTTGAAATTTTATTTTTTATTTATTTGTTTTTCATGCATTTGTTTTGTGTTTGTGAATGCAATATGGGTGAGCCATAGCTCTGTTAACGGTTTATAAATATGTAATAAAGAGATAAACTGTAACTTCTAATACTGCAATTTACTGCTTTTGATAAAGATGATGACAGTATTTGAAATTTTATTTTTTATTTATTTGTTTTTCATGCATTTGTTTTGTGTTTGTGAATGCAATATGGGTGAGCCATAGCTCTGTTAACGGTTTATAAATATGTAATAAAGACATAAACTGTAACTTCTAATACTGCAATTTACTGCTTTTGATAAAGATGATGACAGTGTTTGAAATTTTAGTTTTTATTTATTTGTTTTTCATGCATTTGTTTTGTGTTTGTGAACGCAATATGGGTGAGCCATAGCTCTGTTAACGGTTTATAAATATGTAATAAAGAGATAAACTGTAACTTCTAATACTGCAATTTACTGCTTTTGATAAAGATGATGACAGTGTTTGAAATTTTAGTTTTTATTTATTTGTTTTTCATGCATTCGTTTTGTGTTTGTGAACGCAATATGGGTGAGCCATAGCTCTGTTAACGGTTTATAAATATGTAATAGAGAGATAAACTGTGACTTCTAATACTGCAATTTACTGCTTTTGATAAAGATGATGACAGTGTTTGAAATTTTAGTTTTTATTTATTTGTTTTTCATGCATTCGTTTTGTGTTTGTGAACGCAATATGGGTGAGCCATAGCTCTGTTAACGGTTTATAAATATGTAATAGAGAGATAAACTGTGACTTCTAATACTGCAATTTACTGCTTTTGATAAAGATGATGACAGTGTTTGAAATTTTAGTTTTTATTTATTTGTTTTTCATGCATTCGTTTTGTGTTTGTGAACGCAATATGGGTGAGCCATAGCTCTGTTAACGGTTTATAAATATGTAATAAAGAGATAAACTGTGACTTCTAATACTGCAGTTTACTGCTTTTGATAAAGATGATGACAGTGTTTGAAATTTTAGTTTTCATTTATTTGTTTTTCATGCATTCGTTTTGTGTTTGTGAACGCAATATGGGTGAGCCATAGCTCTGTTAACGGTTTATAAATATGTAATAGAGAGATAAACTGTGACTTCTAATACTGCAATTTACTGCTTTTGATAAAGATGATGACAGTGTTTGAAATTTTAGTTTTTATTTATTTGTTTTTCATGCATTCGTTTTGTGTTTGTGAACGCAATATGGGTGAGCCATAGCTCTGTTAACGGTTTATAAATATGTAATAGAGAGATAAACTGTGACTTCTAATACTGCAATTTACTGCTTTTGATAAAGATGATGACAGTGTTTGAAATTTTAGTTTTTATTTATTTGTTTTTCATGCATTCGTTTTGTGTTTGTGAACGTAATATGGGTGAGCCATAGCTCTGTTAACGGTTTATAAATATGTAATAAAGAGATAAACTGTGACTTCTAATACTGCAGTTTACTGCTTTTGATAAAGATGATGACAGTGTTTGAAATTTTAGTTTTTATTTATTTGTTTTTCATGCATTCGTTTTGTGTTTGTGAACGCAATATGGGTGAGCCATAGCTCTGTTAACGGTTTATAAATATGTAATAGAGAGATAAACTGTGACTTCTAATACTGCAATTTACTGCTTTTGATAAAGATGATGACAGTGTTTGAAATTTTAGTTTTTATTTATTTGTTTTTCATGCATTCGTTTTGTGTTTGTGAACGTAATATGGGTGAGCCATAGCTCTGTTAACGGTTTATAAATATGTAATAAAGAGATAAACTGTAACTTCTAATACTGCAATTTACTGCTTTTGATAAAGATGATGACAGTGTTTGAAATTTTAGTTTTTATTTATTTGTTTTTCATGCATTCGTTTTGTGTTTGTGAACGTAATATGGGTGAGCCATAGCTCTGTTAACGGTTTATAAATATGTAATAAAGAGATAAACTGTAACTTCTAATACTGCAATTTACTGCTTTTGATAAAGATGATGACAGTGTTTGAAATTTTAGTTTTTATTTATTTGTTTTTCATGCATTCGTTTTGTGTTTGTGAACGTAATATGGGTGAGCCATAGCTCTGTTAACGGTTTATAAATATGTAATAAAGAGATAAACTGTGACTTCTAATACTGCAGTTTACTGCTTTTGATAAAGATGATGACAGTGTTTGAAATTTTAGTTTTATTTATTTGTTTTTCATGCATTCGTTTTGTGTTTGTGAACGCAATATGGGTGAGCCATAGCTCTGTTAACGGTTTATAAATATGTAATAAAGAGATAAACTGTGACTTCTAATACTGCAGTTTACTGCTTTTGATAAAGATGATGACAGTGTTTGAAATTTTAGTTTTCATTTATTTGTTTTTCATGCATTCGTTTTGTTTGTGAACGCAATATGGGTGAGCCATAGCTCTGTTAACGGTTTATAAATATGTAATAAAGAGATAAACTGTGACTTCTAATACTGCAGTTTACTGCTTTTGATAAAGATGATGACAGTGTTTGAAATTTTAGTTTTCATTTATTTGTTTTTCATGCATTCGTTTTGTGTTTGTGAACGCAATATGGGTGAGCCATAGCTCTGTTAACGGTTTATAAATATGTAATAAAGAGATAAACTGTAACTTCTAATACTGCAATTTACTGCTTTTGATAAAGATGATGACAGTGTTTGAAATTTTAGTTTTTATTTATTTGTTTTTCATGCATTCGTTTTGTGTTTGTGATCGCCTTTGAATTTACCCAGCAGCCCCTGCAGCACTTAAACTCAAAACTGGTTTATCAGTAGCCGACAGTGTAATCCAATGTGGCTGCGACTAAGTCAATACTAAAAGTTAACGGTTAACAGTAACTTTCGCTAAATCTTTTAGCAGTTTATCGGTTTAGCATCATAAAAGTTAACTTTTCAGTTAGCAGGTTAATAGTTATCGAAGCTAAACTTTTCAGTTAGCTGTGCCCACCACTGCTAATAAATGAATTATGAATTGTGACCCTAGCCAAGACTAAAACTACTATTCTCTGTTCTGCAAACAAACACTGTTTAAAACCATTTGTCATCATTCACTGCAAAGGGCTCCACAGCCTGATCCGTGACATGTCACATGATACAGGTCCAACATGTTACTGTTGAAGAAATTTTCTTCCACCATATTATGTTTTCAGATCCTGCTGGTGACCTTCCAGGATGGAAAATTGTGACATAAACAGCAGAGTTTCTGTCACTTTGCTCCTTCCCAAGTGCAGGACCAACAGACTCAAAAAGCTCCTTTGTCCCTCAGGCCATCAGACTGTACAACTCTTCACTCTGAGGGAAAAGTAACAGGAAGACAGAGGATGGGAATGAGAGGAACAGTAGTAGCCAGTAAACCAGTAACAGGAAGACAGAGGATGGGAATGAGAGGAACAGTAGTAGCCAGTAAACCAGTACTGATCAGTATGTCTGGTATTTATGTTGTGTATTTATACTGCAACCTGTTTTTCTTTTTTACTTTCACTTTTGATACTGTGTGCTTCTTACCCTGTGTGCTTCCATGCAATGCTGCTGGAACCTCAATTTCCCTGAAGGAGTCTTCCCAAGGGATTGATAAAGTTCTCTATTCTAATCTAATCTAATCTGAGTTTAATTCCATAACCACTGTGGCTCCCAGACTGAAATGTTTTATATGTTAGGAATACAATGCCACTAAAAATCCAGATTATACAACCAATGCAAAAATCTGCTTGAGGCGTGACTGGTGACGTAGTGTGCCATGCACCATTGGATATATTTGCCTGTTTCCCCTCATTTCCTCAACAACTCCTCCAGACCTCCAGTTGTGCCATGTTTCATCTCCCCGCTGAAGAATGCCTTTTCTGACAGTGAACGGGCACGGCTGGAGGGGGTCAGCCTACTCGCAGAAGATCACAGCGGTGGCACTGAACGCACCAGAAACACACCGCTGTAGGCAGGCATAAGTCAACAATGCCTAATGTGTGCTTTTGGTATGCATGATGTTAAACAGATTGAGAAAATGCTCTTTTCATGACTAACACCGAGCTTTTCATTAATCCTCGAGCTGAAACTGCCTCCGCAAAACCAGCATCCCTCGTGGGAAAGACAAAAACACCCACGATGGGCTGGAGGGATCTCAGAAGAACTCTCATACAACACATGGGCTCAATCGCTTCACATCCACCCCCTGATCTCAGTGCACGCTGCAATTTGCATGATTGTGGATGTATGCAATGCATCATATGTACTGCAGATTGCGTGTTGCAGTATGATGCCATGTGCACGTGCCTTTTGTGCACTACATGAAAAGTGTAGGTGGATGTGGTTGAGACATTCACAGAACTTAAATCATATTCTGCCTTTTGAGAGCGTGGACGCGCAGCAGCAGGTGAGTGGAAGTTTGGTTTGATTACTGGAGATTCTGTTAGTCTCACACACACACACGCGCGCGCGGTGAGGATTAGCGTGCACACACCGCGTCTGTGCTTGAAGGTGGCTTGCATTTGCTTCAGGAAGAATTCACATAACTCAATTTAGCACAAACCACCTCTCTCAGTCTGTTTATTTGCTAGACTGCTCACTTCCTTCTCCCCTCCCTCCCTTTTCCTTCCTTCCTCAGTTCGATCTTCCATAAATTAAAAGTCTATTTTAAAAGAAAGGATAAATATGTATGTGCACACAACCACACTTTTGAAACCTTATTACAGTGTTGGTTATACAGATAAATGTATTCTATTGAACGTTCTCATGCATATTTCAGTTTAAAGGCATTTTATTGGACAAAAAAAATTCTATCGTTCACATTTAAATATATTTGGTCTTTCATGCTGAAGATTCCCAAAGTCCCATAGATCTACAACTGTGTAGAGGTTTGTTTGCTTTAAATAATATTTAAGCCTCAAAGGGCTTGATTAGGCTTATGCGACATATGTAACAGAAGTCCATATCTGGATTCAAACTTGCTCATTGAGCCGTGTCCAAGGAGTGGGTCTGTGTTATGTGAAAAAACAGAGATGACGCTTCTCTAAAGCAGCAGACTGATGGGACATGAGCAACCCCAAGTGGTCTCTGAGTATATTGGTAAAATATTACATTTTAAATTAATATATATGAACTGAAAAGTGACTCCAAAGTTTAATAGACGGTAGCATATATGTATTATTTTCCTCATTAATTCAACCTGTATGTAAATTATTAAGCTGAATGTTTGGTTAAGTGGTGATTTTTATATTTCATTACTTTAACATATTTTAAGCCATAGAGTGATTAATAATTAGGGACATGGTCACTTTGAGGACTTTGATGACAAATATCTGTAATAATGTGGTTCTTGTGTGGTTAATTGCCCTAACAGACCATCAAAGACCATCAAAGAGAACTGACTGTAGTCAGTTTATTTTAATGAAATCGACTCCTTTCAGTCTTGGTGTGAGGAGCACCATTTGACTCTAAATGGGGTTAAAACCAAAGAAATGGTCTTTGATCCAAAAAGACTCCTGCCCCATGACCCAGTAATCATTGGAGGCAGGGAGATAGAACAGGTGGAGTCAGTGAAATATCTGGGCGTCTATGTGGATAATCTTCTGAGGTGGAATATGCATGTGGATTTTTTATGTAAGAAACTTTCCCAACGACTCCACTTCCTCAGAAGACTTAGATTGTTTGGTGTAGGCACCCGAATCATGGTTTGTTTTTATAATGTGGTGCTGGAGAGCCTCATTAGATATGGAATAGTGGCCTGGTTTGGCTCACTCGCGGTGCAGGGTAAAACCAAAATTGGACAGCTTGTAAAAAAAAATGCAATGAAAATCATAGGACAGAAGGAGTTTCCTTCTCTCCAGACAATTTTTGAAACCTCTGTCCTGGCACAAGCTAAAGCCATAATCAGAGAACCCTCCCATCCACTGCACAGTGAATACACTTCTGGGAGGCGCTATCGAGCGATCAAGCACCGCAGTAACAGGTTCAAACTCTCTTTTGTTCCCACGTCAGTGGCTTTGTTAAATAAGACAAGACAGCAGGAATGTGGTTTTTTAATTGTTGAATTGTAATTAGAATGTTATTTATTGGGCAGGTGCAATATACTGAAGTCACTTTATCTGCAAATGCACTTTACTTGGGATTGTGCAATATCATGACATGGTCATATTCCTTTTGTTGAAATCGTGCAGACCAGCTGACTGTTGTACCATTGTCTGTTGTGTGTCCGGATGTTAAATGTTGTGAATGTTGTGTATGTGTCAAACAACACTGTGAGCCCAAGACAAATTTCCCTGTGGGGACAATAAAGTTTAACCTAACCTAACCTAAAGAAGTCTGTGCTCCAGTATTTGCATCATGGAAAATGTGTATGTTCTTTAGGGCCCCTTCATACATGGTGCGAATTTGGCCGAATTGTGCATGAATTGCACATGAAGCAGGAATTATATACAATACATGTCAAATCGTAGCTGCCTCTAACGCCTCGTACACCTGTTGCTTCAACTATTTGCGCACACCAGCAGCTGAAAGACAGAGTGTGCACTGTGATTCCATTATGTTGACGTTTGAGTAACGGTGTGAAGTTTCTGCCATAATCATAAAACTACTGTTTTATGATCAAATTGTGTTCATGTATGCTTGCACTGTCCAGCTGAATGTTTTTAGACTCATATTACTATAATATCCACTGTATTAGATTTAGGACTTCTTTGAAAGAGCACATTATGTGCTGAAGATATTGTACTTGTTATTCTACTTTTGACTAATCGTGGGAGTATTAAAACTGCTTATGCAGCCTGTTTAGTATCAGTGGAATGTCTAGACAAGATGTACCCCATCTATATTGTTGCTGCGAAACTGACCTGCTGACATTTAAGATATATGTTATGGCTAAGGATAATCTCGCAGAGTGTGTTTATGCCCACACAGAGTTGTTCTGCAGATTCTCACGGGACCAAGGGAGGAAGTCTGAAGCATGTGGCCATGACCTGTCCAGTACAGGCCAGTCAGGGATGGGTGTGGTAAAGACACTTGAGGGAAGTCACGTGCTAGTAACCTCTCTTTCCGAGCTAGCTTTGCCATACAACGTGAGGGGAGGAGAATTCCCATTAGCAGACAGTTCTCACCAACCTCTTGGATCAATGAGAGAAAGGGACAAAACAACACCTCAAGAATAGCTGAATCGTTGTTAGAGGAGGTTTTTTAAGTGGGTCACAGATAGCATGGGGGACTCATCTTCTTATCTCCTGCTGAGATGTCAGGGCTGAGAACAGGATCCACAGAGCTCTGTGTAAGATTTTACTACTCAATGTTGTTTTAAATAAAACTCTGTTTTGAAGAGTAAATCAGGCAGGGTGCAATCTGAACAGATTCTTTTGTCTCATGACTTCTTTGTTTCCACCTTCCCTGGGATCAACGGACGTGTGGCAACTGGCAGACGAGGTCAAGGATCTTGGGGGGCCAGTCTCCAACACACGACAGCAGTGAGCAGACTTGCAGCAGAATTGCTGTCAAGCTGGCAGTGAAATTTGTCTAAGTGCCCCCACAAGTGTGACTTTGCAAACAGTCACACTGACACGTTGGTGTGTGCGCTGACCTGACGGGGGGTGTGTCTGCTGACAGGAGTGGCTGCGGAGATCTGTGGTTCTCGACATCACCGCTGGGGAACACGTACCACGTTTGGACGGACATGAACTGTCCACTGTGACGCGTGTTATCCTTACATGGATAAACATAAAAACCTATATAGCTGTTGCAATGGGCTGCAGTGAGTGCGTGCATACCGCGTGGTATGCACGCGCACATTCACAGGATCACCTGGGTTAGCCTGTGAATGTGCGCGTGCATACCGCGCACATTCACAGGCTAACCCAGGTGATCCGGACAATCAAATCATAACACACAGCAGGCAATCTGAATGTCACGCCACCCACATTAGCTCTGTTCCACATGACGCAGTGTCTGTCCTGCGGTGAACCGTCCACAGGACACGCGCCAGCAAATGTGGACATGATAAGAGCGCCCTGCTTCATTCATGTCATTTCATGACTGTAGATCTGTGACCATGGGTCATCTACAGAGGAACAGATGAATCATACTTGTACTGGCCGCCTGGAGGGATAGGAGGGATTCAATAAAATGTGGTGTTTTTATATGGTGTGTAGTTTTATTTGTTTTTTTAAATACGTCTATGTCCTTCTTGGTATTAGGCATTTTCCTACACCTTTCACAGGACAGCGATGGCAGCTCAGTGGTAAAGTTTCTGACTGGCAATCAGAGCATTTGGAAAGTGCAGGTTCAAATCCCATGGATGGTATTTTTATTTTATTTTATTGTTCCCGCATGCACGAACCATCGCAGTGGCATCGTGCATGCCTGCCCGTTGGCTCAATGTTCATACAAGCTGTTCCGCCGTGAGTCACCCTGAGTTGTATTTTTTCATACTATGTCTGAAGTGGCCGTTAATTTTGTATGCTAACAGCATTAGCACTTTTAGCAGCTATCAATAGCTGGATGATGTTATGTCCAATTATTCCATGATTACTGAGGAAATAATCAGGTCCTATTTTTAATGCCCACACCAAAGCGAACGATTATGAAAACCAGTCCCGGCCACCAGCAAAATAATTTAATAAACAACCAGACCATGGTTAACCTGTAAGCTTTTAGGTTGCTCGGTGAACATGGTGAGAACATGCAAACTCCACACAGAAAGGCCCCAGATGGGAAGCAATCCCATGAAGCGTTATGAGGGAACATTGCTAACTCCTAAGCCACCGTACTGCCTCTCTCTCTCTCTACCTCTATCTCTTTCTCATCCACAGCTCCTCCAGTTGTTCCTTCACCCCTTGTTATGTCTTGATTTTCTCGTGCTCCTTCTTTGTGATGTTGCTGTCAGCTGAAATTACTACGTGGATCATAACTGTGGTCTTATTTCCCTTGTCAACCACCACTATGTCTGGTTTGTTGGCCAGCAGCTGCTTGTCTTTCTGGAATTTGAAGTCTCACAGGACCTTACCCCTGTCATTCTCAGCCACCTTTGGTGGCATCTCCCATTGGGACTTGGGGACTTCTAATCCATATCCATACAGATGTTCCTGTACACAATTAATGACATTGGACCTTTAGGCCGGCCTTTTCTAACCACTCGTAGGTCTTCTTGATGTCAGCCAATCCCTGTATCTGTTGATGGTACGTGCCATGGAGGGTTTGGTCTTCCATGATATCTCCTCCTCCTGTTCCTTATCATCGCTTGTCTTCAGCTGCCTGAGGCACTCTTGTAGCAGCTGATCTCGAGGGGCCATCTTTTTGATATATTCATGGATGCTCCTCGTTTTATCTTGGATTGTGGCTCTGACACTCACTAATCCTCGCCCTCCTTCCTTCCATTGCTCATAAAGCTTCAGGGTGCTGGATTTTGGGTGGAAACGTCTGCGCATTGTGAAGGGTTTTCGTGTCTGGACATCAGTGGCATCATTATCCCAGCTGGATATCTGATGACTGGTAGGGCGTATGTATGTATTGATGGCTTGGATTTTATTTCTACCATTGAGATGGCTTCTCTTATACACACACACACACACACACACACAGTCTAGTGGCACCACATCTGGGATGATTATTCTCTTTTATCCAGATCCACACCAAAATTACTGGTCTATATCAGAACAGTCCAACATTTCCACCGCGTTTAATACAAATCACCTCGATTCCCTGCTGAAATATTTAACAAACTACATTTCCTGGCACTGCTCTTTTACAAATGTTACACTTTGTATTCTGGGTCCGCTGCCAACCTCTCAGCAGTTTTTGTGCAAATAAGTTAATAGTTTCTCAGTAATCCTACAAACAATCCGACAACCAGGCATCACCTCTGTGGTGCAGGTAATGGGTCACAGGACTCAGACTTCCCTTTAGTGGCCGTTTGCACGATAATTCTCGTGCAAATCAGCCACGGGTATAAAACCTTTAATTAATGCTGCAGAACCTGCTCCGACACACTAATCTCATCACAGCAAGCACAGCAATCCGTTTGAGAGTGGAGACATTTTTTTGAATCAAACTCCTTCCTCTCGGCTGGCGGAGTGCAACTCTGACAACCGGCACCGTCCCCAGGTAGCAGCCCAGCCATCCATTTATAATGCTGATGTCTGAGCCAATAATTGCAATCCCTTTATCAACACAAGTGTTGATAAGTGGGTGTTGCAGGTTTCCCAGCTGCTCCAGATGGAGTCACTGTACGAAACCGAAGTAAACCCTGCATGAAAACTGCAGATCTCCCCCACCCCACTTAGTCCCATTTGGGAGTGAAGCAACAAAAGTGGCAGGGCTGCTGTTGAAAGTAGCGCATCGGCAAGGCCTCATTATAAATTGCTGCTCTCGCCTAACCTGAATTCCGCTCAACAAGCCTGTCACCCTAAGTGTGTTAAATGGGTAGTTTTGAGTGGGGCTCAAAAAGTGGAATATATAATTCAGCCCGTGCCCATTATCTCAGAAAACATAGGCAGCAATATTTTATTGCACGGTAGGCATCTTGACATCTGTGCGTGCACCGTGCCCTTTCAGTGCCAGTCTTTGGGGGCATAATTTTTACTAGAATCTGTCCTTTCCTGCCCGTGACTGCAATAACTACAAATGGCTGTAGTTTAAAGTACAAGAGAAGCGTTTTTAAACACACGTTCATTCCTTAACATGCAGGTACAGCTTTGAACTCTTCTTAAATTTAATTCAAGTTAAATACAATGATTTGTGACATTGACCCAAACATGACACTTGCTTCAGAAGATATTGTAAGTAAAGGCTGAAAGTACGGAACCCGGGAGAGGTCACTTTTTTTTCTGGGCATGATCATTTGAGCCCACAAATTAATAAAACGTGCGCATGTTTTCCTGGCGTGATAATTCGTGTGCACGTTTTAATGGCCGTGATCATTCGTGCGCACGTTTTCCTTTAATTGAGCCCTCAAATTAATAAAACGTGCACGTTTTCCTTTAAACGAGCCCTCGAATGAATAAAATGTGCACACATTTTCTTTTAATTGAGCCCTTGAACAAATAAAATGTGTGCACGTTTTCCTTTAATCGAGCCCTCAAATTAATAAAACGTGCGCACGTTTTCCTTTCGTTCAAAATTAACTTCATAATATGACCTAAATTGTCATCCTCATGACAGGGAGACGCTTCGCCCTCAGCATCCTTTTTTCATGTGCTTAAACTCCAGATGATGTCATGCTGGGCAGCTGGAGTTCTCTATATGTCCTTGTGCGCCCAAACCATGATGATACACTCTGACCAGATCTATTTCTAATGGGGAAATGTATCACACTGTCTGCTGCTTTGTTGACTAATAGTCAACATTTATGTGTCACGACAATATTGAGTGCACGTTTTACAAATTGTGGCCATGTTTAAGTAGATCGTGCCTTTGTTTTACTCAAACGATGCTTAAAATGTGTGCACAATATAACAAAACGCGCGTGCAATATAACAAAACTTGCGCACATTCTCTCCACATGCAAAACATTCTGCAATGACACTTCCAGGGCTCCGTATGAAAGAGGCAAGCTTTGAAACAAAATGTGCTTTAACAGAGTACGAGGAAAAACAATGGGATACGTGAGGGTGCAGTGCAACATGATGGCAGTGAGCTCTAGTCTACTTACGAGGTCTATTAGAAAAGTATCCAACCTTATTTTTAAAAAAAAAAAACATGGATTTGAATCACGTGTGCTTGTGTGATCCAACCTTGAACCTTCATGCGCATGTGTGATTTTTTTTCACGCCTGTCAGTTGCGTCATTCGCCTGTGAGCAGGCTTTGAGTGAGGAGTGGTCCACCCCCCTCGGCGGATTTTCATTGTCAGGGAAATGGCTGAGAGACTGCTGCTTTGCTTGATCAAATTTTTTTTTAGAAACTGTGAGGCACATCCATGTGGACACCATTCGAGAAATTCAGGTGGTTTTTGGTGAAAATTTTATGGGCTTCAAAGACATTAAGGGATGTTACTGTCGCTTTAAGGACGCCCACAGCAGCTGTGGGGCGCGCCGCGCTCCAGCTGCCATCGACAGGCTGAACGACCATTTCATTTCTAAACGGATCGCTCTGTGGATCCGTGACCATCGTGTGCACTTTCTCTGGTTATCACAAGAGCTGGACATCACCTATTTTCCTGCAGATTTCACTTTTAACAAGAGATTTTGTCTTGGAAAGCCGAGCGGACGCTTCGCGTGTCATGATGGATTCGCTGCTGGACCGACACAAAACCACCTCCGTTTTGGTCTCACAGGACGGCTTTGAGATGGCGTTCAGACAGCTGTCGGTGGTTTTTCAGTCGAGTGATTATCCAAGAAATTGTGGATGTACCTGGACATGCCAGAACATGTTCTGTGACGCTTCATCACGGTGTTGCTTTGCAGAATTCCTCCGCACGTCTGTCTCAATTTGCCGAAAAAGTGCTGATGTCCACGTCTTTTCACAATTAGTCCAGACGACGTCCTGGATAAAACACAGCATCCAGTTTGGAAATGAACGGCACATTCCACTGTTACGAGGAGATTTTGTCATGGAAAGGAGCGGACGCTTCGCGCGTCACGACGGCAAGCGAGACAAAGAACACCTCCGTTTCGGAGTGCCAGAAGGACAAGCTGGGACATGCCTTTCAGTGCTTACCAGTCGAGTGAGTATCAGAGAAATTGTGGAGAGGTGGACATGTCCCAGCTTGTCCTTGTCCAAAGCAACGCCGTGATGAAGCGTCACAGAACATGTTCTGGCATGTCCAGGCACATCCACAATTTCTTGGATAATCACTCGACTGAAAAACCACCGACAGCTGTCTGAACGCCATCTCAAAGCCGTCCTGTGAGACCAAAACGGAGGTGGTTTTGTGTCGGTCCAGCAGCGAATCCATCATGACGCGTGAAGCGTCCGCTCGGCTTTCCACGACAAAATCTCTTGTTAAAAGTGAAATCTGCAGGAAAATGGGTGATGTCCAGCTCTTGTGATAACCAGAGAAAGTGCACACGATGGTCACGGATCCACAGAGCGATCCATTTAGAAATGAAATGGTCGTTCAGCCTGTCGATGGCAGCTGGAGCGCGGCGCGCCCCACAGCTTCTGTGGGCCATCCTTAAAGCGACAGTAACATCCCTTAATGTCTTTGAAGCCCATAAAATTTTCACCAAAAACCACCTGAATTTCTCGAATGGTGTCCACATGGATGTGCCTCACAGTTTCTAAAAAAAATTTGATCAAGCAAAGCAGCAGTCTCTCAGCCATTTCCCTGACAATGAAAATCCACCAAGGGGGTGGACCACTCCTCACTCAAAGCCTGCTCACAGGCGAATGACGCAACCGACAGGCGTGAAAAAAATCACGCATGCGCATGAAGGTTCAAGGTTGGCTCACGCAAGCACACGTGATTCAAATCCATATGTTTTTTTTTTTTAAATAAGGTCGGATACTTTTCTAATAGTCCTCGTATACCCACGTTCAGATGTGGAAAGAACATCCACACAGGAGAATTACACTAGTACTAGCTCGTCGCCTGTGGGGATCCACGGGCTCTAGATTGGGTCATTTTATAAAATAGGTAGATGACATTTTTCAAGGGTAGAAATACAAAAAGTAGATCAGCCTTCTCAATATCAAAATTTCTAAAATTATCTTTCTTAAACTCAAACTGAAAGTAAATCTCTACAACCTGATATAAATTAATTAAAAATATAAAAGCCAAGATGATGGGTTGCATAAGTAATCAGCCCCTTTGGTATAATACCTGTAAATAATCCGTTTTATTGCCAGTTTTCTTCAGACAAGTCAGGGGATGGATACATGAAATTTCCAAGTTATTGAATATGTCTTGGACTTTATTTACATCAGTTATGAAGAAATACAAACAGTATGACACTCTGTGGTAAATCTGTATGGAGTAGACAGTTCTCAAAAACTGAGTGACTGTACAGGAAGGAGAAGAGTGAGGAAAGCCACCAAGACACCTAGACAACCCAGAAGAAGTTATAGACTTATGTGGCTGTGATTGGAGAAATTGTGCACAGTGCAAGTTTTGGATTTTATATCTCCAGTTATACAGCTTCATGATGAAGAGGTACAGAGGAGGATTTTCTTAAAAAGAAGACCTGAAAGTTCACCTTAAATTTGCCAGAAGGTACATCTGAGATGCAAGTCTAGATTTGATGTTTTCCTGAAAGAAGACCCTCGTCTGTACCATTTCATCGTGAAGCTGTATAACTGGAGATACAAAACGCAGAATTTGCACTGAGTATAATTTCTTCAATCACAGCCACAGAAGCCTATAACTTCTTCTGGGCTGTCTAGGTGTCTTGGTGGCTTTCCTCACTCTTCTCCTTCTTGTACAGTCACACAGTTTTTGAGAACTGTCTACTCCACACAGATTTACCATAGAGTGTCACACTGTTTGTATTTCTTCATAACTGGTGTAAATAAAGTCCAAGACATATTCAGTGACTTGGAAATGTTCATGTATCCATCCCCTGACTTGTCTGAAGAAAACTGGCAATTAAACTGATTATTTACAGGTATTATACCAAAGGGGCCCATTACTTATGCAACCCATCATCTTGGCTTTTATATTTTTAATTAATTTATATCAAGTTGTAGAGATTTACTTTCAGTTTGAGTCTAAGGAAGATCATTTTAGAAATTTTTATATTGAGAAGCCTGGTTTGCTTTATGTATTTGAAACATCATAAACTAATTAAAATGTGTGAAACACCAAGGGGCTGAATACTTTTGCAAGCCACTGTAAATTATGCAAAGTTTCTTTTTTATTCTAATCTATTCTATTCTGTTTTATTTAGTTGTGACTACATATATTTATTAGATAGAAATTCAATCCAATGAGTCAGTTTTTTGAGTGTGGCAGGGTTGAGATATTTCCTTTGTTCAGAGCTTGTGTGGTTACCAGGGACTGATTAATGGTGACATCAACATCTCTTGTCCCCGTTGTTACATAAAACCCCTAATTTATCCAAGAATATTAGTCCTATCAGTTTTCAGTTTTTGCGGCGTTCATCCTTGACCCAAAATACATAAGCATACCAAATGGCAAATGTCAGCTCTCCCCAGTTTCTCCATGATCAAAATTACACACACACACACACACACACACACGTACACACAGGCCACTGCTTTTAATATATAGTTGATTTACCGCCCCCTGGTGAAAAGGCATGTGAGTCCAGAATTTAATTATCAATGTTCATTGTTCACCATTCTTACGTAATATCCTTAATTTCTCCAAAAAATATTAGTTATATCAACTTTCCATTTTCGCAGCATTCATCCATACTTGATATGCGTTCCTGGGGCGTGCACGCTAAGGGTACTATCTCACTGGGTACTATCTCACTGGGTACTATCTCACTGGGCCGCGGCTGTTGGACAGTAGTTGGAGATGTGAATTTGCAACAAAACACACAAATTAGCGACAACTTCTCAGATGGTATCTCACTGAATTGGTACTAGCGATACATTACTGCATGTATCCCGAATATCAGCTGAATATCGCACGGACTTGCGGTGAAAATGTCACGGAAGCTACATTCAGCGAGCTTCTCGATGCCCATGATCACTCTGTGAGTATTTGAGGAGGATCTTTGTCGCCTCACCAACTTTGTGCTGTTCAAAATTCAGGCACAATGCAAGCAACACCCAGCGATTCAAATGAGGGGATAGTGACACCCAGCGAACATCACGTGAAGTCCCTCGCAAATGCTGTTTGCAGCTGTCACAGCCCTGGGAGATAGTACGCTAACATCTCTGTCACATGTCTTGTAAATCACTTCAGAGGTGTTATCTGGTTACAGAAAAACAGTATTTTGAGATACAGAAGTGTATCTTTCTTGCTAATGAATCAATAAATGAAATGAACTGAAATGAAATTAAATGATTTGAAATGCTGAAAATATTAAATGAAAAAATTATTCCAGAAAAAAATTCTGCTTAGAAAGACTTGAAACACGAAATGAAAGTATTGTTTCAGAAAATGATTCAATGATTTTTTTTTTTTTTTTTAAATGCTGAAAACCTCAAGTCAAACAATTAGTGCAGAAAATAATATCAAAACACAACCTATACTACACTTGTTCAGAAAATGAATCTCCATTTATAGAGGCTTGCTAGCTCATAATCACAGTGTCTGTGTCGTCAGTGCCCCCAAACATTCACAGAAACATTTCGTCAAACATTCCTGGCCATCAGATATTCTAAGAAAATGGGATTTCTGTGACTTCTGTCTCGTGGACAATGAAGATACCTTTTAAAATTAATTAATCCATTCATTTTCTATACCCGCTTATTCCAATTAAGATTCATGGAAACAAACAACAACTAGAGCACCGCACTCACAGAGCGCAAACCTCCACCAACACTAGTTTGCAATTCCACAAATTTTTACCTTGGAAAAAATTTGCAAGGTCAAAGTCCCCTTATAGGTGGCTTTTTATAAGCTAAAATACAGGGTGGGCCAATAAAATGCTACCACTTTTTTAATTCGTGCAATTAAAAAAATTTCATCAATTATTGAAGTGTGCAGAAAACAAGAGACAAAGTGGGAAACCTTTGGTATCAAATGTTAATTTGATGCTTCTGTTACAAGTCTGTAAATAAAATTTTCAAATAAGTTCTCATTTCAAACACTTGTGTACAATAAAAAAGTGGTAACATTTTATTGGCCCACCCTGTATAATACAAAATATAGATCAAAAGGGATTTTCAATGTTAAAATCAAATATCCGCTAAATCCGCAATAAGGATCAGATGCAGATCAGACTTTGTCAGGTGATAGTGAGTGCCAGTCTGCATCTCACTTTCAAATGTGAGAGTGACTGGGGCACGTTTGATTAAGATATAATGTAAAATATACATTAAATGGAGTTTTCAATACTAAATTTAAATGGCCACAAAATCTGTAATCTGGATTAGATCAAACTTTTTTAGTCCAAGTATACCATGCTGCATAACACTTTCAAATATGAAAGAAATTTGATTGTTTTTGAGAGTTACGAATATTTGAATATATGTTTAATGTTAAAAGATAGGGGTTTTTCCAATTTTCCCACATTTGTCCTGACTTTCTTGACTATCAGGATATGAATCCTCTGTATAAAAATAAATCATAACAAAATATGAAAGATGGTGGGTTCCAGGCTGTTCACAAACAAACAAACAATCAGGTGAGAAAACATAACCTCCACCCAGCTTCACTGGTGAAGGTAAAAAAAAAAAAAATGGTATTGGAAAATAATTCATTATTTGGGAATGTCTGAAACACTCAACAAAAACATGTCCCGAAGTGCTTAGAACACTAAATGAAACAATTCACCCAGAAGATGACTGACTCCAAAATTCCCAAAATTCAAAACACCCCGAAATGAAACAAGAGCTTCAGAAAAATGATTCAATACTTCAAAAACGAAAGGACACAACTGCTTCAGAAAATGAGTCTCCATTTTAAAACACTTCATGAAAATCACTGCGGGTACTGATTTGTTGCTTAAAAACACTGAAAAGATGAAATAAACCAAATGCTTCAGACAAAGATTCACTGTTATTGTTCCAAAAAAAAAAAAAACCTACTATATGTGAATGTTTGAATTTGTTGTGTCTGTGAATCATCAGCATGCACAGCTTCTGGAAGTGTCTTAGTTTTCCTGTATAGTCATTTTGTCAATTGTGTCTGGAGCATGGCCCAAGCAGAGGGTCACCCCTTTGAGTCTGGTCTGCTTGAGGTTTCTTGCTCTAGGGGTTGCTAAGGTTAGACCTTACTTGTGTGAAGCCCCTTGAGGCAGCTTTGTTGTGATTTGAGCTATATAAATGAAATGAAATGAGTTTTATCATGTTCTTTAAAGATGGCAGAGATTTATATATATATATATATATATAAATATATATATATATATATATATATATTTCTGAATAGTGAGTGACAGCAGCGCCTTCCCCCTCCTTGTTTCATTATGCAGGTGCAATACAGGAGCAGCACTGAAATCAGCAAACATTACACAACCCTCCACTGGCAGCAGAAACAGAAATCACGGGTGATGGTTTTGGAAAGAGGAGGAAACACCGGCGCTGTCACAGTGTCATTGTCAGCCGACGCTCTCATCTCTGGTATCATTTTGTAGCTCTCACTCCTCAGCAGCACAAAGAAGGTGAAATAAGCTCACCTTAAAAGTGTGCAGCTTCCCGTTACAGCAGGCATAATATAAAGTCAGAAAATGCTGCTGCATGTGATTATACAATGTGCTGGAATCCTCTGTATCTATATGATAATGTAGTGGATTAGTGGTGACCACAACAAGGAATGACGGGAGACGGTGTGTGTGGGAGGGGGGTAACACCGCAGCAGGTGGAGTGGAGGCCGGGGTTATGGGAGGCTACGGTCTGACCTCTTATTTGTGGTTTTGTTTGACTGACACATATTTCCCCCTTAACCCCATTTCACCTTTTCTCACAGACCTCATATATATATATATATATATATATATACCTTTGTGCGCATGCGTGAGTTTTTTCACGCCTGTCAGTTGCGTCATTCGCCTGTGAGCAGGCTTTGAGTTAACAGTGGTCCACCCCTCTCGTCGTTTTTTTATTGCGAATAAATGTCTGAACGATTTGGAGCTTTGCTGCATCAATTTTTTTCCAGAAACTGTGAGAGACCTCCAGGTGGACACCGTTCGGAAAATTAATATGGCTTTCAGGGACGGTTTTGTGGAGATTATACAGATTAAGGAGTGTTACTGCCGCTTTAACCCTTTACCTACTGAGGCTATAAATGGACGATTGGTTGAAATTTTTTATTATAGCAATAAAATTAAGAAATAATGTTCTATGTTTGTGTGCTTTGGTACCCTTTTCCAAGAGTACCTGAATTTCAACTATATTACACCTGATTAACTATTTATACACATTATTTGTAAGTTTTAGCATTTAAAATGAGAAAAAACACAAAAACAAACTTGATTTTTTTTTCAGTTTTTTAGTGAAAAATGATTGTTATGTAAAGGAAGTTTGGATTTCACATTTTTAACAGGAAGCTGTAAGTGTTTACAATCAAAATAATTAATTTTGTGTGTCTAGAAGTCAGATTTCACTTTTAACAAGAGATTTTGTCGTGGAAAGCCGAGCAGACGCTTCACGCGTCCTGATGGATTCGCTGCTGGACCGACACAAAACCACCTCCGTTTTGGTCTCACAGGACGGCTTTGAGATGGCGTTCAGACAGCTGTCGGTGGTTTTTCAGTCGAGTGATTATCCAAGAAATTGTGGATGTGCCTGGACATGCCAGAACATGTTCTGTGACGTTTCATCACGGCATTGCTTTGCACCATGCGGTACCGCCGTGACATGTCCTCCGCACATCTGTCTCAATTTGCCAAAAAAGTGCTGATGTCCACGTCTTTTCACAATTCCTGTGCAAGTCCAGACGAGGTCCCGGATAAAACACAGCGTCCAGTTTGGAAATGAACAGCACATTCCACTGTTACGAGGAGTTTTTGTCATGGAAAGGAGCGGACGCTTCGCGCGTCACGACGGCAAACGAGACAAAGAACACCTCCGTTTCAGAGTGCCAGAAGGACAAGCTGGGACATGCCTGTCTGAACGCCATCTCAAAGCCGTCCTGTGAGACCAAAATGGAGGTGGTTTTGTGTCGGCCCAGCAGCGAATCCATCATGACGCGCGAAGCATCCGCTCGGCTTTCCACAACAAAATCTCTTGTTAAAAGTGAAATCTGCAGGAAAATGGGTGATGTCCAGCTCTTGTGATAACCAGAGAAAGTGCACACGATGGTCACGGATCCACAGAGCGATCCGTTTAGAAATGAAATGGTCGTTCAGCCTGTCGATGGCAGCTGGAACGCGGCGCGCCCCACAGCTGCTGTGGGCCGTCCTTAAAGCGACAGTAACATCCCTTAATGTCTTTGAAGCCCATAAAAGTTTCACCAAAAACCACCTGAATTTCTCGAATGGTGTCCACATGGATGTGCCTCACAGTTTCTAAAAAAAATTTGATCAAGCAAAGCAGCAGTCTCTCAGCCATTTCCCTGACAATGAAAATCCGCCGAGGGGGGTGGACCACTCCTCACTCAAAGCCTGCTCACAGGCGAATGACGCAACCGACAGGCGTGAAAAAAATCACGCATGCGCATGAAGGTTCAAGGTTGGCTCACGCAAGCACACGTGATTCAAATCCATATGTTTTTTTATTTTTAAAAATAAGGTCGGATACTTTTCTAATAGACCTCGTATATATATATATATATATATATATATATATATATATATATATATATATATATATATATATATATATATATGGGTGATTCTTTAACTACGGGCACTATTGGCCTTATAAATGTAATTTCCACCGCACCATTGCCTTAAAATATAAAGCGCCTTGGGGCAACTGTTTGTTGTGATTTGGCGCTATATACATGTGCTCTGACATCACTGTTTATCTCCATAGAAATGACCCAAACAATCTTTCATACAAACTGTTTAAAGGGACATTACAGTGTTGTGGTGGAAATTATGGCAATAGTGTGGGACAACTACATTTTGTTTAAAAAAATCACAACAGTTGTATGACATTGAATACCCCAATTATGTTTTGATTATTTTACTGATATTTTATTCAGAGATATTTTAAAACATTAGAAAAAACATTTATTAACCATTCATTTTTATCAAGTCTGGGTGTGGGACAAGCACAAAACGGCAATATTTCAATCAATCAATCAATTTTATTTATATAGCGCCAAATCACAACAAACAGTTGCCCCAAGGCGCTTTATATTGTAAGGCAAAACCCCAACGGTCAAAACGACCCCCTGTGAGCAAGCACTTGGCGACAGTGGGAAGGAAAAACTCCCTTTTAACAGGAAGAAACCTCCAGCAGAACCAGGCTCAGGGAGGGGCAGTCTTCTGCTGAGACTAGCTGGGGCTGAAGGAGAGAACCAGGAAAAAGATATGCTGTGGAGGGGAGCAGAGATCAATCACCAATGATTAAATGCAGAGTGGTGCATACAGAGCAAAAAGAGAAGGAAACACTCAGTGCATCATGGGAACCCCCCAGCAGTCTAAGTCTATAGCAGCATAACTAAGGGATGGTTCAGGGTCACCTGATCCAGCCCTAACTATAAGCTTTAGCAAAAAGGAAAGTTTTAAGCCTAATCTTAAAAGTAGAGAGGGTGTCTGTCTCCCTGATCTGAATTGGGAGCTGGTTCCACAGGAGAGGAGCCTGAAAGCTGAAGGCTCTGCCTCCCATTCTACTCTTACAAACCCTAGGAACTACAAGTAAGCCTGCAGTCTGAGAGCGAAGCGCTCTATTGGGGTGATATGGTACTATGAGGTCCCTAAGATAAGATGGGACCTGATTATTCAAAACCTTATAAGTAAGAAGAAGAATTTTAAATTCTATTCTAGAATTAACAGGAAGCCAATGAAGAGAGGCCAATATGGGTGAGATATGCTCTCTCCTTCTAGTCCCCGTTAGTACTCTAGCTGCAGCATTTTGAATTAACTGAAGGCTTTTCAGGGAACTTTTAGGACAACCTCATAATAATGAATTACAATAGTCCAGCCTAGAGGAAATAAATGCATGAATTAGTTTTTCAGCATCACTCTGAGTCAAGACCTTTCTAATTTTAGAGATATTGCGTAAATGCAAAAAAGCAGTCCTACATATTTGTTTAATATGCGCTTTGAATGACATATCCTGATCAAAAATGACTCCAAGATTTCTCACAGTACTACTAGAGGTCAGGGTAATGTCATCCAGATTAAGGATCTGGTTAGACACCATGTTTCTAAGATTTGTGGGGCCAAGTACAATAACTTCAGTTTTATCTGAGTTTAAAAGCAGGAAATTAGAGGTCATCCATGTCTTTATGTCTGTAAGACAATCCTGCAGTTTAGCTAATTGGTGTGTGTCCTCTGGCTTCATGGATAGATAAAGCTGGGTATCATCTGCGTAACAATGAAAATTTAAGCAATGCCGTCTAATAATACTGCCTAAGGGAAGCATGTATAAAGTGAATAAAATTGGTCCTAGCACAGAACCTTGTGGAACTCCATAATTAACCTTAGTCTGTGAAGAAGATTCCCCATTTACATGAACAAATTGTAATCTATTAGATAAATATGATTCAAACCACCGCAGCGCAGTGCCTTTAATACCTATGGCATGCTCTAATCTCTGTAATAAAATTTTATGGTCAACAGTATCAAAAGCAGCACTGAGGTCTAACAGAACAAGCACAGAGATGAGTCCACTGTCTGAGGCCATAAGAAGATCATTTGTAACCTTCACTAATGCTGTTTCTGTACTATGATGAATTCTAAAACCTGACTGAAACTCTTCAAATAGACCATTCCTCTGCAGATGATCAGTTAGCTGTTTTACAACTACCCTTTCAAGAATTTTTGAGAGAAAAGGAAGGTTGGAGATTGGTCTATAATTAGCTAAGATAGCTGGGTCAAGTGATGGCTTTTTAAGTAATGGTTTAATTACTGCCACCTTAAAAGCCTGTGGTACATAGCCAACTAATAAAGATAGATTGATCATATTTAAGATCGAAGCATTAAATAATGGTAGGGCTTCCTTGAGCAGCCTGGTAGGAATGGGGTCTAATAGACATGTTGATGGTTTGGATGAAGTAACTAATGAAAATAACTCAGACAGAACAATCTGAGAGAAAGCGTCTAACCAAATACCGGCATCACTGAAAGCAGCCAAAGATAACGATATGTCTTTGGGATGGTTATGAGTAATTTTTTCCCTAATAGTTAAAATTTTATTAGCAAAGAAAGTCATGAAGTCATTACTAGTTAAAGTTAAAGGAATACTCGGCTCAATAGAGCTCTGACTCTTTGTCAGCCTGGCTACAGTGCTGAAAAGAAACCTGGGGTTGTTCTTATTTTCTTCAATTAGTGATGAGTAGTAAGATGTCCTAGCTTTACGGAGGGCTTTTTTAAAGAGCAACAGACTCTTTTTCCAGGCTAAGTGAAGATCTTCTAAATTAGTGAGACGCCATTTCCTCTCCAACTTACGGGTTATCTGCTTTAAGCTGCGAGTTTGTGAGTTATACCACAGAGTCAGGCACTTCTGATTTAAAGCTCTCTTTTTCAGAGGAGCTACAACATCCAAAGTTGTCTTCAATGAGGATGTAAAACTATTGACGAGATACTCTATCTCCCTTACAGAGTTTAGGTAGCTACTCTGCACTGTGTTGGTATATGGCATTACAGAACATAAAGAAGGAATCATATCCTTAAACCTAGTTACAGCGCTTTCTGAAAGACTTCTAGTGTAATGAAACTTATTACCCACTGCTGGGTAGTCCATCAGAGTAAATGTAAATGTTATTAAGAAATGATCAGACAGAAGGGAGTTTTCAGGGAATACTGTTAAGTCTTCAATTTCCATACCATAAGTCAGAACAAGATCTAAGGTATGATTAAAGTGGTGGGTGGACTCATTTACATTTTGAGCAAAGCCAATTGAGTCTAATAATAGATTAAATGCAGTGTTGAGGCTGTCATTCTCAGCATCTGTGTGGATGTTAAAATCGCCCACTATAATTATCTTATCTGAGCTAAGCACTAAGTCAGACAAAAGGTCTGAAAATTCACAGAGAAACTCACAGTAACGACCAGGTGGACGATAGATAATAACAAATAAAACTGGTTTTTGGGACTTCCAATTTGGATGGACAAGACTAAGAGTCAAGCTTTCAAATGAATTAAAGCTCTGTCTGGGTTTTTGATTAATTAATAAGCTGGAATGGAAGATTGCTGCTAATCCTCCGCCCCGGCCCGTGCTACGAGCATTCTGACAGTTAGTGTGACTCGGGGGTGTTGACTCATTTAAACTAACATATTCATCCTGCTGTAACCAGGTTTCTGTAAGGCAGAATAAATCAATATGTTGATCAATTATTATATCATTTACTAACAGGGACTTAGAAGAGAGAGACCTAATATTTAATAGACCACATTTAACTGTTTTAGTCTGTGGTGCAGTTGAAGGTGCTATATTATTTTTATTTATTTATTTTTTATGCTTAAATAGATTTTTGCTGGTTATTGGTGGTCTGGGAGCAGGCACCGTCTCTACGGGGATGGGGTAATGAGGGGATGGCAGGGGGAGAGAAGCTGCAGAGAGGTGTGTAAGACTACAACTCTGCTTCCTGGTCCCAACCCTGAATAGTCACGGTTTGGAGGATTTAAGAAAATTGGCCAGATTTCTAGAAATGAGAGCTGCTCCATCCAAATATCCAATATTTGCATATAATGATGCTGAAAAAAGGTGAAAAAGTCATCATAGACTACTAGAACAAATTTCTTAACACACTTTCATTGTAAAGATAACTATAAAAGTGTGAAATTTCCCCTTTTTCTGTTTTTCATACAATATGATCAAAGGACATAATAAGTGCCCGTAGTCTAAGATTCACCCATATATATATATATATATATATATATATATATATATATATATACATATATATATATATATATATATATATACATATATATATATATATATATACATATATATATATATACATATATATATATATATACATATATATATATATATGTATACATATATATATATATATATATATATATATATATATATATATACATATAGACACACACACACAACCCCAATTCCAATGAAGTTGGGACGTTGTGTAAAATGTAAATAAAAACAGAATACAATGATTTGCAAGTCCTCTTCAACCTATATTCAATTGAATACATCACAAAGACAAGATATTTAATGTTCAAACTGATAAACTTTATTGTTTTGGTACAAATATTTGCTCATTTTGAAATGGATGCCTGCAACACATTTCAAAAAAGCTGGGACAGTGGTATGTTTACCACTGTGTTACATCACCTTTCCTTCTACCAACACTCAGTAAGGATTTGGGAACTGAGGACACTAATTGTTGAAGATTTGTAGGTGGAATTCTTTCCCATTCTTTGCTTGATGTACGACTTCAGTTGTTCAACAATCCGGGGTCTCTGTTGTCGTATTTTGTGCTTCATAATGCGCCACACATTTTAAATGGGCTACAGGTCAGGACTGCAGGCAGGCCAGTCTAGTACCTGCACTCTTTTCCTACGAAGCCACGCTGTTGTAACACGTGCAGAATGTGTCTTGGCATTGTCTTGCTGAAATAAGCAGGGACGTCCCTGAAAAAGACGTTGCTTGGATGGCAGCATGTGTTGCTCCAAAACCTGGATGTACCATTCAGCATTGATGGTGCCATCACAGATGTGTAAGTTGCCCATGCCATGGGCACTAACACACCCCCATACCATCACAGATGCTGGCTTTTGAAGTTTGCGCTGGTAACAATCTGGATGGTCTTTTTCCTCTTTTGTCCGGAGGACACGGCGTCCATGATTTTCAAAAACAATTTGAAACATGGACTCATCAGACCACAGCACACTTTTCCACTTTGTGTCTGTCCATTTCAAATGAGCTCAGGCCCAGAGAAGGCGGCGGTGTTTCTGGATGTTGTTGATGTATGACTTTCGCTTTGCACAATAGAGTTTTAACTTGCACTTGTTGATGTAGCGACGAACTGTGTTAACTGACAATGGTTTTCTGAAGTGTTCCTGAGTCCACACAACAGTATCAAAAGCAGCACTGAGGTCTAACAGAACAAACATAGAGATGAGTCCACTCTCTGAGGCCATACGAAGATCATTTGTAACCTTCACTAATGCTGTTGATAAGACTAATGTTTTTGAAGAAGCTTTGGATATTAACTAACATAGCTAATTACATTCTGGACTCAAGTGCCATTCCAGCAGGGGCACTAAATCATCTTTATATTAAAATCATGAGTGCCTGTGTGCTTTTATTTAGTAAATTCAATGTAAGTACATAATATAATTGTAAATATGTTCAAAATACATGGATGACACAACAAAGTGAAAACACTTATTTCCATTGTGGTCCATTTAAAAATCAAATGACAAAATAGAAGTAATAATAAAATAAAATAATAAGAATAATGATAATAGTGTGTATATGATAACAAGAAATAAAAGGGTTGAGGTCCTCTAAAAAACATAGAGGTCAGGTGCTAAACACATTCTGGACTCACGCCATTCTAACTCATTATAGACACTTTGCATAATTTATTAACACACTTGAAAAATAGTAGAAAAAGCTTGAATCTTCGACTGGACTGGGTTGCTTCATGCGAGGACATTTCGCTTCAAATCGCAGAAGCTTCCTCAGCTAAAATGTAAGATGTCAGGAAAACTGTAACAAACACTACATAGGTGAGACTAAACAACCTTTACACAAAAGGCTATACCAGCACCGCAGAGAGAGCGCCAGTGGACCTCAGTCTGCAGTTCATCTCCACCTTAAAGACACTAACCACACGTTTGAGGACAAGGAAGTTAAAATATTAGCCAGAGAGAAGAAATGGTTTGAGAGAGGGGTCAAGGAGGCATTCTTTGTGAAATGTTTAAAACCCAGCCTTAACCGGGGAGGGGGTCTGAGACACGCTTTATCCTGTTTACAATGGGGTACTCAGGTCAAAGCAGTTTCAGTCCTTTGTTCATGGTAATGAGTCATTCACGTCATCAGCAGAGTTGTCAAGGGAGCCATCAGGAGAAGGTCGCTCCCATCATTAGGAGGGACAGCTGCCCTGTCATTAGGAGGGTGCTAACTAGAGCACAATAGGTGCTAATTAGAGCTATTGTTTAGTCACTGGCCTATAGCAGTCTGCCTCTCGGTAGGAGGGGTCTGGTTAGGTTTAAAACTCCAGCTTTTGTGACTTCTTGATTATTCTTCTCTACAAGAGTCAAGACAGAAGTCAGACCACCAGAGCAAGAATTTTAGCTGAGGAAGCTTCTGCGATTTTAAGCGAAATGTCCTCGCGTCAAGCAACCCAGTCCAGTCGAAGATTCAAGCTTTTTCTACTATGGAAACCACCTGGACAACTGAGAGCCTACACAGAAACACTTGAAAATTGTCAGCTACCTATGTTAGGGCCCCTTTGCACATAGTGTGAATTTGGTCGATTTGTGCAGAAAGTACACATGAAGCAGGAATCATGTGCAAAACGTGTATAATCGTAGCTGCCTCCAATGCCTCGTACACCTGTTGCTACAACTGTTTGCACACACCAGCGGCTGAAAGACAGAGTGTGCACTCTGTGAACCCATCGATCCTTCTCGCGGCAGGTGTCGGCCAAATTCCAGCTGACACACACGAACATCTAACTCTGCTCGCATGGCACTTAGAAAACGTGTGGCCATTTGCATGATCATCACGACAGTCAGCAGACAGTCACTGTCGAGGTGGATGTGAAATTTGTCTAAGTGCCCCACGACTGTGGAATTGCCGAGTGTACATGTGGCGTGCCAGAGTGTCAGCTCCCCCCACAACGTGTGTGAGTGTGGCTTGCTCCCCGCAGGCGAGGCACCTCTCACTTGATCACACAGTGACATCTTGGTCTGTGTGCTGACAGGACAGGGGGCGTGGCTGGCTGCCCACAGCTGTTGGCTCATCTCCAGGCCTGGACGTCACAGCTGCAGCACACGTCTCGTGCTTTGACAGACATGCACGTGTGTGTGTGCTTGTGTGGAAATACATAAAAACATATATCGCTTTTGTGATGAGAGGAGAAATGGACCATCAGTCTATTTGTACATGCAGCAGGCAACCTGAATGTCATGTCTGAAAGGACACACGTGTCGGCCTGTGAGCAGCGTGCCGCACGACCAGGACAAACCAACAGTATGACAAATACACCATTTTCAGTCACATATCAGCAGAAATACGCTGTACCAAATACCATTTGGTCAGTTATCACAGCGCTTTTTATTATTATTTAGAAAATATGTTTATCTGCTTGTTAATTTTAGCCATTTCATGCTCCCGTTACAAGACAGTGATTGTAGCACAGTGGTAAAGTTTGCATCTGGTAATCAGAGCATGTGGGTTTGTTTTTTTCTTATTTAACCAAGGTTATTTAATGGCCCCTTCATGGCTGTATGTCTGTGACCATGGGTCATCTACAGAGGAACAGACGGATCATATTTTTATTGCCCGCTTGATAAATGCGGTGTTTTTACATGGTGTCTGGGTTTATTTAATTTTAAATACATCCATCTCCTTCCTCATATCAGGCAGGTTCCCGCAGCCTTCACAGGACTGCAATTGTAGCTCAGTGGTTAAGTTTCTGACTGTCAATCAGAGCTTTTGGAAGGCGCAGGTTTGAATTTTTTTTTTCAGCTGTGAAAAGCTGCTGTGTTCTTGCATGCACAAAACCGTTGCAGCATGTATTTTTTATTTTATTTTCTATTTCTTTTTTCTTCACAGCAGCTGCGCAATGTGTAACCACGTCATGCAGCTGATGGCAGTGTGTTCCCGCGTCCACAAACCATCGCACCGGCATTGTGCATGCCTGCCTGTCAGTGCGATGTTTCGTGGTTCGATCATATGAGCTGTTTCACCATGAGTCACCCTGGGGTTGTACGTATTCACACTATGTGTGAAGGGGTCCTTATAAACATTACCCAATCTAGAGCCTGTATGTATATATATACAGTGAGGAAAATAAGTATTTGAACACCCTGCAATTTTGCAAGTTCTCCCACTTAGAAATCATGGAGGGGTCTGAAACTTCCATTTTAGCTGCATGTCCACTGTGAGAGACATAATCTAAAAAAAAATAAAATAAAATAAAAATCCGGAAATCACAAGGTATGATTTTTTTAATAATTTATTTGTATGTTACTGCTGCAAATAAGTATTTGAACACCTGTGAAAATCAATGTTAATATTTGGTATAGTAGCCTTTGTTTGCAATTACAGAGGTCCTAACGTTTCCTGTAGGTTTTCACCAGGTTTACGCACACTGTAGCATGGATTTTGGTCCACACCTCCATATAGATCTTCTCTAGATCTTTCAGGTTTGGAGTTTCAGCTCCCTCCAAAGATTTTCTATTGAGTTCAGGTCTGGAGACTGGCCAGGCCACTCCAGGACCTTGTAATGCTTCTTACGGAGCCCCTCCTTAGTTGCCCTGGCTGTGTTTTTGGGGTCATTGTCATGCTGGAAGACCCAGCCATGACCCGTCTTCAATGCTCTTACTGAGGGAAGGAGGTTGTTTGCCAAAATCTTGCAATACATGACCCCATCCATCCTCCCTCAATACGGTGCAGTCGTCCTGTCCCCTTTGCAGAAGAGCACCCCCAGAGTATGATGTTTCCACCCCCATGCTTCACGGTTGGGATGGTTTTCTTGGGGTTGTTCTCATCCTCTAAACATGGTAAGTGGAGTTGATTCCAAAAAGCTCTATTCTGGTCTTATCTGACCACATGACCTTCTCCCATGCCTCCTCTGGATCATCCAGATGGTCACTGGTGAACATCAAACGGGCCTGGACATGTGCTGGCTTGAGCAGGGGGACCTTGCTGCCCTGCAGGATTTTAAACCATGACAGCATCATGTGTTACTAATGTAATCTTTGTGACTGTGGTCCCAGCTCTCTTCAGGTCATTGACCAGGTCCTCCTGTGTAGTTCTGAGCTTTCTCAGAATCATCCTTACCCCACAAAGTAAGATCTTGCATGGAATCCCAGACCGAGGGAGATTGACAGTCATCTTGTGTTTCTTCCACTTTCTAATAAATAATCATAACAGTTGTTGTCTTCTACCAAGCTGCTTGCCTGTTGTCCTGTAGTCCATCCCAGCCTTGTGCAGGTCTACAGTTTTGTCCCTGGTGTCCTTAAACAGCTCTTTGGTCTTGGCTATGGTGGACAGGTTGGAGTGTGATTGATTGTGTGAACAGGTGTCTTTTATACAGGTAACAAGTTCAAACAGGTGCAATTAATACAGGTAAAGAGTGCAGAATAAGAGGGCTTCTTAAAGAAAAATTAACAGTTCTGTGAGAGACAGAATTCTTGCTGGTTGGTAGGTGTTCAAATACTTATTTGCAGCAGTAACATACAAATAAATTATTTTAAAAAATCATACATTGTCATTTCCGTATTTTTCTTTTTATATTATGTCTCTCACAGTGGACATGCAGCTACGATGAAAATTTCAGACCCCTCCATGATTTCTAAGTGGGAGAACTTGCAAAATCGCAGAGTGTTCAAATACTTATTTTCCTCACTATGTGTGTATATGTATATATATATATATGTGTGTATAAAGGTTTGGACACATTATACCATTCAAACTGAGAGAGAGAGAGAGAGAGAGAGAGAGAGAGAGAGAGAGAGAGAGAGAGAGAGAGAGATAGAGATAGAGATAGAGATAGAGATAGAGATAGAGATAGAGATAGAGATAGAGATAGAGATAGAGATAGAGATAGAGATAGATAGATAGATAGATAGATAGATAGATAGATAGATAGATAGATAGATAGATAGATAGATAGATAGATAGGGTTTGAATGGATTTTCTGGTTCAGGTTGCCTCAGTGAGCTGAAGGTCAGCTGTGGAAACTTTGTCATAACTGGTTTGGTGCTCCGAGCAAAGTGAATCCTGGAGAATTACTGAAGCTGTTGCGCATTATCGTGCACGCAGATTGATTGAGCAAAAGCACTTTGGAGATCGGAACATTAAATGGACTTGAGTGAAGGTGAAAGGGACTTGATGACGGATGCTCTCGAACCCTGCTCTAAGATAATGTGTATAATCCACTGCAGGGATGTTAAGTGTACTCATTTCACAGCCCATTTCACAGGAGGCTACACGAGGAACAATATGCGCATACGACCAAGTGCAGAACATCACTCGTGAGGATTTTTAGATGCTGTTGTTTCTTGTTGTTAATAATTTGGAATCCAATCGTTTTTCCACACTATTTCAGGATTAATGACGTGCCAACAAAATAATGAAACCCGAATCTATGCTGTGTATGAAATTTTTATTTGTCAGTGTAAGTCAGTATAGTGAAGCAAATTACATCAAAAGATGTATCACTGGCATCAAAATCACATTTAGAGGTTTGAATTCAACCTATTGAAATATTCCAAGTTGGGTTTTTTATTTTTAATTTGCCAAGTACAAACTGTAAAAAAAAAAAAAAAAAAAAAAAAAAAAATTCCGTGTATGACTGTCTGAGACGGGCCTGCAGTTTTGTTGGACAGATTGCCATTTTATGCTTTTCATTTTAATGACATTTAAAGGTGTCCCACTGTGAAAATCTGATTTATTTTACTTTTGCAGTAAAACATAACTGTGGTTTCATGTTAACAATCCTTAAAGTCTCACAATTCTGTGTCCACACAAACTGTTCTGTATTTTTCAGAGTATACACATGAGGACAAATTTATTAGCCACGCCCAAGAAATGTAACATTTTCTTCAATTTTTTTCCAAGTGCTTTTTTTAACAGACAAGTCATTGTCAACACAGCATTTCTAAACATTCTAGCTTTATTTTGGATTCTTATGTTATTTTACTTTGCACACAGAAACAAAATTATTTCACAAAAACTACCAGGGTCAAAATTATTAGCCCCCTTAAGAATTGACCTGTTTGTTGAACCACAGCACAAACCACTGTTGTGCAGTGATGTACTTTAACTTTATAATGCTCAAAGCTAGTAAAATCAAGTTAAAACGTATGAAAGCATATTGCATTCACTTGATAAATTTTATTTTTTGGTTTGTTTTTTAGAATAATTATTTCTGTTTTTCTGAGTTTTTCTGTTTTTCAGAGAAATTTATTTTTATGGTTTATTTTTCAAAGTAATTTTTTCCTGATTTTCTGAATTATTTTTTTTTCTTCTGTTTTTTGGACCAATTTTTTCTGAGTTTAGAGAGTATTTGAAGATGCATTCATTCTTTGAGAGCTCAATTTGGTAACATACATGACATTGTTCAGTTGAATCAAGTTTTACATTGATCTGGGTTTAAGACACTGGGAGACTGTCCTGTCTTTAAGTCATATAGATGGTATTATAATTAGTTTATGGATTCTACGCAGGCAGCTGAGGACTTTGTGGCTGCTCAGAAGGAAAGCCCATCCAAATCCGCTAGACATAGTTTTTCTCCAGGATCAGTTGGACAGATACGGTATGCTCCATGGATACAGGATGATGCTTTTGAAATGCATTCAGGCTGGCTATGTGGTCACTCAAGAAATAGTAAAAAAAAAAAAAAAAAAACAAAAACTAAAAATAAAAATAAATTACTCAGAAAAACAGAAATAATTATTCCAAAAAACAAACAAAAAATAAATTACTCAGAAAAACACAAATAATTACTCCAAAAAACAAAGCAGAAAAACTAATTTATCAAGTGAGTGCAATACGCTTCCACTTCAGTAAGGGTTTGAGCTGTCATTTGAGAAAACAGCAAAATAAATCAGTTTAGACTTGAGAAAAAGGATTTTTGATGCTCACAAAGCAGAAGAAGGATTTACAAAGTTATCACAGCATTTCCAAATGTCAAGAACCAGAGTGAGAAGTATCATCAAATAATTCAGACGGCCCATTCACTGATGACTAGCACGGCGTTTGCCAACAGACAGTGCGTTGACCAGTGCTGAGGTCCGCCAAAGTCTGCAGGAGCTGAGTCGAGGTCAGTCGGACAACGCCGATGTTCGTCGTGGTCCCGTTAAAAATTTTAACATGCTTAAAATCTTCAATCTTCATGCTAAAACGGTGCAAGAGTTCAGCTCTACTACCAATAAAATAGAATAGAGCCTTTATTGAAATTCCCTGTTTCGCAGTGGTGAATCTCGCACCGTCTCGCGGTCCTTGACTCATGCGAGAGGCTGGATTCAGCAGAGTTCCAGTTTAGGGCACAATGTAAACAAACCTTGTGAAGTCTGGACAACAAGACAACATCAGGGCACGGCAGAAGTCCATCACAGGTGCTCCACCTCCTCTAGATAACCCTCTCAACAAGAGAGAACATATCATCATCATAATCATTTGTGAACTCGCTGAATTGGCACCATACGTTGTAGTGCTATTTTTTTTTTTTTTTTTTGCCAAAGACAGATGACATACTAATAATAAACTTGTTATGATGATATGCAAATGCCAGAAGATGGTTTTGTTGTGTACGTATTACTGATAACAGTTAAAAGATGTTGAGAAGGACATATGTTATGTGCAAAATGTATGTTTACTTTAGAAGGAAAGTATGAGGCTAGAATTTGGATTTAAAGGTGTCATTTGAGTAAAGCACTTGATTTGAAATTAAAAGAAAGATAGAGTAACATCACAAGACTTGATGACCCAGAGTTGAACTCACATGGCCTGGGGATTTTACAAGAAATTATCTCATCACACCTGCATATTACCTGAAACAAATGATGTACCTAACAGCTGTTTTTATTGGTGTGAGTTTGAAAAGACCACCCACTTGGGGCAGGGAAACTGTAAAGGCATCAAAGTGACTGAATATCATTGTGTTTCAAAGCTGTTCTGGTGTTTTATTGTTTTTTATTTGAAGGCTGTGAACTTGCTTCCTTTTGCCGGCAAAATAAAAATGGCTTCTTTGGAACTTTGATTTCTATGACTTTTCTGGACACCTTTAAGAAGATATTTTAAACAATTGAGCACAGCTAAAAAACTCTTTTCTGGTGATCAGGGACTTTGTCCTAAGTCTCCACGACAACGTCACCTCCACAAGTACACTGTTACTGCTCCATTCCCATCTGTCAGCCTCCACTGGCTAACGTCGGAGGCTTGACTGGATGCACCGCCTCCTCTGGATCCCTTGGGTATAAAGAAATATGAAGAAATGTGAAAGAATATGTCTCAACAATGCACCAGTAGCAAGTGATGCATTCACAGAGTTACACAGATGCTGGCTTTTGAACTTTGCGCTGGTAACAGTCTGGATGGTCTTTTTCCTCTTTTGTCTGGAGGACACCACGTCCATGATTTCCAAAAACAATTTGAAATGTGGACTCATCAGACCACAGCACACTTTTCCACTTTGCGTCTGTCCATTTCAAATGAGCTCGGGCCCAGAGAAGGCGGCAGCGTTTCTGGATGTTGGTGATGTAAGGCTTTCGCTTTTGCTTTGTAGAGTTTTAACTTGCACTTGTAGATGTAGCGACGAACTGTGTTAACTGACAGTGGCTTTCTGAAGTGGTCCTGAGCCCACGCCGTAAGATCCTTTACACAATGATGTCGGTTTTTAATGCAGTGCCGCCTGAGGGATCGAAGGTCACGGGCATTCAATGTTGGTTTGTGGTTTTACCGCTTAAGTGTAGAAAGTTCTCCAGATTCTCTGAGTCTTCTGATTATATTATGGACTGTAGATGATGGAATCCCTAAATTCCTTGCAATTGAACAGTGAGAAACATTGTTAAACTGTTGGACTATTTTTTAAAACAGTTGTTCACAAAGTTATGATCCTCACCCCATCTTTGCTTGTGAATGGCTGAGCCTTTTGGGGATGCTCTTTTATACCCAATCATGACTCACAATTAGTGTCCTCAGTTCCCAAACGTTTATTGAGTGTTGTTAGAAGGAAAGGTGATGTAACACATTGGGAAACATACCACTGTCCCAGCTTTTTTGAAATGTGTTGCAGGCATCCATTTCAAAATGAGCAAATATTTACACAAAAACAATAAAGTTTATCAGTTTGAACATTAAGTATCTTGTCTTTGTGATGTATTCAATTGAATATAAATCAAAATCAAATAAATTTTATTTATATAGCGCCAAATCACAACAAACAGTTGCCCCAAGGCGCTTTATATTGTAAGGCAAAAGCCATACAATAATTACAGAAAAACCCCAACGGTCAAAACGACCCCCTATGAGCAAGCACTTGGCGACAGTGGGAAGGAAAAACTCCCTTTTAACAGGAAGAAACCTCCAGCAGAACCAGGCTCAGGGAGGGGCAGTCTTCTGCTGGGACTGGTTGGGGCTGAGGGGAGAGAATCAGGAAAAAGACATTTCAATATAGGTTGAAGAGGATTTGCAAATCACTGTATTCTGTTTTTATTTACATTTTACACAACGTCCCAACTTCATTGGAATTGAGGTGGTACAGTGAGTGGGCCCAAAGAGAGCTACACAGTACAGAACAGAACCAGCCTGACAGAGGTATGAAGTAGGGTTGGGACAACTAATGAAAGTCATTAGTCGACTATTGGGTACCATTAGTTATCAACTAGTTGGCGACTAAATTTGACATTGAATGAATTAAACCAATTTCATATCTTCATGGTGAAACTCAAATGGGACATGTATTTGAACAAATATAAGCACAAAATCATAAATCCAAAAAAACAGCACTAGCATGAAGACAATACCTGCATCCATTTACTAGGTATAGACGACCCGTATCAGCTGACTAATTCACCTGCCAAGGTTCACACACTTTCTTCAATGAGTGAAGGGAGGGGTGGCAGCTTTAGCAGGGCTATTCTTTTAAGGCTTAAACGAACTCAATAAATGGCTTTCGACTAGTCGACTAATAGTCAACTAGCCGGATGTTAGCTAGTCGTAGTCTACTAATATGACTAGTTGTCTCATCCCTAGTAGGAAGTGAAAGATTTCAAAGTCTCTGGAAAGAAAACTTGTGAGAAATGTGTCTAAAGGCCCCAGAACACCTGTCAAGACACTACACTCAAAAAAAAAAAAAAAAAAAATGCATGGATGAACTGGATGAAATCAATTCAGTTATGTGCAGGAATCCATCTAATATATGTAGCCCCAACTCAAATGAAGCACATCAATGCAAGAAAATGTAATTTAATTTAGTTGGGACTACATATATTTATTAGATGGAAATCCGATCCAATGAGTCAGTTTTTTGAGTGGAATAATTTAGCCAAGTCGGGAATCCAAGTCTCAAAGAAGACAAAACCCTGGATCGGAATGGACTGCGAGGTTGCAGAGCAAGAAAAACTCCACTTCTGCAGAAGAGAACCTTCAAGCCAGACTGAAGTATGGTAGGACAACCAGTGAGCCTCCTGCTTTGGGCCATGTTGGCAACTAATTTTGCTGTGCTCTTTTATAAATTAGTTAAATAGGAATGTTGGCACAGTGGGACATGTCTGGGCTTGATCATGCAGGCACGTGTAAAATAGGCCTTTTACTGGCATGTGATTTATGAAGCTTCACTGTCAGTCAGAGTCCTGGTGTTGACTAAAGTCACTGTTGCTTATAAGCTATAAAAAAAATAAAATACTGACCTTGGAGGAATGTTTTTGTGAAGCAGATGACATGCCAAAGGAATTTTTGCTCCGACAGAATGCAATCAATCAATCAACTTTTTTCTTGTATAGCGCCAAATCACAACAAACAGCTGCCCCAAGGCGCTCCACATTGCAAGGCAAGGCCATACAATAATTATGAAACACAGTCTACGTCTAAAGCAACATAACCAAGGGATGGTCCAGGGTCACCCGATGCACACGCCTGTGTAGGTTTTATGTTGGTGCAGAGTTGTGTGCACGTAGTACTTCATTATGTGGATCCATTTTCATTTATTTTCTCTTTGACTATGTGGCGAGTTAATTTTTTTTTTATGCATAAAATTAAGAATGATGTGATTGTAGCGCAGCCATGTTTCTCATTCCAAGTGTTTTTACTGTGGAATGGTTTGGAAATCCTCCCCAGCGAGCAGATGGTGTCTGCTGCAAGGAGAATGAAGCTGGAACCTGGGTTCTATACTGCACTTGCCATTTTGCAGCTTTGTAACAGGAAAAACAGAGGTCTAGCGGGAATTTAACCACAGGTCTGTTTTGGGAGACAGTGTGCACGTTTTGTTTATCTCCACGTCTTGCTCTTGGAACCAGGCAGCAGATACAGTTGATGTGGATACTGGATGGAAATGATTTGGGGGGGATGGTTTGAAGTTTGGGAGTGGAGAGCCTTTGCAGATAACAGAAGCAAGCTCCCTGACTCCTCTTGAAATGCCCCCCCCCCCCCCCCCCCACACACACACACACACTTTGATCATTGTGCTTTCCATCAAATGAATGTGATGTGTTCATTACTTGATCCCCTTTCCCAGCAGACTGAAATGTAAAACAGCATCGGCCGGGCTGGCCTGCAGTATATATGCTGGTGCATCCTCCTGTATTATTAAAGATGAAATGAGGCAACAGTACAACATCTCCTCGTAGCTGCACACAATCTGCCCCGGCACATACTACAAAAAAATGAAAAGAAAAGTGCAATATAGGAAACCGGGGCTCTTGCAATGGCTGTGCACCTGCTAAGCCAACTCCAAAGACAAGTTAAACTGGGAGAGCCTTGCAAAAGTAAATCTGGGACTGTTTGAATTGCTGCACCTCTCTCCCAGCTATATTCCGCACAGCCCGGCTCACAATCCCCCCCCCCCCCCGGAGGAGATTTCTTAAGCATGCTTGGTAGCTGGATCAAGGTAAGTCATCAGTCAGCTGTGAAGAAACATGCCAACAGGAATAACCTGGTGTAAGACATAAAATTCCTCTCATGGGAGCTCACACAGGCTGGATGGGATTGAATTAAAAACGGCCTTTTTGCTGACTCAGGCTCTTTAGATAATTGCACTGATATGAGGAACATTTCCCCTACTGGCTGTAAGTTCAGAGGGAATGCAGACAATGGCATATTTGGCTGCAATTGCCCCCCCCACTATGAATGGAACCTATGAGAATAAGAGAGCACAAAGCTCATCTCCAGTTCTGCAATGAGGGAGCAAACATGAATTGGTATCAGCATTAATATCATGTTAGAGCCTGACCTCTGCATCCATAATTTTCAAGGCAGCAGCCAACCAAGAAATATTAGCATTATATGCACCCTCCACCACCAAAAAGCAAAATAATGGCTTTGAAGTAAAAATCATGCATGTCTAAGTAAGCCATTAAAGTTTGCTTGAGGTTACAAGACAGCAGCCTCACATCAGAGACTGACCAGGTCTGTCCCCACCAAGCTTGCTTTGCAGTGCCAGGAGGCTGCACATCTGCACAACCGTGACTGACAACGATGGATCACCGCCACCCAGCCAGGTGGCCCTCATCCCATCACCCCACCATTCTACATGACTCAACTCTTGTGTCAGGGGTGACAAAGGTTTTGCAGATGAGAATTGGATGAGGAAAATGAAGTCCTGCATGCACGCACGCACAGACAAAACTGGACACAAATCTGTGTGAATGCGTGCGGGGGGGGGGGGGGGGGGGTGCAGATACGCTGATCCAACACTTGCTTTCCAAAATCCTAATGTTGTAATATTGTTGTATCAGATTAACAAACGCTGCGCCTTAACGTGTAAAAACAATCAATGCACCTCGGAGCGCTGGGCGTTGCACTCCCTTGCTAAAAAGGGGGAGAAAACATATAGGTCTAATCTGAAAAACTGGTCAAATAAATCATTAAATCGTTAGACTGAAGAACAGCAGCGAATCATACAAGTTGGAAAAAAAATGTTTTTGTAACATTACGCATCAAATCACGGCGTTAACTGACCCGTTTTGGTTTTATTTTAGCAGTTCTACTCACCGCTTTTTCCTGCCTACGAAGAATCATTTTCGAAGAAGTGACCCACATCACCACCAGAAAAAAAAAAGACAAGACAAAACGCTGTTTCCTTCTGTCTACGACAATCTAAATATTGTTTCTTAAAAATCCGAAAGGAATCCACATCGTGCGTCTGGATGCTGCGTCGATCCGGAGAGCGCTGTCCGCCGAAAAGAGGTGCTGAAAGTGTCGAGTCCCAACTTTGGCTGGTGCGCGGGCAGCAAACCGAACGACCACACTCCGCTTAATACAGCTGCCGTGGGAGAGAGAGGATCACGGGAAAAGCGCGTGTCCTCCACGCCTGAGGCGAGTGCGCTTTCCAGCCGAGGCGCTGGCGAGTGATACGCGGCGGCGGCGGCAAACCGAACTGTGCCATCAGTACGTGGAGGCTGGGGGGAGGGGTTGATTGGGGGAGGGTGGGGGGAGCGCAAGATTACAGCGTGACTGCGCGGAGTGTGACAGACAGCCTTCTTCTCCTCCTTCCGTCTGTCGACGTGCTGCCCGTCGGCGCGGACTTCAGACTCTCTTCTTGTTTGCACATTTAGTGGCACAGAAAAAGGCGCGCGACTGCCGACTGTTAAAACATTCAAGCAACCGCGGTGTTGGTGAAATGTGATTTCCACAGTGGCAGCGCAGACACGACCTGTGGTCATTTGAAACGGGACGCGAACGTTACAGGTGCCGTGGCGCAGCCTGGCGCGGGCACCGGGCGTCTCCAAGTGCGTCTCCAAGCGCCTGTGCGTAAACCATGACAAACATATCAAGTCCAATCACCGAGTGCGAAAACTCAATCTAGGTGCTTCTGTCTCTATTTTCTGCTTCTTCTCTCTTTTTTTAATTAACTGACAGCAACCACATTCTGCACCAGAATGTTAAAAAACCCCACATCCTCAGACTTGCCTCCATATGACACACATTATACGCTAAAATTGAGAAATTAGTTCCAACCCAAGCATGCAATTTCACTAAAGGATCCATCTTCTGCTATTGATGCTCAAAAGTGTGAAATGTTTCCTCAAATGGCAAAGTGGCTTCTCATTTGTGGCAGTCCTGAGCAGGATGGGATTCATTAATTTCCATTATTCCCAAAGAAGGTTCAGGAAGAAATGATAATTCCCCCCCCTCTCCCTCTCCCTCTCCCTCTCTCCATCACTCCGATTCACTTCCTGTGCACAGCTGCTCTTTCTGCTTTCCCGGTCACAGGGCCTAGTGGTGTGTGGAAGCTTTCACAGGTCACAGTGGGTCACACACCTGTGGAGTGTTGGACTGACTCCATGCACCACATCAAGGCAAAAGTGAAGAGTGGGGGGGGACTAAGCAACGGCTGAGGCCCTGAATATTCATTTCCCACCTCTGCCTGAGCAAATTCTAACTCAGTGACAAGAGTGACAGCGTTAAGCTGCTGGGGGACACACAGAAATCACAGAGAGCTAAACTTGAGCACATTACTGAACAGAGTGTTTTACATCTCTGTTACAACACAAAGCATTTGACTTTACTCCATCTGACAATTTTTTTGAAACAGCTTTATTTCTGTTTTGCATAGTAAGTAAATTATTTAGTTGCACAGATTGGTTACAGAAGACGCGTTTGCCAGGAGACCCTTGTGCTTTTTCTGAGACTCTGTGTGTGTGTGTCTGTTGTGAGGAGAACATGTTGCACCGAGGTCCCTCTGTGCCAGGCCAGCTCTGGAGATTACTTGTTTCAATTAGCTAAGGATTGTAGAGTATTTAAGCAATGTTAATTCCAGTTTCTGCTGAAAGTCTGAGAAGACTAACCAGAGAATTGTAATCACAGGTCACCAGATGTATCAAATTTTATGACACATTATTAAGGGCCCCTTCACACATAACACGATTGAAGTCAACTATCGCACGAAGGAGGAATTGCATGTCATTTGTGAAAAATCGGAGCTGCCTCCAATGCCTCACACACCTGTTGCTACAACTATTTGCGCACACCAGCAGCTGAAAGACAGAGTGTGCCCTGTGAGAGCCCATTCGATCTCTCTCGCGGCAGGTGTTGGCTAAATTCCAGGTGACACACATGAACATCCAACACCACTCGCTTGTCACTTAGAAAATGTGTGGCCATTTGCAGTGTCAGCACGAAAATAGTCAGCAGACGATCACTTTCGAGCTGGATGTGAAATTTGTCTAAGTGCCCCCACGAGTGTGGCTTCGCAAAAAGCAACACACATGTGGCCTGCATGTGCATCACACATGTGCACCCCCCCCCCCCAAAAAACACATGTGGCATATGTGTGATTTGTGTCCCACACACTTGCATAAAATGCTGATATATGCTGCACAGACACAATCACATGGGGGCCAGACAGGCAGGTCTGAGGGCACACAGCACAGCGAGGTGCCTGTCAGCTGCTGACCAGAGACTCACTGACAGCTCACATAACACAGAAGAGAGTGACACGTAGGTGTGTGGTTTTATTTTTATTTTTTTAAATACATCCATGTCCTGTTTCTGGCTGGCAATCAGAGCTTTTGTAAATTGCAGGTTCGAATCCTGTGGGTGGCATGTCATTTTTTTTTCACAGCAGCTGCGCGACGTGGTTACACATGCTCTAGCTGCTCACATTGTGTTCCCGCTGCGATGGTTTCGGGCACGCTCATGCACGACACCATTGTGTGCATGAAACCATCGCAGAGGCATCATTCGCCCCTGCCCGTCTGCTCGATGTTTTTGTGGTTCGCTCATATGAGCTGTTCTGCCGTGATTCACCCTGATTTGTACTTATTCCTACTATGTGTGAAGGGGCCCTAAAAATGGCATTTCAAAAGGTCACAAAGTTTTTAAGCATAACCCGGAAAGAAACTGAGTGGTCAGTTTATTACCCCGTGCACCGCTGAAGGAGTGTGCAGGGTGTTGTTATCACTGGTGTGTGTGTGTGTGTGTGTGTGTGTGTGTGTGTGTGTGTGTGTGTGTGTGTGTGTGTGTGTGTGTGTGTGTGTGTGTGTGTGTGTGTGTGTGTGTGTGTGTGTGTGTAAGGGATATTGCTTGGATACATATCTAGAAGTGTTCAGATTTTGGAGTAGTTTTGGTCAAAGGTTCCAGGTCAGTCTATGCCCCTGATCCGGGACTTTGACACAGTCATCACAGTTGACATCCTGTTCCGGAGCACAGCGGTGTTCTGCTGTATCTGTTAGCTGTTTGAACTGAGCTGTTTGAGTTCTTTGAATTAACAGTCTTTTTCAAGACTTTTTTACTTTTTTTTACTTTTTCACCGTGCTCCAACGCCTAAGGAAGACCTCTAACGGTCGAAGCATCAAGACGGAGCTCTTTTATCAGCTGGCCTTCATCAGCGTTGGCAGGCTAACTAGCTTGCTAACGCTTTCGTTTTTATTTTTGTTTTATTTTTTAGCACTGTTGTCGTGCTGCTCCACAGCTTGCCTAGTGGATTTTTATTTTATTTTAGCACTGTTGTCGTGTGTTACCTGTGCTGCTCCACAGCCTGTTCAGTGGATTTTTATTTTATTTTAGCGCTGTTGTCGTGCGTTGCCTGTGCTGCTCCACAGCCTGTCCAGTGGATTTTATTTTATTTTTTAGCACTGTTGTCGTGTGTTACCTGTGCTGCTCCACAGCCTGTTCAGTGGATTTTTATTTTATTTTAGCGCTGTTGTCGTGCGTTGCCTGTGCTGCTCCACAGCCTGTTCAGTGGATTTTTATTTTATTTTAGCGCTGTTGTCGTGCGTTGCCTGTGCTGTTCCACAGCCTGTTCAGTGGATTTTTATTTTATTTTTTAGCACTGTTGTCGTGTGTTACCTGTGCTGCTCCACAGCCTGTTCAGTGGATTTTTATTTTATTTTTTAGCACTGTTGTCGTGCGTTACCTGTGCTGTTCCACAGCCTGTCCAGTGGATTTTATTTTATTTTTTACCACTGTTGTCGTGCGTTACCTGTGCTGCTCCACAGCCTGTCCAGTGGATTTTGATTTTTATTTTATTTTTTTTAGCACTGTTGTCGTGTGTTACCTGTGCTGCTCCACAGCCTGTCCAGTGGATTTTTATTTTATTTTTTACCACTGTTGTCGTGCGTTACCTGTGCTGCTCCACAGCCTGTCCAGTGGATTTTTATTTTTATTTTTTTTTTTTTTGGCGCTGTTGTCGTGCGTTACCTGTGCTGCTCCACAGCCTGTTCAGTGGATTTTTATTTTATTTTTTAGCACTGTTGTCGTGCGTTACCTGTGCTGTTCCACAGCCTGTCCAGTGGATTTTTATTTTATTTTTTACCACTGTTGTCGTGTGTTACCTGTGCTGCTCCACAGCCTGTCCAGTGGATTTTTATTTTATTTTTTGGCACTGTTGTCGTGTGTTACCTGCGCTGCTCCACAGCCTGTTCAGTGGATTTTTGTTTTGTTTTTTGGCACTGTTGTCGTGCGTTACCTGTGCTGCTCCACAGCCTGTCCAGTGGATTTTGATTTTGATTTTATTTTTTTTAGCACTGTTGTCGTGTGTTACCTGTGCTGCTCCACAGCCTGTCTAGTGGATTTTTATTTATTTTTTGGCACTGTTGTCGTGCGTTACCTGTGCTGCTCCACAGCCTGTCTAGTGGATTTTTATTTTATTTTTTGGCACTGTTGTCGTGCGTTACCTGTGCTGCTCCACAGCCTGTCCAGTGGATTTTGATTTTTATTTATTTTTTTTAGCACTGTTGTCGTGTGTTACCTGTGCTGCTCCACAGCCTGTCTAGTGGATTTTTATTTTATTTTTTACCACTGTTGTCGTGCGTTACCTGTGCTGCTCCGCAGCCTGTCCAGTGGATTTTTATTTTTATTTTATTTTATTTTTTAGCACTGTTGTTGTGCGTTACCTGTGCTGCTCCACAGCCTGTCCAGTGGATTTTTATTTTGTTTTAGCACTGTTGTCGTGCGTTGCCTGTGCTGCTCCACAGCCTGTCCAGTGGATTTTTATTTTTATTTTATTTTATTTTTTAGCACTGTTGTTGTGCGTTACCTGTGCTGCTCCACAGCCTGTCTAGTGGATTTTTATTTTGTTTTAGCACTGTTGTCGTGCGTTGCCTGTGCTGCTCCACAGCCTGTCCAGTGGATTTTTATTTTTATTTTATTTTATTTTTTAGCACTGTTGTTGTGCGTTACCTGTGCTGCTCCACAGCCTGTCTAGTGGATTTTTATTTTATTTTAGCACTGTTGTCGTGCGTTACCTGTGCTGCTCCACAGCCTGTCTAGTGTCGGATTCCCTGTTTGGGAATCCGCTAGCTTAGCGTAGCTACTAGCTCTTAGCCGTTTTAGCATGGCGGCTTCTCCTGTCTCTCCCGTACTTTTCTGCTCTGGGTGTGAAATGTTTAGTTATTCCTCGGCCTCTTTTAGCAGTAACGGTACTTGTAATAAGTGCAGCTTATTCGTAGCTTTGGAGGCCAGGCTGGGCGAATTGGAGGCTCGGCTCCGCACCGTGGAAAATTCTACAGCTAGCCAGGCCCCTGTAGTCGGTGCGGACCAAAGTAGCTTAGCCGCCGTTAGTTCCCCCCTGGCAGACCCCGTGCAGTCGGGAAGGCAGGCTGACTGGGTGACTGTGAGGAGGAAGCGTAGCCCTAAACAGAAGCCCCGTGTACACCGTCAACCCGTTCACATCTCTAACCGTTTTTCCCCACTCGACGATACACTCGCCGAGGATCAAACTCTGGTTATTGGCGACTCTGTTTTGAGAAATGTGAAGTTAGCGACACCAGCAACCATTGTCAATTGTCTTCCGGGGGCCAGAGCAGGCGACATCGAAGGACATTTGAAATTGCTGGCTAAGGCTAAGCGTAAATTTGGTAAGATTGTAATTCACGTCGGCAGTAATGACACTCGGTTACGCCAATCGGAGGTCACTAAAATTAACATTGAATCGGTGTGTAACTTTGCAAAAACAATGTCGGACTCTGTTGTTTTCTCTGGGCCCCTCCCCAATCAGACCGGGAGTGACATGTTTAGCCGCATGTTCTCCTTGAATTGCTGGCTGTCTGAGTGGTGTCCAAAAAATGAGGTGGGCTTCATTGATAATTGGCAAAGCTTCTGGGGAAAACCTGGTCTTGTTAGGAGAGACGGCATCCATCCCACTTTAGAGGGAGCAGCTCTCATTTCTAGAAATCTGGCCAATTTTTTGGGATCCTCCAAACTGTGACTGTCTAGCGTTGGGACCAGGAGGCAGAGCTGTGGTCTTATACACCTCTCTGCAGCTTCTCTCCCCCTGCCATCCCCCTATTACCCCATCCCCGTAGAGACGGTGCCTGCTTCCAGACCACCAATAACTAGCAAAAATCTATTTAAGCATAAAAATTCAAAAAGAAAAAATAATATAGCACCTTCAACTGCACCACAGACTAAAACAGTTAAATGTGGTCTATTAAACATTAGGTCTCTTTCTTCTAAGTCCCTGTTGGTAAATGATATAATAATTGATCAACGTATTGATTTATTCTGCCTAACAGAAACTTGGTTACAGCAGGATGAATATGTTAGTTTAAATGAGTCAACACCCCCGAGTCACACTAACTGTCAGAATGCTCGTAGCACGGGCCGGGGCGGAGGATTAGCAGCAATCTTCCATTCCAGCTTATTAATTAATCAAAAACCTAGACAGAGCTTTAATTCATTTGAAAGCTTGTCTCTTAGTCTTGTCCATCCAAATTGGAAGTCCCAAAAACCAGTTTTATTTGTTATTATCTATCGTCCACCTGGTCGTTACTGTGAGTTTCTCTGTGAATTTTCAGACCTTTTGTCTGACTTAGTGCTTAGCTCAGATAAGATAATTATAGTGGGCGATTTTAACATCCACACAGATGCTGAGAATGACAGCCTCAACACTGCATTTAATCTATTATTAGACTCTATCGGCTTTGCTCAAACAGTAAATGAGTCCACCCACCACTTTAATCATATTTTAGATCTTGTTCTGACTTATGGTATGGAAATAGAAGACTTAACAGTATTCCCTGAAAACTCCCTTTTGTCTGATCATTTTTTAATAACATTTACATTTACCCTGATGGACTACCCTGCAGTGGGGAATAAGTTTCATTACACTAGAAGTCTTTCAGAAAGCGCTGTAACTAGGTTTAAGGATATGATTCCTTCTTTATGTTCTCTAATGTCATATACCAACACAGAGCAGAGTAGCTACCTAAACTCTGTAAGGGAGTTAGAGTATCTTGTCAATAGTTTTACATCCTCATTGAAGACAACTTTGGATGCTGTAGCTCCTCTGAAAAAGAGAGCTTTAAATCAGAAGTGTCTGACTCCGTGGTATAACTCACAAACTCGTAGCTTAAAGCAGATAACCCGTAAGTTGGAGAGGAAATGGCGTCTCACTAATTTAGAAGATCTTCACTTAGCCTGGAAAAAGAGTTTGTTGCTCTATAAGAAAGCCCTTCGTGAAGCTAGGACATCTTTCTACTCATCACTAATTGAAGAAAATAAGAACAACCCCAGGTTTCTTTTCAGCACTGTAGCCAGGCTGACAAAGAGTCAGAGCTCTATTGAGCTGAGTATTCCATTAACTTTAACTAGTAATGACTTCATGACTTTCTTTGCTAACAAAATTTTGACTATTAGAGAAAAAATTACTCATAACCATCCCAAAGATGTATCGTTATCTTTGGCTGCTTTCAGTGATGCCGGTATTTGGTTAGACTCTTTCTCTCCGATTGTTCTGTCTGAGTTATTTTCATTAGTTACTTCATCCAAACCATCAACATGCTTATTAGACCCCATTCCTGCCAGGCTGCTCAAGGAAGTCCTACCATTATTTAATGCTTCAATCTTAAATATGATCAATCTATCTTTGTTAGTTGGTTATGTACCACAGGCTTTTAAGGTGGCAGTAATTAAACCATTACTTAAAAAGCCATCACTTGACCCAGCTATCTTAGCTAATTATAGGCCAATCTCCAACCTTCCTTTTCTCTCAAAGATTCTTGAGAGGGTAGTTGTAAAACAGCTAACTGATCACCTGCAGAGGAATGGTCTATTTGAAGAGTTTCAGTCAGGTTTTAGAATTCATCATAGTACAGAAACAGCATTAGTGAAGGTTACAAATGATCTTCTTATGGCTTCGGACAGTGGACTTATCTCTGTGCTTGTTCTGTTGGACCTCAGTGCTGCTTTTGATACTGTTGACCATAAAATTTTATTACAGAGATTAGAGCATGTCATAGGTATTAAAGGCATTGCGCTGCGGTGGTTTGAATCATATTTGTCTAATAGATTACAGTTTGTTCATGTAAATGGGGAATCTTCTTCACAGACTAAAGTTAATTATGGAGTTCCACAAGGTTCTGTGCTAGGACCAATTTTATTCACTTTATACATGCTTCCCTTGGGCAGTATTATTAGACGGTATTGCTTAAATTTTCATTGTTACGCAGATGATACCCAGCTTTATCTATCCATGAAGCCAGAGGATACGCACCAATTAGCTAAACTGCAGGATTGTCTTACAGACATAAAGACATGGATGACCTCTAATTTCCTGCTTTTAAACTCAGATAAAACTGAAGTTATTGTACTTGGCCCCACAAATCTTAGAAGCATGGTGTCTAACCAGATCGTTACTCTGGATGGCATTTCCCTGATCTCTAGTAATACTGTGAGAAATCTTGGAGTTATTTTTGATCAGGATATGTCATTCAAAGCGCATATTAAACAAATATGTAGGACTGCCTTTTGCATTTACGCAATATCTCTAAAATCAGAAAGGTCTTGTCTCAGAGTGATGCTGAAAAACTAATTCATGCATTTATTTCCTCTAGGCTGGACTATTGTAATTCATTATTATCAGGTTGTCCTAAAAGTTCCCTAAAAAGCCTTCAGTTGGTTCAGAATGCTGCAGCTAGAGTACTGACGGGGACTAGCAGGAGAGAGCATATCTCACCCGTGTTGGCCTCCCTTCATTGGCTTCCTGTTAATTCTAGAATAGAATTTAAAATTCTTCTTCTTACTTATAAGGTTTTGAATAATCAGGTCCCATCTTATCTTAGGGACCTCGTAGTACCATATTACCCCATTAGAGCACTTCGCTCTCAGACTGCGGGCTTACTTGTAGTTCCTAGGGTTTGTAAGAGTAGAATGGGAGGCAGAGCCTTCAGCTTTCAGGCTCCTCTCCTGTGGAACCAGCTCCCAATTCAGATCAGGGAGACAGATACCCTCTCTACTTTTAAGATTAGGCTTAAAACTTTCCTTTTCGCTAAGGCTTATAGTTAGGGCTGGATCGGGTGACCCTGGACCATCCCTTGGTTATGTTGCTTTAGACGTAGACTGTGTTTCATAATTATTGTATGGCCTTGCCTTGCAATGTGGAGCGCCTTGGGGCAACTGTTTGTTGTGATTTGGCGCTATACAAGAAAAAAGTTGATTGATTGAAGTTGAAAGGTCAAGGAAACCGTGCCCCCCCCCCCCCCCCCCCCAAAAAAAAACAAAAAAAACCAAAAAAAAAACAACATTGTATATCTCAACAACCAAGAATGCTAGATGGATGATCTAAAGCATATATTGATCAAGTAAATATTTGTGAGTGATTGATGTGGACAACTTCAAAATGAAGTCTCTGAGAAGTCATTTGATGGAGTCATACTTAGTCAAAAACACCATGGCAGACATATGTACATTTACTTGTCCATTTATATCATGGTGTGCAGAGCGTGCACGGTATGCATCAATCACCTGATGCTTTTAATTTACCTTTGCCCTCATCTGTATCTTTTAGAACCATTTTTCATTAGATGTTAAAGGAGTCCTGATATGCAAATAACCACTTTTTTAAATCTATCATATGTAGTTTAGTTGTGGTTTTATATTAATCTTGCTGAAAATCCCACAGTTCTACATCTGTGCATGTAAAAAGTTGACACAAAATGGCTTGTTTCAGACTTTTGTCACATATGTCACAAAAGCCTAAAACTGATTGAGCTGGTTTGTGTAACACGCCCATGCAGTCTGACAGGAGGGAACACTCACCAAGGACTCCTTCCTAGACTGCTATGTCATTTCCAGACAATGTCGCATGACTTCCACCCAATGCAAAGAAGCACACAGTACGGTGCACAGTGCAGCGACAGCATCATTGCCACATTCCACTCAATGCAGTTGTCATTCCAACATCCAGCACCCACATTCTTAGCAAATGCACGCGTGGTCATCTGCACACCCATGGGTGTGTTGGTCCTAAAAAAAGGAAATGTCATCAGGTGCAGGATTGGAGGATTATAAATAGCAAAATAAAAAAAACGTGTCATGAAAATCGGGCACTTTTCGTGACTGGGGCACAAAGTAAACGTGAGACTGGGCTGGCCTGTCACACCTTGACAATTTAGCCTGCATATACCAACATATGAAAAATATGCAGAATACACTGGCATACGTATAATAAGTTATAGGTATTGTATAAACTAAGAGCATGTTGAAGCACGCTGGTATACTGCATAGTACCGCAGGTTCATAGACAAATTTTGGGCATGCACATTATTTTTGGCATATGCCAGTGTATGTCTGATATGTCCCGGATACGTGGCCCATAAGTCCATAAGTTGTAGGTGAGTTATGTGATTGTTGACATGTTTCTTGTGCATTACTCATAAGTCGAAATACGTCCACTGATGCAGTCCATTGATTGACACAAAGCTGTAGTCTTTGGGTAAACAGTTCAGACTGTTACAAATATTAAAACCATTCACACACATAGTAAATATAAAGTCTTAATCTTACCTATTCGTTTCAGTCAGATTCAACATCACATCTTGATGAAAACATATCCACATAAAGCATCCTGATTTTGGAAAACGATGTCTGAAAATGCTTTGTTCCTTGTTGTGGCTGAAGAAACACAACGTTTTTAGAGAAGTCCCTCTGTGTTTTGTACGTTTCTCAGCCTGAATCAGAGATCGCCGGTACTTTGTGTCACAACAACACAATTAACTTATTTTAAAAGTTGAAAGAGTCACAGCACCTCATTCATTCATGTCAGTGTTTAACACAGGCATCAGTCGACTCTTCAGTATTCTGCACACAATGAACATAAATCCCTTTGACCCACCAAGACAAAAATGAAATATTTGGCCTCCCTGTGGAGGGGCGAGGCTGAGCGACAGTGTACGTGTGAACGATGACATATACATGTTATCATATACCTGTTATACACACACACACACACACACATATATATATATATATATATATATATATATATATATATATATTCTGTCTTGTGATTTTTTTAAATGCATCACACTATTGTGTACATACACTATGAGTCAACTTTAAGAATACGTAAGGAGTATATTTTCAGTATATAAATAGTAAACTACAAGCAATATGCCAAGCATAACAGTATACTTTAAATATACAATAATAAACTAAAAATAGGGACTCAAAGTATACAACTAGTACAATGGCAGTATATCGATAAGTGCACTTGTGGTATACTTTAAGAATGGGAGACGGATATATCAAATACATTGATAAGTGTACGTGTGGTATACTTTAATCATACAAGAGGGATATACCAAGTACATTGATAGTATATAGATGAGTGTACTTGTTGTATACTTTAAAGTGTACTTTTGCAAACTTAAAATGAACTTTAAAATATACTTTTATAAACTTGAAATGTTCCAATTTAGTCCGAAAAAGTATTAAATTTGTGTACTTTCTAGTATACTAACAGTACACGGTCTGTAGTATACTTGCTATACTTACACTGTGTAAGTATAGTATATATGTATATATACATACACATATATGTATGTGTATGTATATATATATATATATATATATATATATATATATGTATGTGTGTGTGTGTGTGTGTGTGTGTGTGTGTGTGTGTGTGTGTGTGTGTGTGTGTGTGTATATGTATATGTATGGATGTGTGTATGTGTGTATATATGGATATGTATGTATGTGTATGTAAGTGTGTGTTCATATGTATGTGTGTGTGGGTGTATGTTCACATACATATATGTGTATTATTATTATTATATTATTATATATATATATATGTATTATTTATATGTTTTAATTATTATATATGAAATATTAAGCTCAAAATGACGGCAACCGTGTAATTTAAGTAATTTAATTTAATTGAGGATGGAATTGGGGGTGGGAGTCAATAAGCTTGTCTTCATCCCACTCCTTTCCAAGTTGATTCTGTTTGTGTTATGTTAATTCATTTATGCCTTTTTTGTCTTTATTTTCTTTTTTCTTTTCATCATTGTATGAACATTGTCAAGTGTGTACATAAAACTGTACTATTTGTTTATATTATTGTTTATATATTATGCTTACTTGGAATAAAACAAACAAACAAACAAACACTTATACTGAAGCATACTTAATAAAATTAACTTTAAGTATACTACTTTTTGCTAAGGGATACCCTGGCAGAATTTTAGGATTTTTTGGCCATTTTTCAGTATTAGTGGTTGGGTGAAGCCAGCTTTGGTCAAACAACTGTATTTACTCTTTTTAAATCATAATGACAACCAAAACTACCCAAAGTTACTATGGTAAATCTGTGTGGAGTAGACCGTTCTCAAAAACTGAGCGACTGTGCAAGAAGAAGAAGAGTGAGGAAAGCCACCAAGACACCCAGACAACCCAGAAGGCTTATGTGTAAATTGTGCACAGTGCAAATTTTGCATCACCACTCTTAGTTTCATAGTGGAGGAGAGCGAAGAAGGATATCCTTTCAACAAAACAGATCAAATCTAAGCTTGGATCTCAGATGTACCTTCTCATATGACGTGTCTCAGATCATCACAGCAAAGATGAGTTGCTTTGTGCACAGTTTTGTTTTTTAAATGGCGCCAATGAAAATGTGCATCCACAGTGCACGGGTTGGATGATGTTGTTCCTCCTGCTTAGTGAGACATGCAGGTACAATACATGTTAAATACTTTTCATACCAAAGTAATTTGTTTTAATGTCACAAATGTGGGAGTTTGTGCGTTTACCGACATTCATTCACAAAACACTGGTTCGGCTTTAACAGTTGTTAATGGGGCAGCGTAGTGTTGAACCCCTGTGTGATATCGTGGGATTTGACCACTTCCGGGGACAATCTGCCAGTGCGTGACACAAACACAGCATCACTTCACGCAGAAAGATGGTGTACTGTTTTGTTTTCAGCTACAATCACCAAAGCAGTCGCGAAAAGTGCTGTTTTTCCGGTTCCCGGTGGAAAGGGGGAGACAAGGCAAATGGGAGAGGTCGCGTCGGTAAGTCTTAGCCTACACACCTTGACAGAGTAGCTGCATTCTCATATGTGCACAGCTGCGTTCTCTCGCATGCACAACCGCCTTGACATGTTTGAACTCCGGGTCATAAACAAACCACAACACAAGTCCGCTTTCCGCCACATCGTCACTTTTTCTTTGCATTTTCACCTTGTTTGCTGTGTAATTTGCCCAAAAACTCAGAGAAAGTGCCGTGTTTCTGTTGGGGACATATGAGCGCTGTCCCCAGATGTAGGATTATGGTGTCATATTTTAACCCTTTGGTGCCCACCCTCAAACGAGACTGAGCTGCCCAATTAAACAGCCTCATGGAGCTCCATCAGGCTGAAAACAGTCAAAAACAGTTTGATTCATGATGGTTTTTTTTCTGTTTGAGTCTAAAACTGTTTGACTCCTGTTCTCACAATGGGGACTGTCCCATTGTCCACCTTGCGAGAGCTGACAATGCAGTTTATGGACGAGTGAACACAGCTGCTGTCGCTTTGTTTAGCATCCAGCATGACAGTATACTGCTGGCTTCCAGGTTTGACTACATCACGTGCATACACTCTACTGCAGGGGTGGGCAATCATGTGCCATGAAGGGCCGAAGCACTGCAGGTTTTCCTTGCTACCAATCACCTCAGCAGGTGATTTCATTAATGTTCAGGTGTTTCAGCAGGTGATTTCATTGACAACCAGGTGTTTATGTTCAAGGGAGAAGCTCATCAGCAACCCACCTGCTGAGGTGATTGGTTGCAAGGAAAACCTGCAGTGTCTCGGCCCTCGTTGCCCACCCCTGCTCTACTGCAAGATGCTCCGTGGGTTAGACAGTTTCATTTCAGAACAGCTGGCTTGGCTTCCACTGTCTCGGAAGGCCAGATCTTCATCAAACTTTAAAGGATACAGACCCCGAATTGAGGCACTGTCACAATTTCGGCCGGATCTGGGTTTTAATTCGGGTTTTCCCCTCTTTCTTTTTTCTCCATTCACGTGCCCCAGCCTTGATTTACTAGTTATTTTATTTGCATCATGTGGTTATTCTCTGTTCTGTTTTGTCACTTTGTTTCTTTGTTATTTTTCTTATTTTGGTCATGGTTCAGTTCCGTTCTTGTTTTATTCAGTCAGTCTGTGTTGTCATTGTTTATCATTTAGTTAGGGCCCGAGTAGGCAACGTCCTACGAGGACCCTATTGTAATTGCGCTGTTTATTATTATTATTATTATTATTATTATTGCCACTTTTGAAATCGAAATTTCGGCCTCTTCCCATGCTCAAAAACTCACCAAACTTTCCAAAGTCGTCCGGCTGGATCCGAAATTCGATATTTTGGGGGCATCACACATGGTCGCAGAAAAATCGCAAAATAGCGCCCCCTAGACATTTTCAAAAACCCCTCCGCATTGGGCTTTTTTCGTCGTAGCCTCACGAAATTCGGTACACATATTTACCATGCCAGGATGCACGAAAAAGTCTCTTACTGTCATGGTGAAATATCGACAGGAGGTCGGCCATTTTTATTTTAAGTTTCAATTTTGAGCAAATTTTTTGCCATTTTTGGCCATTTCCACTACTTACATTTGAACGAACTCGTCCTAGGGATTTCATCTGATCGTCTTCAAATTTGGTCAAAATCATCACAACACAATGGTGATCAAAGCTTATCAAAAGATTCTAATTAAGTCAAAAGGCGTGGCTGCTAGGGGTCGTCAAACTTTGGTGAGCTTTTCGGAGCACGCCATTTCACTTCGAACGGCTGTCACGCCCACATACTTCATCGTAGATCCTTCAAACTTGCTGGACATGATGAGGGCTCCGCCCTGAACGTCTACATATCTTAAGTTCCCACCTGCGCCATAGCGCCCCCGGTGGTGGCGGGAAAGGTCCTATTTTTACTTTAAGGGGTCCTGATGTCACATACTTAACCCAATCAACTTCATTCCACTTCTAAAACATGCAGAACAAATTGGTGAACGTAGGCGATGAACGCCGTGAAGTTCCACATGTTGTATTTGAACGAACTCCTCCTAGGGATTTTGTCCAATGCACTTCAAACTTCTTCCACATCACCCACAGACGATACTGACCAAAAGTTATCAAAAGCTTTTCTTTATGTCGAAGGGTGTGGCCGCTATGGCGCCGCCATTTTGACCCTTCGCCATGGAACATTATACTTAAACAGGTACTGAAGTCACATACTTAACACCATCAACTTCCTTCCACTTCTAAAACATGCAGAACAACTTGGTGAACATAGGCGATGATCGCCGTGAACTTACGAGTAACGGCTTCTGTGTGGTGGCGTACCGAATATCGCACCTTCGCCATGAAATTACGTTCTTCCTTTTGACGGCTTTAATTTTGTCACATCATCATGAAATTTGATACACAGGTCAAGCACGACAACCTCTTACAATTCAAAGGGGCCTCGCCCATGGGCGGGGCAAAGTGCCTCAATAGCGCTCCCTTGAAAATTTCAAAAACCTCCCCATAGGGGGTTTTTTGGAGTAGGGAGATGAAAATTGGTACACGTGACTTGCATAGACGTACAAAAAAGTCTCTTGCACCATCAGTCTACTCCAAACAGGAAGTTGCACATTTTGAATTTTCTTCTTATTTTGCAATGATTTCCACATGTTGTATTTGAACGAACTCCTCCTAGGGATGTTGTCCAATGCACTTCAAATTTCTTTGACAGCATCCAGAGATGACACTGACCAAAAGTTATCAAAAGCTTTTCTCTATGTTGAAGGGTGTGGCCGCTATGGTGCCACCATTTTGACCCTTTGCCATGGAACATCAAGTCATGATAATTCCTTCATGCTTTGCCTGATTGACTTGAAACTTCACATGTATGATGGCGGTTGGCTCCTGAACACACCAAGCCCCTCTGTTTGTACACTGAGTGCCCCCTAGTGGATGAATAATCAACATGTCATAACTCCTTGATGCATTGTATGATTTGTTTAAAATTTTAACTGTGTGATGAGTGGTTGCCCCTGCATGCACATGCCCACATGTGGTCACAAGACAACACACTGCCCTGGGGAGGCGGTCGCGTGGAACGAGGGCCTGTATAGGACTGCTTGCAGTCCTAGTTATCATTTGTTTTTCGTTATTCCCATTGCTTATATGATCTTTTGTGCTTTAATATCAGGTTTTGTTTATCACTTAGTCTCTGTCTTATTTTCTGGTCTGTTTTGTCATTTTTGTTTTCTTAGTCAGATCCTGTTCAATTTCATCTTAGTATTTATTTTCTTACAATTTTCTCATCAGTTCTCATGTAGGGTCTTCTAGTTCTTATGCTCATGTCAGATTTTAGTTCCTGTTTGTAGTAATATTATATTCGGTTGTATCTCTGTTCATTGTTCCTATTATTCCTCACGCCAAGTTAATTATGTTCACTCCACATCCTGCACCTGCCATTATGTCTTTTTCCCTTACTTTGATCCAGTCTGTTTTGTGTTTCCCTTCACTCACGCTCTTTGCACCTGCTCACGCATCTTTGCGTCTTACCTCACTCAACCTTGTGTTGTCCTTCCTCACTATCTTGCAACATGCTTTATCTTGGTCCACTAGCCACGCCCCCTTTCTAGATTGCTCCACACTTGCACCTCATTAACACCACCTGTCCCTCATTTCACACTGATTACTCCACCAGCATTTAAACCCTCACAGTCCCTCGCCACTTTGTTGTCGCTTCGTGCACACATCCCAGCCTTTGTATTTAGTTCTGATTTCTTGCCGTGTACCACATTTTGCTCCGTCCTCCTCGACCACGCCTTTTTGCCTCATCCTTGAAAACTGTGTTTGCTTGTGCCTTTGAACCCTGCCAGAATGTGACTGCGTTTTGCTTGACCCCTATTGTGCCTCTGCTCTGCTGACTGACCACCTGTGTAGTGAACCAGAGCCTGGAATAAAGACCATGATTTCTCACACACCTAAACCAAGTCTGGGAGTCTGCTTTTGCGGGTCCAGCCGCTCCTGGTGCCGGGCAGCCGCCCGCCCTCACAGGCACAGCCAGTGCCTTCTTTTATTTCCTTTCTTTTGCTTTCTTCATTTTATCACACTTTTCATTTTTATTAATCTCTTCTCAGTCTGTTTAGACCCTGCTTTTGTGTTTCCTCATGCTGGTTCTTTAGTTGTTCCCCCCTGCTCCCCACTCCAGAGTTTTAGAATTTTTACCTGCTCCTCATGCTCCGCTGTGATTCCTGGTATTGACCTTGTTTGCTAGTTTTTGCCTTTCATTTTAGCGTGTTGTTTGTGAACTGATTGCATGGACTTTGACCTTTAGTCTGCTACATTAACTCTCTTGTGCTAAGCCTCACGGGCACCTCTGCCTAAAGAACTTTGGATTTTACCTTACTACCCGTTCTCTACACTGGGGTCACCTCAGTACTCAAACACTAACAAAATCATTTTCCAGCTCTCTTAGCTTAGAGCAGGGGTAGGCAACCTGTTCCAGAAAGAGCCATGAGGGTGCAGGTTTTCTTTGCAGCCACTGACTCCACCAGGTGATTTCACTGATTAACTGATTGCATCTGCTCAAAGTGATATTAATCAGTAAAATCACCTGGTGGAGTCAGTGGCTGCAAAGAAAACCTGCACCCTCATGGCTCTTTCTGGAACAGGTTGCCTACCCCTGGCTTAGAGGTTTCTGCAAAAAAAATGTGATTGTGAGATTGTTCAATAACTTTGATTAGCCGTTACCAGTAACAATCATATTAATGTCATGCTGAGATGTTATCACTAGCAAACATTAGCAATATGAATTAAATCTGCCAAACGGCTCCTGAGATATTCAAACACACACATGTAGACAGAAAGTGATGACAATATTCTCACAAATCCTACTGGGGGTTCAACCACACTCTAAAAACTGTTACTGTGCTGTACTCTTTTTTTTTTTTCTTGTTTTTTTTTGTGAAACAGTTTTACACTTAAAAATCTTGAGTACATTAAAAAGCTGTGAAATCATTTAAATATCCTTGATGATCTTGGTAAATCTAAGTAAAAATGCTAAGTATATTTGTCCATTCCAAATATTCTGAATGAATTTTAACAAATAAATTAAGTATATTTCATAAAATATAAATTTGTTAAGCAAATGCTAATTTACTTCAATGAAATAAACTCAAATCATAAATGTAAAGTTAAGATAAAATTGTTAAAGGCATTTCATTTGGTATATCCAACTCAATCAACTGATACATTTCAGGGATTTTATTAAGTCAGTATAGCTGTTTCTTACTGTGATATGTGCAAAGCCACTGAATTACTTTTTAGAGTGTAATAACATTTCAGGGAAATTGTAACCAGTGATCCAGGGCAGGCAGACGGGCCACGTGCCCTGAGTGTGAGTGATACGTTTGTGGAGATACATATCCTCTATCAGTGCAACACTGTGTTTGTGTAAAACATTTTTAAATCATTTTAATGCACGTCTGCATTTTAGCTGCAAGCACACACACTCAAAAAAACATGATGAGTAATGTTGCTGTGTTTTCATGTTACTGAGCCAAAGTCCAAAAGAGAAAATTGAGACAAGGATGCACCTTTATTCCATTCATAAAATTCATGAATAGAAAACTGCTTATTTTCAATCAGTGGTGTGCAGACAGTTTGTGGTGTTCTGGTCTTCTTTTTGTAGAGTAATGTGACGTTTGTGAGAGCTCATTTAAACTGACATTCAAACTTTAAAGTTGCTGCAGATATTGAGCACCGAATGTAAATGAAGTCGCCATTTATGACAGCTGTCAATCTGCCAGGGCTTTCTTAAATCAGTCTGCAGGTGGATTGTGATATTCTGTGAGGAGGATTTAAAGGTGATTGACATGGAGGGGAGAGTGGAGATTGGGGGGAGGGGGGCCATAATGTGAAAAATCTGTTTTTATGAACATTTTACATTTAAATATGGTTAGTATTCTGAAAGCTGCCCGGTTGTTTCTGCACATACAGAAAATACTTTGTTTTCAAGAAAACTTTGACCTGAAAACAGTTCATTTTGGATCGAAGTGACATATGTCACAGAAATACATATCTGTATCACAGAATGAAAAAAATAAATATGACAAACCCTCCGTGACATCACCTATAGGTTTTCCAAATAGCGAGTTTGAAGCTCAAATGGGGTGGAGTAAGTAACTCCGCCTAACTCCCACCCAACAGACGAATGGAAAAAGGGGTGGGGCATGGGCGGGGCCGTCAGGACTTGGGCCCAAACATTTATAATGATGTTACGAAATTAGCTAAGGCTAATAAGGTAGGTATTATCTCTGCTTTACTAGCAGATTGTTCGCTAAACTGCAGTCTGAAGCAGTTACTCACAGGAGTCACTGCTGCTCTGCTTCTCGTGTGTTCGTCCGACAATATTTGTGGTAAGTTAACCTGAAGCTGTGCAACAACAGCAACTGGACGGGATCCACCCACACCAAGCTGTCACTCACTTAAGCCACGCCCCTAATTATGCAAGTCATTTTGACTGATGAGTTATAATAAGAATGTTTCATGCCAAATACTTCTCCTCTAAAATTGGTCATTTTAACATAAGGTTCTGCGGGAATCGATTCACTTTTGGAGCCAGCTTCAAGTGGCTATTTGAGGAACTGCATGCTTTGGCACATCCGCCTTGGATTCATTTTTCAGGAATTCCCGCTTGACTCGGTCTCGTGCTTGTTCTGGGATACACGTCCACTGAGCTAGTGTGTCCTCGTGTGACTCAACCACAGACCACTCACAGATCACAGCTCGAGAAGTGGGCTTGGTCAGCAGCAGCTTCTTTCCCAACAAACACAGAAACAGGCTGATTCTTTTCAACCCAAAAATGTTTATAAAGGATGCATCACCTCAGTGCTGCATATTTAACGCATTTTAAGACACCTTTGTAGTCACATTTGCATAATGGAAATGTTGATCATATGATTGCTTTAAAGATATGATTGTGTTGACACGCATATTTATGCAATTTCTGTGGATCTGCATCACATTCTGTGCATTATATTCTTTTGAAGTGAACTTGAAATAAACTAAGGGAGGAAAAAAGCATAATCATTAAGCTCCACCAACAAACACAGCAACGACTGAGATCATGTGATCACCTCCGTGTATTTGTCTGAAGGCAGAATAATTTCCAAAAGCAGATTGCGTGAGTTTTTGACAGAACTATTTGGCTCAGTGACCCTTGGGTCAAAGAAGAGTTGATTGCATTTTGTTGGGAATCTGGATCTGCATCAAAATTCTTTTACACTTTTTTCTGCTTCAGCAGTCTTGCCTTATGATGTCACAAAAAGCTGATGTCTTCCTCCATCAGCTGTCAAATTTATTAATAGCTGGTGATTACATGGCGATGTACACGATCTGAGTGCCCGTCTGGGTTAATGAGCAGCTGATAATGTTTACTACAAAAGTGCATTTTCCAATTTCAAGCTCTGTAAAAGCAACATATGTACTGATAATATCATGTTTACAAAACAAGGGTCATTTTCTTTGAATTATTTGATTGATACCATATTTTAGAGGCATACTACATGTTTATACACTGAAAAAAAAAATCTAATTCAATGTGTTTGTCACAGACATTATGGCGACCCCTGGTGGTTATAGGATTAAACATGCCTTTTTAGTTTGAACCAATTAAAAATCGAAGCACATTCCTAAAAAATGAGAAACATTTTAATCATATCAGCATAAATCTGTAAATCACAGCACGATCTGTGAAATAATATATTATTCAGGAACAAAGTAGTTATTTTTTATTTGTTTAATACACATTTAAAGCAGAGTTCCTGATTTTCCAGGTAGATCATTTGACGTTTCATCTTCTTAATTCACAGCGATCAATAGAAACTGGTTTTGTGCAAGATTCTAATCTAAAGAATGAATGATCCGAGGTGATGCTTGGTGGCAGCTCGCTCAGACAGAGAGCGAGGCCAAAGTCACTTTAAGGCCAGGAAAAACACAACCCAGTAAATTACCTCTCCAGTGTGAAACCAAGCACAATCTATTCTGGCCTCGGGCAGAACAACACAATCTCCTGCTTATTTAGTCATTAACGTGCATATTTACCCGAGGAAGAAAAAGAAAAAGACAGAACAAGATGCTCCAAAGGTTAATGTTGCCAATATCTGTGCACTCTTCCATTAAACAAAGTGAGTGATTGCATAGCCTTTGGTTGTGTCACATGAAGCCGCAGCACTAAACATTCATGCACTCATCATTTAACGAAGGCGATATGTGCTTGCATCATGGATTTTATCATATATACAAAAATTATTTGAATATCTCACAATTAAATGGCTGTTAGGACGTGTGCGTGTGCTGTTATTAAATTGAAAAACATTAACCCAACTCCCAGCTTTACTGAAGGGTGTCAGCGCCCTCTTGTGGAGATAGCCAGGACTACCTTCAAAGCACTTCAGTGGTGAGTTGCCTTGGCAACACCTGACAGTAAAGGTGCAGCCTCTTGAGTCTGACCCTAAAACAAAAATGGTTAATTGTGTAAATCCTCCTCCCTTCCTGCTCTAAGACCAGAGAAGCTGAAAACAAAAGGACTTTTTATTTTATTATTTTTTTGTCTTCTTGCATCAAGTGATCTGCAGCCAGCGACAGTTTGACTGCAGCAGGGATGGACGATCATCATAGTGAATTCATGTCTGTCGGCCAAAAGCATCAAAATGAATTCAATTAATATTTCTTGAAAGCGTGGCATTTCAAAGCTTTCATTCTTTTGATGCTTGTGGTTTTCTCTCTCTTTGTGTGGAAGCTCTTCTCTGCATAATGCTTGATATTTCTATGCGATTTTTAAAAAATGATTTATGTGACTTTATGAGTTTAATGTCTTGTATGTTAAGAGAGGGATTTGGAATTGTGAGCTGCGCAATAACTGGACTTTTGCACACTGTTATACTATATTTGCACAATAATTCTGCCATGCTACTCCTTAATGCTTTTGATTCTTTTTATTCTTGCTCTTATTTATTTATATTTCTCCTAGTCTAGTTTATTTAACCCCGGGACGTTTTGAAACCTAATTTCGTATCATGTCATGTGGAATTGTATATGGTAAGACAATAAAATATTATTTAATCCTTCGATGCCTCAAATCCATTTGCACTTTGTTTTAGAGGGTGCACTACAGGTCATTAGGAGAGGGCCATTTGTGGCAAATGAGCAGTTAATTAAGCACGATGTACAGAGTATTATATAACATAATATATAGCTGCCAGGAGCTCTTGCTTGCCTCTACTGGTGGTTGGCTCTCACTGCAGTATTGTATCACTTCCTGTTCCGCAGCACAGCGGTGTTTTTCTGTATCTGTTAGCTGTTTAATCTGCGCAGTTAGATTGATCTAGTTATCTAGATTACGATTTGTTTCCCAGTGTAATCTTTACGTGCCTTAACTAAAGCACTCATTCTGCTGAATCACCTCTAAATTATTTACACATTATTCACTTTGCGTGTTTTTAGGAATCCGCTAGCTTAGCGTAGCTACTAGCTCTTAGCCGATTTTAGCATGGCGGCTTCTCCTGTCTCTCCCGCACTTTTCTGCTCTGGGTGTGAAATGTTTAGTTATTCCTCGGCCTCCTTTAGCAGTAATGGTACTTGTAATAAGTGTAGCTTATTCGTAGCTTTGGAGGCCAGGCTGGGCGAATTGGAGACTCGGCTCCGCACCGTGGAAAATTCTACAGCTAGCCAGGCCCCTGTAGTCGGTGCGGACCAAGGTAGCTTAGCCGCCGTTAGTTTCCCTCTGGCAGATCCCGAGCAGCCGGGAAAGCAGGCTGACTGGGTGACTGTGAGGAGGAAGTGTAGCCTAAACAGAAGCCCCGTGTACACCGCCAACCCGTTCACATTTCTAACCGTTTTTCCCCACTCGACGACACACCCGCCGAGGATCAAACTCTGGTTATTGGCGACTCTGTTTTGAGAAATGTGAAGTTAGCGACACCAGCAACCATAGTCAATTGTCTTCCGGGGGCCAGAGCAGGCGACATTGAGGAAATTTGAACTGCTGGTTAAGGCTAAGCGTAAATTTGGTAAGATTGTAATTCCACGTCGGCAGTAATGACACCCGGTTACGCCAATCGGAGTGCACTAAAATTAACATTAAATCGGTGTGTAACTTTGCAAAAACAATGTCGGACTCTGTAGTTTTCTCTGGGCCCCTCCCCAATCAGACCGGGAGTGACATGTTTAGCCGCATGTTCTTCCTTGAATTGCTGGCTGTCTGGTGGTGTCCAAAAAATGAGGTGGGCTTCATAGATACTTGGCAAAGCTTCTGGGGAAAACCTGGTCTTGTTAGGAGAGACGGCATCCATCCCACTTTGGATGGAGCAGCTCTCATTTCTAGAAATCTGGCTAATTTTCTTAAATCCTCCAAACCGTGACTATCCAGGGTTGGGACCAGGAAGCAGAGTTGTAGTCTTACACACCTCCCTCCTGCAGCTTCTCTCCCCTGCCATCCCCTCATACCCCATCCCCGCAGAGACGGTGCCTGCTCCCAAACCACCAATAACCAGCAAAAATCTATTAGCATAAAAATTCAAAAAGAAAAAATAATATAGCACCTTCAACTGCACCACAGACTAAACAGTTAAATGTGGTCTATTAAACATTAGGTCTCTCTCTTCTAAGTCCCTGGTGGTAAATGATATAATAATTGATCAACATATTGATTTATTCTGCCTAACAGAAACCTGGTTACAGCAGGATGAATATGTTAGTTTAAATGAGTCAACACCCCCGAGCACACTAACTGTCAGAATGCTCGTAGCACGGGCCGCGGGCGGTGGATTAGCAGCAATCTTCCATTCCAGCTTATTAATTAATCAAAAACCCAGACAGAGCTTTAATTCATTTGAAAGCTTGTCTCTTAGTCTTGTCCATCCAATTGGAAGTCCCAAAAACCAGTTTTATTTGTTATTATCTATCGTCCACCTGGTCGTTACTGTGAGTTTCTCTGTGAATTTTCAGACCTTTGTCTGACTTAGTGCTTAGCTCAGATAAGATAATTATAGTGGGCGATTTTAACATCCACACAGATGCTGAGAATGACAGCCTCAACACTGCATTTAATCTATTATTAGACTCTATTGGCTTTGCTCAAAAAGTAAATGAGTCCACCCACCACTTTAATCATATCTTAGATCTTGTTCTGACTTATGGTATGGAAATAGAAGACTTAACAGTATTCCCTGAAAACTCCCTTCTGTCTGATCATTTTTTAATAACATTTACATTTACTCTGATGGACTACCCTGCAGTGGGGAATAAGTTTCATTACACTAGAAGTCTTTCAGAAAGCGCTGTAACTAGGTTTAAGGATATGATTCCTTCTTTATGTTCTCTAATGCCATATAACAACACAGTGCAGAGTAGCTACCTAAACTCTGTAAGGGAGATAGAGTATCTCGTCAATAGTTTTACATCCTCATTGAAGACAACTTTGAATTGCTGTAGCTCCTCTGAAAAAGAGAGCTTTAAATCAGAAGTGTCTGACTCCATGGTATAACTCTCAAAACTCGTAGCTTAAGCAGATAACCCGTAAGTTGGAGAGGAAATGGCGTCTCACTAATTTAGAAGATCTTCACTTAGCCTGGAAAAAGAGTCTGTTGCTCTATAAAAAAGCCATCCGTAAAGCTAGGACATCTTTCTACTCATCACTAATTGAAGAAAATAAGAACCCCAGGTTTCTTTTCAGCACTGTAGCCAGGCTGACAAAGAGTCAGAGCTCTATTGAGCTGAGTATTCCATTATCTTTAACTAGTAATGAGTTCATGACTTTCTTTGCTAACAAATTTTAACTATTAGAGAAAAAATTACTCATAACCATCCCAAAGACGTATCGTTATCTTTGGCTGCTTTCAGTGATGCCGGTATTTGGTTAGACTCTTCTCTCCGATTGTTCTGTCTGAGTTATTTTCATTAGTTACTTCATCCAAACCATCAACATGTTTATTAGACCCCATTCCTACCAGGCTGCTCAAGGAAGCCCTACCATTATTTAATGCTTCGATCTTAAATATGATCAATCTATCTTTATTAGTTGGCTATGTACCACAGGCTTTTAAGGTGGCAGTAATTAAACCATTACTTAAAAAGCCATCACTTGACCCAGCTATCTTAGCTAATTATAGGCCAATCTCCAACCTTCCTTTTCTCTCAAAAATTCTTGAAAGGGTAGTTGTAAAACAGCTAACTGATCATCTGCAGAGGAATGGTCTATTTGAAGAGTTTCAGTCAGGTTTTAGAATTCATCATAGTACAGAAACAGCATTAGTGAGGTTACAAATGATCTTCTTATGGCCTCGGACAGTGGACTCATCTCTGTGCTTGTTCTGTTAGACCTCAGTGCTGCTTTTGATACTGTTGACCATAAAATTTTATTACAGAGATTAGAGCATGCCATAGGTATTAAAGGCACTGCGCTGCGGTGGTTTGAATCATATTTGTCTAATAGATTACAATTTGTTCATGTAAATGGGGAATCTTCTTCACAGACTAAAGTTAATTATGGAGTTCCACAAGGTTCTGTGCTAGGACCAATTTTATTCACTTTATATATGCTTCCCTTAGGCAGTATTATTAGACGGTATTGCTTAAATTTTCATTGTTACGCAGATGATACCCAGCTTTATCTATCCATGAAGCCAGAGGACACACACCAATTAGCTAAACTGCAGGATTGTCTTACAGACATAAAGACATGGATGACCTCTAATTTCCTGCTTTTAAACTCAGATAAAACTGAAGTTATTGTACTTGGCCCCACAAATCTTAGAAACATGGTGTCTAACCAGATCCTTACTCTGGATGGCATTACCCTGACCTCTAGTAATACTGTGAGAAATCTTGGAGTCATTTTTTGATCAGGATATGTCATTCAAAGCGCATATTAAACAAATATGTAGGACTGCTTTTTTGCATTTACGCAATATCTCTAAAATCAGAACGGTCTTGTCTCAGAGTGATGCTGAAAAACTAATTCATGCATTTATTTCCTCTAGGCTGGACTATTGTAATTCATTATTATCAGGTTGTCCTAAAAGTTCCCTAAAAAGCCTTCAGTTAATTCAAAATGCTGCAGCTAGAGTGCTGATGGGGACTAGAAGGAGAGAGCATATCTCACCCATATTGGCCTCTCTTCATTGGCTTCCTGTTAATTCTAGAATAGAATTTAAAATTCTTCTTCTTACTTATAAGGTTTTGAATAATCAGGTCCCATCTTATCTTAGGGACCTCGTAGTACCATATCACCCCAATAGAGCGCTTCGCTCTCAGACTGCAGGCTTACTTGTAGTTCCTAGGGTTTGTAAGAGTAGAATGGGAGGCAGAGCCTTCAGCTTTCAGGCTCCTCTCCTGTGGAACCAGCTCCCAATTCAGATCAGGGAGACAGACACCCTCTCTACTTTTAAGATTAGGCTTAAAACTTTCCTTTTTGCTAAAGCTTATAGTTAGGGCTGGATCAGGTGACCCTGAACCATCCCTTAGTTATGCTGCTATAGACGTAGACTGCTGGGGGGTTCCCATGATGCACTGTTTCTTTCTCTTTTTGCTCTGTATGCACCACTCTGCATTTAATCATTAGTGATCGATCTCTGCTCCCCTCCACAGCATATCTTTTTCCTGGTTCTCTCCCTCAGCCCCAACCAGTCCCAGCAGAAGACTGCCCCTCCCTGAGCCTGGTTCTGCTGGAGGTTTCTTCCTGTTAAAAGGGAGTTTTTCCTTCCCACTGTAGCCAAGTGCTTGCTCACAGGGGGTCGTTTTGACCGTTGGGGTTTTACATCATTATTGTATGGCCTTGCCTTACAATATAAAGCGCCTTGGGGCAACTGTTTGTTGTGATTTGGCGCTATATAAAAAAAAAATTGATTGATTGAAATTGAATTCTGCCTTTTTCTTTGTTTTGTTTGTTTTTGTAGTAGTAATACACTGCAAGAAAAATCTGTTAGATTTACATGATTTACAGTGGTTGCAAATGATCAAAATGTATCTAAAGAATATATATCTTTTTTTATGTTTCTCAATTCAAAACGCAAGAAAATGATGTTATTTGGACATATTTCGATCATTTTCAACAGATGTACATATTTAAGGCATTTTTTTCATCATCATCATTGAGCCATGGTGGATTTGTGGTTAGCACTGTTGACTCACAGCAAGAAGGTTGTGGGATCGCTACACTTAAAAAAGTGACTCATTGGATGAACTCAATTCAAATATGAGTAGGATTTCCATCTAATAGATATATGTAGTCCCAAATACTGCTCATAATTGTATTGAGGTTTTGTTTTTTTTTTTTTTAGTGTACTCACTTGGTCCTTTCTGTGTGGAGTCCTGTGTTTGTGTGACTCCCCTCCGGGTGCTCCGGCTTCCTCACACTTCCAAAGACATGTTAGGTAAATTGGACACTTTAAATCAACTGTAGGTGTGAACATGTTTGTCTGACTATATGTGGCCCTGCAATGAACAGGCGTCCTGTCCAGGGTGCACCTCGCTTCTTGCCCATTGACCGCTGGCTCAAGCTCCTCTGCAACCTTTAATTGGAATAGGTGGGTGTATAAAATGAATGAATAATTTCTCTTCACAGGCTCAACAATGATCTACCACGGGTGATTCTTTAACTACGGCCACTATTGGCCTTGTAAATGTAATTTCCACCACACCATTGCCTTACAATATAAAGCGCCTTGGGGCAACTGTTTGTTGTGATTTGGCGCTATATACATGTGCTCTGATGTCACTGTTTATCTCCATAGAAACTACCCAAACAATCTTTCATACAAACTGTTTAAAGGGACATTACAGTGTTGTGGTGGAAATTACAGCAATAGTGTGGGACAACTACATTTTGTTTTAAAAAATCACAACAGTTGTATGACATTGAATACCCCAATTATGTTTTGATTATTTCACTGATATTTTATTCAGAGATATTTTAAAACATTAGAAAAAACGTTTTTTTTTTACCATTCATTTTTATCATTGAAGATCAAAAGTCTGGGTGTGGGACAAGCACAAAATGGCAATATTTGCATATAATGATGCTGAAAAAAGGTGAAAAAGTCATCATAGACTACTAGAACAATTTGCTTAATACACTTTCATTGTAAAGATAACTATAAAAGTGTGAAATTTCCCCTTTTTCTGTTTTTCATACAATATGATCAAAGGACATAATCAGAACAGGCAGGGGTGGACTTGAACCGGGCACTTTCTGCATTAGAAACAAGCACACTAACTGCTAGGCTACCACCCTTGCCTACATATAAATAACAATAATACAATACCAAAAACTATTTTGCATGACATAATTTTTAAGTACATATTACATACAAATCTGGATTATCTTTAGTCTTCATTACTGTTGGGGAATTGAAAGAAAGACATAAATCCTTTCCTGTTGTCATTGTTATGCAGATCAACTGCAAATCTATCTGCCTATGAGAGCTAATGGAAGTGACGCTTTGATTGTATTCATGATGTAAAGCAGCGACTGCCTCAAAATTTTCTTTGCCTGAATGACGGTAAAACTGGGATGATTGTGTTTGGACATTCTAGCATAATCAAATGTTGTACCCTCAAACTTTAGTGTTCTGGCTAATTGTTTAAAACCAGCTGTTAAGAATATGGAAGTGATATTTGACAGCTGTTTGAGATCCAGTCAAACAAACTCTGCTGTCAAAGCAAGTTTTTTCCAGCTACATCTTCTGGCTAAAGTAAATCCCTTTCTCGGTAGACGTGATCTTGAGATGGCCATTCATGCTTTCATCAGCTCCAGACTTCATTACTGTAATGCACCTTATGTTGGTGTTAACCAGTCTTCTCTTGCACGTCTCCAACTTGTGCAAAATGCTCGTCTTTTAACAAACACTTCCAGACATGAGCATATTACCCCTGTACTTTACTCACTCCACTGGCTTACAGTTCATTTTAGAATTTATTTTATGAGTTTAATGTTTGATTTTAAAGCTATTAATGGGCTTGCACCATCCTACTTATCTGAAATTTTAACTCTCTGCACTTACAGCAAGACATTACGGGTGTTTGGTGAACTTTACTTAGATGTTCCGAGGTCAAGATATAAATTCTGGAGTGAACGTGCTTTTGTGATAACTGAACCCAGACTGTGGAGCAAGTTACCTCCTGATTTATGCAGTATTTCTGACCCAGTACTTTTAAATCAAAGCTCAATAATTATTTTTTTAAACTGGCTTTTAGTATCTAGTGGCACTGTTACATGTTTTGTTTATATGTGCTTCTTTAATTCTGTTGAATGCTTGCTTTTATTTTCATTCATTCCTTGATTTTACTGTAAAGTACTTTGGACACCATCTGGCTGCTGTAAAGGATTTTATACATAAATGTTGACTGACTGATTGATTGAGAGTTGTTTGGTGTCATGAACATGAAAAATGTTAATAAAACTGACTTTTTCCAGAAATCTCATCAAACAAAGTTTGGTCAGACCTGAATAAATTGCTCATCCCGAAATATTACATAATTAGACACTATAATTATTATGACTTTTTTGTGTTTTTCTTTCTGTTGACAGTTGCTTTGTCAATGTGAACATATGTTTCCTATGCCAATAAAGCCTCTCAGAGTTAAATTCTGTATTATAAACATAATTATTGCAAGAGTGATAAAGGCCGAGTGGTGACAAACTCAACTTAGTTAGCTGACAAACTCAGTTGTTTGTCAAAGTGGTCTTGCCCTAGAATGCAAATCAGCCACTTATAAACTTTTCCCCCTAAAAACTTTATTTTATTACTCTTTTTTAATGTGTTCAGGCAGTTACAAATGTGTTGTTAATCTGATACTCTGCAAGTCAAAGCAAATTGGCAGCTACAATTAAATTAAATTCTGATTAGGTTTGTCCAAGGGGTGTTACAGTTGTGGTCAGATGTTTACATAGACTCATCATGGGCAGGAATGTCATGGTAATAATGGGCTTTTAATGATGTTCTTGTACTGTTCATTTGCCAGGGTGGAACAATTGTACAGCATACACCATTAATAACTTTAAAATACAAGAATTGGATACACACGTTTGAATTTATTTTTTCTTCATAATCAACACAGGATCAAAATTATACAATAACAAGAGAAATCAGAGATTTCTGACATCCACCAATCTGGATTCGGATCACCTCCAAAATTCAGTGGAGTCTTCCAAGCCATAATATCTATCTGTGGTACAAATTTGGTGAGACTCCATAAAGTATTTTGAAGTAATCCTTCAACGTCTGACTAAAACGATTAATCCAGGTTTTGAGTATATTTCTTATTGTTACATGGGAAACAAGGTAGATTCTCATAAAACATTCATGATATGCACACTCTTAAGGCTATGAAATTGGGCTATTAGTAAAAAAAAGTAGAAAAGGGGGTGTTCACAATAATAGAAGCATCTGCTGTTGACACTACAAACTCAAAACTATTATGTTCAAACTGCTTTTTTAGCAATCCTGTGAATCACTAAACTAGTATTTAGTTGTATAACCACAGTTTTTCATGATTTCTTCACATCTGCGAGGCATTAATTTTGTTGGTTTGGAACCAAGATTTTGCTCAGTTACTAGTGTGCTTGAGGTCACTGTCTTGTTGAAACACCCATTTCAAGGTCATGTTCTCTACAGCATAGGGCAACATGACCTCTTCAAGTATTTTGACATATCCAAACTGATCCATGATATCTGGTATGCGATATATAGGCCCAACACCATAGTAGGAGAAACATGCCCATATCATGATGCTTGCACCACCATGCTTCACTGTCTTCACTGTGAATTGTGGCTTGAATTCAGAGTTTGGGGGTCATCTCAAAAACTGTCTGCGGCCCTTGGACCCAAAAAGAACAATTTTACTCTCATCAGTCCACAAAATATTCCTCCATTTCTCTTTAGGCCAGTTGATGTGTTCTTTGGCAAATTGTAACCTTTTCTGCACATCTTTTATTTAACAGAGGGACTTTGCGGGGGATTCTTGCAAATAAATTAGCTTCACACAGGCGTCTTCTAACTGTCACAGCACTTACAGGTAACTCCAGACTGTCTTTGATCATCCTGGAGCTTATCAATGGGTGAGCCTTTGCCATTCTGGTTATTCTTCTATCCATTTTGATGGTTGTTTTCCATTTTCTTCCATGCGTCTCTGTTTTTTTTTGTCCATTTTAAAGCATTGCAGATCATTGTAGATGAACAGCCTATAATTTTTTGCACCTGCCTATAAGTGTTTCCCTCTCCAATAAACCTTTTAATCAAACTATGCTGTTCTTCTGAACAATGTCTTGAACATCCCATGTTCCTCAGGCTTTCAAAGAGAACAGCATGTTCAACAGGTGGTGGTTTCATCCTTAAATAGGGGACACCTGATTCACACCTATTTGTTCCACAAAATTGACAAACTCACTGACTGAATGCCACACTACTATTATTGTGAACACCCCCTTTTCTACATTTTTTACTAATAGCCCAATTTCATAGCCTTAAGAGTGTGCATATCATGAATGCTTGGTCTTGTTGGATTTGTGAGAATCTATTGAATCTACTGGTACCTTGTTTCCCATGTAACAATAAGAAATATACTCAAAACCTGGATTAATCTTTTTAGTCACATAGCACTAATATTATTCTGAACACTACTGTATAAAGGGAAATCTTGATCCAGAATCCGGATCTGGATCACCTCAAAAAATTAATGGAGTCTTCCGTGCCCTAATATCTATCTGTGGTGAAAATTTGGTGAGAATCAGTGAAAGAGTTTTGAAGAAATTCTTCAAAGCCTATATAAAGAGAAATCTTGATCCAGAATCTGGATCCGGATCCAGATCACCTCCAAAATTCAGTGGAGTCTTCCACGCCCTAATATCTATCTGTGATAGAAATTTGGTGAGAAACTGTAAAGGAGATTTGACACAGTTTTTCAAAGCCTATATAAAGGGAAATCTTGATCCAGAATCCGGATCCGGATCCAGACCACCTCCAAAATTCAGTAGACTCTTCCATGCCCTAATATCTATATGTGATGGAAATTTGGTGAGAATCTGTGAAGGAGTTTTGATGCAATCCTTCAAAGCCTATATAAAGTGAAATCTTGATCCAGAATCCGGTGTCACCGACCGAACGGTCCTCCCTGCCTTCACTGCGCATGCATCATCAGCCACGGTTCACTGATTAAGACCTTGTTTCTGCTTAAAGCTGCCTCCAGTCATCATCTATCTCAGCAACAGATATTTGAAGCTTTTGTTCAACAATCATTTCCACATAAATTGAGCATTATTTCATCATAAAAGAAAAAGGAAGGGATCAGAGCACCGTAGCCATATGAGCTGCTAGATGATGCGTTCACTGCGCCTCCATCATTTTAAACCATCACGGCTGCTTAGAATGGCCTAATTTCTGCTTAAAACTGACTTAGAATGATTTAAGAGGTTTTACCTTGTCATCTGATGGTTAATAATCCCATGAATCCATTTGATTGCTTTGGGTGAAGAGACTCTGTCTCAGACAGTCCCAAATGACACATGCGCAGTGGAGGCAGGGCGGACCAGTTTTTAGGGAGAACGGTTCGGTCTACGACACTGGATTCGGATCCTGATCAACTCCTAATTTCAGTGGAGTCTTCCATGCTGAATATCTATCAGTGGTTTCTGTGAAGGCTCTCAGTTGTCCAGGTGGTTTCCATAGTAGAGAAGCTTGAATCTTCAACTGGACTGGCTTGGTGCTAATTAAAGCAATTGTTTAGTCACTAGCCAATAGAGACCCCTCTGTAGGAGGGGTCTGGTTAGGTTTAAAACTCCAGCTTTTGTGGCTTCTGTTTGTTCTTCTCTACAAGGGTCAAGACAGAAGTCAGACCACCAGAGCAAGAATTTTAGCTGAGGAAGCTTCTGCGATTTGAAGCGAAACGTCTTCACGTCAAGCTATTGTGCTCTAATTAGCACCCTCTTAATGACAGGGCAGCTGTCCCTCCTAACGATGGGACTGACTCCTCTCTTGACGGCCCACCTGACGGCTCTCCTGATGACGTGAATGACTCATTACCATGAACAAAAGACTGAAACTGTTTTGACCTGAGTACCCCATTGTAAACAGGGGACAAAGCGTGTCTCAGACCCCCTCCCCGGTTAAGTTTGGGTTTCAACTGTTTCACATAGAATGCCTCCTTCACCCGTCTCTCAAACCATTTCTTCTCTCTGGCTAAGATTTTAACTTCCTTGTCCTCAAACATGTGGTTAGTGTCTTTAAGGTGGAGATGAACTGCAGACTGAGGTCCACTGGCGCCCTCTCTGCGGTGCTCGTATAGCCTTTTGTGTAACGGCTGCTTAGTCTCACCTATGTAGTGTTCGTTACAGTTTTCCTGACATCTGATAGAATACACTACATTGCTCTGTTTGTAACTAGGGATCCTGTCCTTAGGCAGAACTGATTTCTGTCTCAAGGTGTTAACAGGTTTAAAGTAAAGTGGGATTTTGTGCTGTCTGAAGATCCTCTGTAGTTTTTCCCCTACTCCTGCTAAATAAGGGAGAGACACTCCTCTTCTTCTTGTCTCCGTCTCCTGTCTGTCTGGTCTCTTTGTTCTCTGGGACTTTTGCACTTTATCCAGGGACCATCGTGGGTACCCACATATTGTGAGGGCTTTCCGGACAAGTTGTTGTTCTTTAGTCCTTCCCTCTGTAGTTGTGGGCACCTGTAGGGCTCTGTGTTGAAGAGTCCTGATCACCCCGAGCTTGTGTTCAAGAGGGTGGTTTGAGCCAAAGAGCAGATATTGGTCAGTGTGAGTTGGTTTTCTGTAAACTCCTGTCTGGAGCTCTCTGTTCTCTCCAATCGTAACATCACAGTCCAAGAAGGCTAAATGGTTGTTTCTGGCATCCTCACGCGTAGGGATGGGTATTGATAAGATTTTATCGATATCGATGCCATTATCGATTCTGCTTATCGATCCAATTCCTTATCGATTCCCTTATCGATACCTTGTGAATTTTGTACTAAAAGTAGGCTTTACAGGATTTCTATGTATTTCATTGAGTCTTAAAGTAAATAAATATGAAATTGGTCACTGTATCCTTGATCTCTGGACATAAATAAAACTAAACAAAACGGTGTTTCACTTTGAAGTTATTAATTCCGACTGGACTCTATCATTCTAACTTGACTCATCAGAGAGCCGTGCAGCGTTCGGTGCTGTGTGAACAGAACGGAGGACGATTCTCGTTTCTTTCTCGCAACAAGACCGGAGTCCCAGTTAGTAACTTTAATCCGCACAAAAGTGATTCACGATTTCACATATTCAGGGATGAAACTGGTGAAAAACAAAAAAAGCTGAAACCCAAAATTACCCCCCAACACCACCTGCACGAAAATGTTTGAATTCTAGAAGCTCTGAAATGCAATTCCAGATGATAAACTGGAGTGAGTACAGCATCCATTTAGGTGAGAAAAAACAAAGCAACTTTCCTATTCAAATTCATTCCAGTAGTATTCTGCTCTTACTAGGATGCAGCAGTTTTCTAGCTTGGCAGATAGTTCTGGAGGAAATCACCTCATGAAGCTGCTGATAGCTGCTAAAAATGCTGAAAAATGACATCACACAATAGTTTCACTTGACAGAAATACCACACACACACACGCATTCATTCATAGAATTAATCATACAACAAGCCATATTCAATCATTCATTCATACCCATTTTCTTCAATCAAGGGTCACAGGGGCAGTGGTCATTGAGAGGTACGGTACATCCTGGACAGCTCTCCAGTCTATCGCAGAGCTTCACATAGACAGACATGTCCATTCACACACAGCTACAGTCAACTTGAAGTGTCCAATTCACCTAACCTACATGTCTTTGGACGTGGGAGGAAGCTGGAGCACCCAGAGGGTACCCACGTGAAATCAGGGAGAACATGAAAACTCCACACAGAAAGGACTAGGTGGGAAGTGATCCTACAACCTTCTTGCTGTGAGGTAGCAGGGCTAACCACTAAGCCACCGTGCTGCCCACAAGCCATATTATTACAGATTTTGGTAATAAAATGCTATTAAAAAAACGGGCCTTCACTTCAACAGCCTCTGACCAACCACAGTGACGGCAAATGAGCTGTCACACAAAGGAGCCACGCAAATGTGTTAGAATAACTGGGCTTTAGTGAACATGATAGTAAGTATGATGACGATAATGATGTCTGAAAGACAATAAATACAGATTAAAATTAAAACACTGGCTGTGATCTTACATGTTTGGATCTCAGTTGTTTCCATTTCTTCAGCTTGCTTCAGCAGAGTATTGTGCACCAGTTCATTCAAAAAAAAAAAAAAAATGCAGCACCCATGACCAGTATGTACAGAATCTTTTTTCAAACAGTCCAATCTTTGTCACTGCATTCATTTATTCTTAATCTTTTCTGTTATGTATTCTAACCAACTGGTATTTCTGTTCATAATACACTCAACAAAAATATAAATGCAACACTTTTGGTTTTGCTCCCATTTTGTATGAGATGAACACAAAGATCTAAAACTTTTTCCACATACACAATATCACCATTTCCCTCAAATATTGTTCACAAACCAGTCTAAATCTGTGATAGTGAGCACTTCTCCTTTGCTGAGATAATCCATCCCACCTCACAGGTGTGCCATATCAAGATGCTGATTAGACACCATGATTAGTGCACAGGTGTGCCTTAGACTGCCCACAATAAAAGGCCACTCTGAAAGGTGCAGTTTTATCACACAGCACAATGCCAGAGATGTTGCAAGATTTGAGGGAGCGTGCAATTGGCATGCTGACAGCAGGAATGTCAACCAGAGCTGTTGCTCGTGTATTGAATGTTCATTTCTCTACCATAAGCCGTCTCCAAAGGCGTTTCAGAGAATTTGGCAGTACATCCAACCAGCCTCACAACTGCAGACCACGTGTAACCACACCAGCCCAGGACCTCCACATCCAGCATGTTCACCTCCAAGATCGTCTGAGACCAGCCACTCGGACAGCTGCTGAAACAATCGGTTTGCATAACCAAAGAATTTCTGCACAAACTGTCAGAAACCGTCTCAGGGAAGCTCATCTGCATGCTCGTCGTCCTCATCGGGGTCTCGACCTGACTCCAGTTCGTCGTCGTAACCGACTTGAGTGGGGAAATGCTCACATTCACTGGCATTTGGCACATTGGAGAGGTGTTCTCTTCACGGATGAATCCCGGTTCACACTGTTCAGGGCAGATGGCAGACAGCGTGTGTGGCGTCGTGTGGGTGAGCGGTTTTCTGATGTCAATATTGTGGATCGAGTGGCCCATGGTGGCGGTGGGGTTATGGTATGGGCAGGCGTCTGTTATGGATGAAGAACACAGGTGCATTTTATTGATGGCATTTTGAATGCACAGAGATACTGTGACGAGATCCTGAGGCCCATTGTTGTGCCATACATCCAAGAACATCACCTCAGGTTGCAGCAGGATAATGCACGGCCCCATGTTGCAAGGATCTGTACACAATTCTTGGAAGCTGAAAATGTCCCAGTTCTTGCATGGCTGGCATACTCACCAGACATGTCACCCATTGCGCATGTTTGGGATGCTCTGGACCTGCATATACGACAGCGTGTACCAGTTCCTGCCAATATCCAGCAACTTCGCACAGCCATTGAAGAGGAGTGGGCCAACATTCCACAGGTCACAATTGACAACCTGATCAACTCTATGCGAGGGAGATGTGTTGCACTGCATGAGGCAAATGGTGGTCACACCAGATACTGACTGGTATCCCCCCCAATAAAACAAAACTGCACCTTTCAGAGTGGCCTTTTATTGTGGGCAGTCTAAGGCACACCTGTGCACTAATCATGGTGTCTAATCAGCATCTTGATATGGCACACCTGTGAGGTGGGATGGATTATCTCAGCAAAGGAGAAGTGCTCACTATCACAGATTTAGACTGGTTTGTGAACAATATTTGAGGGAAATGGTGATATTGTGTATGTGGAAAAAGTTTTAGATCTTTGAGTTCATCTCATACAAAATGGGAGCAAAACCAAAAGTGTTGCGTTTATATTTTTGTTGAGTGTAATAATCATCAATATATTTATTTTTTTCTTTATTGTTTATTTGATGAGGACAATGCACATTAATGAACACTTTGTACATTTTCATGCCTTAGTGTAAATATGCCAGATTTAGCTAAAAGCTACTTTCCATCTGTAGTCCTCAGACACACAACAACAAACAATTACAATAAATAAATTAAAACAAAACATGAGAATACATACAATACATCTCACCTGTGTTGACAGGTTTGATTGTTTTTGAGCCATTTTTTAAGCTCATTTTTAAAAGCACTCAGGGTGGGACTGTCTCGTATCCTTGTGGGAAGGCTGTTCCAGTTTGTACAACCCTTCACAGAGATGGTGTTTTGTCCTGTGGCAGTTCTTCTGAGGGGCACCTCACAGTCCCCTCTAGAAGCAGACCGAGTCCTGAGGTTAGGATCTCTATGTCTAATAAATTCCTCCAGAGGAGGTGGGGCTAGGCCATGGAGAATTTTGTAGATGAGACAAGCACACTTAAACATTATAAAGCTGTTAAAACTTAAAAGATGGTATTTCTCCAGAATTTCACAGTAATGAGTGGAATATGGCTTTTTAGCAAACACTTTGATGGCTTTTTTATAAAGTTGCTCTAAAGGTTTTAGTACTGTCATACTAGCAAATGACCATGTTGTGCAGCAATATTCAATAAGTACATCCGTGTTTATCCCAACACGAAGACTTGGATGACTCGGGAGGTGTGGAACCTGCTCCAGGAGAGGACCTCTGCCTTCAGGTGTGATAATGGGGAGCTGTACAGCGCCACCAGAGCCAACCTGAAGAAGGGGATCAGATGTGCCAAGACAGCTTATAAGAGGCGAATAGAGGACTGCTTCCAGAGTCAGGACTCTCGCCGGGTGTGGCAGGGTGTTCAGCACATCACGAACCACCGACCCAGCACCCTGTTGGCAGACTACAGTGATGCCTCACTGGCAGAGAACCTCAATTGCTTCTTTGCCCATTTTGAGGTGCAGCCACCAGAGACAGTCATCGTCCCCTCACCTGCCCTCAACAGCCACGTCCTCAAGCTGGAGGAACAGGAGGCGAGGAGGGTTTTGAGGAGGGTGAATTCAAGGAAAGCTGCGGGTCCGGATGGCGTCTCAGGACGGGTATTGAGGGAATGTGCAGTTCAGTTACCTGGTGTGTTTACAAACATTTTCAACCAGTCCCTGAGCCAGGCTGCTGTCCCCCCTGCCTGAAGTCCTCTATTATTGTCCCCCTCCCTAAGAAGACCAGGATCAGTGATCTGAATGACTATCGCCCGGTGGCACTAACTCTGATTATTATGAAGTGCTTCGAAAATTTAGTCCGGGCCTACATCATCTCCTGCCTTCCCCTTGGGTTTGACCCTCACCGGTTTGCTTATCGTGCGAGCAGGTCCACGGAGGATGCCATCATTATGGCTCTACATGCTACTCTTTCCCATCTGGAGCAGCAGGGGAGCTATGTGAGGCTGCTCTTTGTGGACTTTAGCTCAGCATTTAATACCATTCTTCCAAGCAGGCTGGTGATTAAGTTGTTGGACCTGGGGGTGTCCCACTCCATTTGCCGGTGGATCTTGGACTTCCTCACAGACCGCTCTCAGAAGGTGAGAGTTGGCCCTCACATCTCTTCGGCCATTAGCCTCAGCACCGGCTCCCCTCAAGGCTGCGTGCTGAGTCCTTTACTCTACACCCACTACACCTATGACTGCACCCCCTCTCACTTCAGCAACAATATCATTAAGTTTGCTGATGATACTACTGTGGTGGGACTCATTTCTGGTGAGGATGAGTCCGCCTATAGAGAGGAGGTGCAGCGGTTGTCGGCCTGGTGTAGAACAATTTGATCCTCAACGCCTCAAAGACAAAGGAGATGGTGGTGGACTATAGAAGGAGGAAAACAGTCATCCAGCCACTGGTCATAGATGGGGACTGTGTGGAGTGGGTCTCTGAATTTCGTTTTCTGGGCGTGTATTTGACAGACGACGCGACTTGGAGCACAAATACTATGGCTACCATCAAGAAGGCACAGCAGAGACTATTTCCTGAGGGTTCTCAGGAATAACCATCTGCCACAGAGACTGCTGGTGTCCTTCCATCACTGCTCCATAGAGAGCATTTTGACCTACTGTCTGTGTGTGTGGTTTTCCAGCTGCACAGTCACAGACAGGAAAGCTCTCCAGAGGGTCATCACCACAGCCCAGATCACTGGTTGTCTCTTGCCTTCATTAGAGGAACTGTATACAAGTTGTTGTCTCAGGAAGGCAAGGACTATAATCAGAGACCCCTCCCATCCTGGACACTATTTGTTTGAATTATTGCCATCAGACAGACGATACAGGGCACTTAAGGCCAGAACAGACAGACTTAAAAATAGCTTTGTGGGAAGAGCTATTTGTGCACTGAATGCTGCTGGACCTGCCATTTTATGATTGTGATTGAGTGTTTTAACTAGGTTTTATGTAGAATTTTTAGGGTTATTTATTATTCTATTTATTTATTTTAAATGTGCTTTTAAGAGATTGTTTTTAATTTCATTGTCATGCACAGTATTTTTTTCTGGTGTCATGTACAATGATAATAAGAAATTCTATTCTAATATGAGACAGGATCATACAATGAAGGTACGATCTAGCAGCATCAGTCGAAATACAAAGCCTGATTTGTTTAAAGTTTTGAAGGTTAAATTTTACAGTGTTGACAACTTTTTTTCACATGTTTTTTGAGGGAAAGATAGAGTCCAAGATGATTCCAAGGTACTTGAAATGGGATACCATTTCAAGTACCTCTCCACCTATTGACACTTTGAGACTGTTCTCTACTGGTCTTTTTGAAAATGTCATACAAACTGTTTTAGTTGTGTTAAGCATCAGGCAGTTGTCATCAAGCCAGTCTTGTACCTTGTTTAAAATATTGTTAAGTTTGTAAGCTATTATATCAGTTGTAGAACCATAGGTGTAAATGACTGCATCGTCTGCATACATTTGAGTATTGAGATCACAGCATACTTCTGGAAGGTCATTTATGTATAATGAAAATAATAAGGGCCCCAGGACTGACCCCTGTGGGACACCTACAGGACAGCTACGAAAGGAGCATTTGACTCCGTCAACTGTAACAAATTGAGTTCTATTTAAAAGATACAACTCAAACCACTGAACTGCACCAGGTTAGAAATTAAAGTATGTGAGTTTATTAATGTGATTGACGGTGTCAAATGCCTTCCTGAAGTCAAGAAACACTGCACCTACATAGGAATACTTATCCAATAAACACTTAACCTTTTCAGTTAACATACAGTTGGCTGTTTCAGTTGAGTGGTGTGACCGAAACCCAAACTGCATTTGATGTAGTGGTGTGAAGCCTTTATCAAGGTGTTTGATCATCTGATTTCTAGAATTTATAGAATTCTAGCTGATTTTTAGAAAACAAATTGGAACAAGCCATTTTCTTAGTTGGGTCCACTACAGAATTAAGTTTATTACATTTTTGTGATAGCTCTACAGTGCTTTTTTGTCTACGGTAATTTGTTATTTTGTTTTCATTTTATTGAACTTTTTTCTTGCAAATGTAATTATTTTGTATTTTTTTTATCTGTACTGTGAATAATTGTTGATAGTGAAATAAATCAACTCAACAATTCAGACTTTCTATCCACTAAATCAACAATTCTAAAAATGCCACTGTTTCAGGGTGAAGAAGAAGTCAGCAGGCAGGGCTGGACTGGGGAAATTTTTAACCAAGACCAGGCCACCACCAGGTATCGAAGGGGAAAAAATTAAGCCGGCTGTGACAGTGTTTTTTTTTTTTTTTTTTTGTGGTCCCTTAACCCATCAATGTGCAGCAGGAGACACATACGAAGCATTATGAAAAGTTCTCCCGAAATACAGTTATCATAGGCTTATCAAAAGTACGATCTATTGACAATAGGTCACATTAGTTTTTAGACATAATAAGCCATCATTTCATTCAGCCTTGTTACTTAAATTTAGAAATAGAAATTATATAAAAACATTTGTTATAGAAATACTGTAGGCTATACTATAAATAATATATCATTACTTGTGTGATACAATTCTGTTGTGAAAGTGTAGGAACACGGACCCACAACAGGGGGCGCAAATGAACGGACAATGGAGGAAGTCAAATAACAACACTTTACTGTTGTCAATAAGCACAACAAACACAGCAGATTACAATAATAGTCAATGAAGTCAATTCACAAAAATGTGTCGTGTGGGCAGGCTCGAAGATAAAAGACGTCTGTCCAAAGCAGAACCGGAACCACACGATTTCCTCCGCCACCGAACCCCGGGAATACTGGAGCCGCCAAGTCCCGAACTCCCAGGTGGCCACTGCCTCCGCTTGTCGGATCTGGTACTGCTGGCGAGGAACAAAAACAGTTAGATGTGGGTGCGTCTGCACCCAGCAACACGTATGGTGGAAAACCACCTCCACCTCTCATCGTAAAAAGAAACAGAATATCCGCTGTCCAACACACACAAGCAACAGATATTCCTGTCAGAAACACAGTCAGCTGAGAATGTTACCTCCTTGGTAGAGCGGTATCTCGGCAAAGAGGTGGAGATGTCGTCTTGCTGATATACCACTGAAGATCAGATGATTGGTGACAGCTGTCGTAGGTGATAAGTGACAGCTGTCACCCCGGCTGCTCCTGTGAGGCGGCAGCGCCCTCTTGTGCCTGGAGCCCGCACTCCAGGCAGGGTGCCCTCTGGTGGTGGTGGGCCAGCAGTACCTCCTCTTCAGCGGCCCACACAACAGGACCCCCCCCCTCAACGGGCGCCTCCTGGCGCCCGACCAGGCTTGTCCGGGTGGCGGCGGTAGAAATCGGCCAGGAGGGCCGGGTCCAGGATGAAGCTCCTCTTCACCCAGGAGCGTTCTTCGGGTCCGTACCCCTCCCAGTCCACCAGATACTGGAAGCCCCGGCCCATCCTACGGACATCCAAGAGCCGGCGCACAGTCCAAGCCGGCTCGCCATCGATGATCCGGGCAGGAGGCGGTGCCGGACCCGGAGCACAGAGGGGTGAGGTGTGATGCGGCTTTATCCGGGACACATGGAAAACAGGATGGATCCGCAGTGAGGCCGGAAGCTGAAGCCTCACTGCGGCCGGATTGATGACCTTAAGGATCTTGAAGGGACCGATGTAACGATCCTGCAGTTTGGGGGAGTCCACTTTGAGGGGGATGTCCTTCGTCAACAACCATACCTCCTGCCCTGGCCGATACGCAGGGGCCGGGGTCCGCCGACGGTCTGCATGGACTCTTGCCCTCGTCCGGGCCTTTAGCAAAGCAGAATGGGCGGCGCGCCACACCCTACGGCACCTCCGCAGGTGGGCCTGGACTGAGGGCACACCGACCTCTCCCTCAACCACCGGAAACAGCAGGGGCTGGTACCCCAGACACACCTCAAAAGGGGAGAGGCCGGTGGCTGAAGACACCTGACTGTTATGGGCATACTCGATCCAGGCCAAATGGGTACTCCAGGCCGCCAGGTGCACGGCCGTCACGCAGCGTAGGGCCTGTTCTACTTCCTGATTGGCCCGTTCTGCTTGCCCGTTGGTCTGAGGATGATACCCGGACGAGAGACTCACCGTGGCCCCCAGTTCCCGGCAGAAGCTCCTCCAGACTTGCGAGGAGAACTGGGGACCGCGATCGGAGACGATGTCTGTTGGAATCCCATGCAGCCGGACGACGTGGTGGACCAGGAGGTCCGCTGTCTCCTGGGCAGTCGGGAGCTTCGGGAGGGCCACGAAGTGGGCCGCCTTGGAGAATCGGTCCACTATCGTGAGGATGGTAGTGTTGCCCTGGGACGGTGGGAGGCCCGTGACAAAATCCAGGCCGATGTGGAACCAGGGGCGATGAGGCACAGGCAGCGGCTGGAGCAGTCCCGATGCCCTGCGGTGGTCAGCCTTGCCCCTGGCGCAGGTGGTGCAGGCCTGGATATAATCCCGGACGTCGGCCTCCAGGGACGCCCACCAGAAGCGCTGCCGGACAACTGCCATGGTTCTTCGCACCCCCGGATGACAGGAGAACTTGGAGCCATGACAGAAGTCCAGGACTGCAGCTCTGGCCTCTGGTGGGACGTGAAGTTTGTTCTTCGGCCCGGTTCCGGGGTCTGGACTCCGTGCCAGGGCCTCCCGGCTGGTTTTCTCTACATCCCAGGTGAGGGTGGCCACGATAGCGGACTCCGGGATGATTGGTTCCGGTGGATCCGACGACTCCGTTTTGACTTCGTCTTCATGCACCCGGGACAAGGCATCCGATCTCTGGTTTTTGGTCCGGGGCGATAGGTGATCCGGAAGTCAAAACGGCCGAAGAACAGTGACCAGCGGGCTTGCCTGGGGTTCAGCCGCTTGGCGGTCCTGATATACTCCAGGTTCCGGTGGTCAGTGAAAATCGTGAACAGCACGGATGTTCCCTCCAACAGATGTCTCCACTCTTCAAGAGCCTCTTTCACCGCAAGGAGTTCTCGATTGCCGACGTCATAGTTCCGTTCGGCCGGGGTCAACCTGCGGGAGAAATAGGCACACGGGTGAAGGACCTTATTGGTCTCTCCGCTCTGGGATAGCACGGCTCCTATCCCTGAGTCCGAGGCGTCCACTTCAACCACAAACTGGCGACTAGGATCAGGCTGCACCAGAACGGGTGCAGACGAGAAGCGCTGTTTCAACTCCTTGAACGCGGCATCGCACCGATCCGACCAGGTGAAGGGGACTTTTGGAGAGGTCAGGGCTGTCAGGGGGCTAGCTACCTGACTGTAGCCCTTAATGAACCTCCTGTAGAAATTCGCAAAGCCGAGGAACTGTTGCAGCTTCCTACGGCTGGTGGGTTGGGGCCAGTCTCTCACCGCTGCAACCTTGGCCGGATCAGGAGCGACGGAGTTGGGGGAGATGATAAACCCCAGGAAGGACAAAGACGTGCGGTGAAACTCGCACTTCTCGCCCTTCACAAACAGTCGGTTCTCTAACAACCGCTGCAGGACCTGACGTACATGCTGGACATGGGTCTCAGGATCCGGAGAAAAGATGAGAATATCGTCCAGATATACGAAGACGAATCGGTGCAGGATGTCCCGCAAGACGTCGTTAACCAAGGCTTGGAACGTCGCGGGGGCGTTGGTAAGGCCGAACGGCATGACCAGGTACTCAAAGTGACCTAATGGGGTGTTGAATGCCGTCTTCCATTCGTCTCCCTTCCGGATCCGAACCAGGTGATACGCATTTCTAAGATCCAGCTTAGTAAAGATCTTGGCTCCATGCAGGGGGGTGAACACGGAATCTAATAATGGCAACGGGTATCGGTTGCGAACCGTAATCTCATTCAGCCCCCTGTAATCAATACATGGACGAAGTCCGCCATCTTTCTTGCCCACAAAAAAGAAACCTGCCCCCATCGGGGAGGTGGAGTTCCGGATCAGCCCGGCAGCTAATGAGTCCCGGATGTAGGTCTCCATTGATTCGCACTCAGGTCGTGAGAGGTTGTACAGCCTGCTGGACGGGAACTCAGCGCCTGGAACCAAATCAATGGCACAATCGTACGGACGGTGCGGGGGAAGGGTGAGTGCCAGATCCTTGCTGAAGACGTCAGCAAGATCGTGGTACTCAACCGGCACTGCCGTCAGATTGGGAGGGACTTTGACCTCCTCCTTAGCCTGGGAACCGGGAGGAACCGAGGATCCTAAACACCCCCGATGGCAGGTTTTGCTCCACTGAACCACCACCCCAGACGGCCAATCGATCCGGGGATTGTGCTTTAACATCCATGGGATGCCCAAAATCACGCGGGAGGTAGAAGGAGTTACAAAAAACTCAATCTCCTCCCGGTGGTTTCCAGACACCACCAGAGTTACTGGTTGTGTCTTGTGTGTGAGTAAAGGGAGGAGGGTGCCATCTAGTGCCCGCACCTGCAACGGCGAAGGAAGCGCCACCAGAGGGAGCCCTACCTCCTTTGCCCATCTGCTGTCTAGCAGATTCCCTTCTGACCCCGTGTCCACCAGTGCTCGGGCTTGAAGGGTTAAATCCCCGCTCAGGATTGTGACTGGGAGTCGTGTGGCAATTTGTGTGTGTCTCACTTGAATGTCTTGACCCCCCCTTAGCCCAGTCTCTAAGGGCGAGTGTTGACGTTTTGGCCGTTTGGGGCAGTCTCTCTGTGTGTGCTCTGTTGAGCTGCAGAGAAAACACTCTCCACGGATCAGCCTCCCCATTTTGGCCCTGTGCGTTTCCCTAACAACGTCAACAGGGGGAGCTGTTGCCCCACAAAGCGCTGCGGCTGTGGAGCGTGGGGAGGGCGGCCCCTTTTCGAACCCGGAAGGGAGAGGGGCGGCGCGTATCCGGTCATGTCCTTCGCCTCGCTCCCGACGGCGTTCCTCTAACCGATTGTCTAATCGTATAACGAGATCAATAAGCCCGTCCAAATCCCGCGGTTCGTCCTTAGCCACCAGGTGCTCCTTCAGGACCAATGACAGTCCGTTTACGAAGGCGGCACGGAGGGCAGTGCTATTCCAGCCGGACCTCGCAGCCGCGATGCGGAAGTCGACTGCATAAGCAGCTGCGCTCCGGCGCCCCTGTCTCATTGACAGCAGCACGGCTGAAGCGATTTCTCCTCTATTTGGGTGATCGAACACTGTTCTGAATCCCCTCACAAACCCATCATACATCAGAAGGAGCCGTGAAGTTTGCTCCCAGAGCGCTGTAGCCCAAGCGCGTGCCTTACCGCGAAGCAGATTAATCACATAAGCTATCTTACTAGCATCAGTCGCGTACATGACGGGACGTTGTGCGAAGACGAGTGAACATTGCATAAGAAAGTCCGCGCACGTCTCCACACAACCCCCGTACGGCTCCGGAGGGCTTATGTATGCTTCAGGGGAAGGTGGGAGGGGTCGTTGAACGACCTGTGGAACGTCACTGTTGCGCACAGGATCGACAGGAGGGGGAGCCGCAGCAGCGCCCTGAGGGCGCGCTTCCACCTGCGCGGTGAGAGCCTCCACCCTGCGGTTAAGGAGGAAGTTCTGCTCGGTCATTAGATCCAACCGAGCCGTAAAAGCGGTGAGGATTCGCTGCAACTCACCGATCATGCCTCCTACAGATGCCTGTGCGCTCTGCTCTTCCATTGGCCGTTCAACAGCCGGTTGACGCCCCTCGGGGTCCATGACGTTGGCCGAGATATCCTGTTGTGAAAGTGTAGGAACACGGACCCACAACAGGGGGCGCAAATGAACGGACAATGGAGGAAGTCAAATAACAACACTTTACTGTTGTGAATAAGCACAACAAACACAGCAGATTACAATAATAGTCAATGGAGTCAATTCACAAAAATGTGTTGTGTGGGCAGGCTCGAAGATAAAAGACGTCTGTCCAAAGCAGAACCGAAACCACACGATTTCCTCCGCCACCGAACCCCGGCAATACTGGAGCCGCCAAGTCCCGAACTCCCAGGTGGCCACTGCCTCCGCTTGTCGGATCTGGTACTGCTGGCGAGGAACAAAAACAGTTAGATGTGGGTGCGTCTGCACCCAGCAACACGTATGGTGGAAAACCACCTCCACCTCTCGTCGGAAAAAGGAAACAGAATATCTGCTGTCCAACACACACAAGCAACAGATATTCACAGTCAGCTGAGAACGTTACCTCCTCGGTAGAGCGATATCTCGGCAAAGAGGTGGAGATGTCGTCTTGCTGATATACCACTGAAGATCAGATGATTGGTGACAGCTGTCGTAGGTGATAAGTGACAGCTGTCACCCCGGCTGCTCCTGTGAGGCGGCAGCGCCCTCTTGTGCCTGGAGCCCGCACTCCAGGCAGGGTGCCCTCTGGTGGTGGTGGGCCAGCAGTACCTCCTCTTCAGCGGCCCACACAACACAATTCATCATATAAAGCAAGAAATGACTGGATGACTGGACCAATGACTGGATACAAAGGTTGAACTTTTGAAACTGCAATACACAAAAAGGCCACAAGATGGAGACAGTTGTCTATCTCACTACAAGCTACAAGTAACATCAAGGATTTCATTTATTAGATCCTTACTCTGGATGGCATTACCCTGACCTCTAGTAATACTGTGAGAAATCTTGGAGTCATTTTTGATCAGGATATGTCATTCAAAGCGTATATTAAACAAATATGCAGGACTGCTTTTTTGCATTTACGCAATATCTCTAAAATCAGAAAGGTCTTGTCTCAGAGTGATGCTGAAAAACTAATTCATGCATTTATTTCCTCTAGGCTGGACTATTGTAATTCGTTATTATCAGGTTGTCCTAAACGTTCCCTAAAAAGCCTTCAGTTAATTCAAAATGCTGCAGCTAGAGTACTGGCGGGGACTAGAAGGAGAGAGCATATCTCACCCATATTGGCATCTCTTCATTGGCTTCCTGTTAATTCTAGAATAGAATTTAAAATTCTTCTTCTTACTTATAAGGTTTTGAATAATCAGGTCCCATCTTATCTTAGGGACCTCGTAGTACCATATCACCCCAATAGAGCGCTTCGCTCTCAGACTGCAGGCTTACTTGTAGTTCCTAGGGTTTGTAAGAGTAGAATGGGAGGCAGAGCCTTCAGCTTTCAGGCTCCTCTCCTGTGGAACCAGCTCCCAATTCAGATCAGGGAGACAGACACCCTCTCTACTTTTAAGATTAGGCTTAAAACTTTCCTTTTTGCTAAAGCTTATAGTTAGGGCTGGATCAGGTGACCCTGAACCATCCCTTAGTTATGCTGCTATAGACGTAGACTGCTGGGGGGTTCCCATGATGCATTGTTTCTTCTCTTCTTTTGCTCTGTATGCACCACTCTGCATTTAATCATTAGTGATCGATCTCTGCTCCCCTCCACAGCATGTCTTTTTCCTGGTTCTCTCCCTCAGCCCCAACCAGTCCCAGCAGAAGACTGCCCCTCCCTGAGCCTGGTTCTGCTGGAGGTTTCTTCCTGTTAAAATGGAGTTTTTCCTTCCCACTGTAGCCAAGTGCTTGCTCACAGGGGGTCGTTTTGACCGTTGGGGTTTTACATAATTATTGTATGGCCTTGCCTTACAATATAAAGCGCCTTGGGGCAACTGTTTGTTGTGATTTGGCGCTATATAAAAAAATTGATTGATTGATTGATTACCAATTTGTGTTGCTAATCAACTTAGAGAATGACTCTCAATTTAAAGTAAAATGTTAGGTATGTGAAATTATGCCAGGACTTGGGAAAATACATTTTAGACAGGGACACCGTTATACCATGCCACCGCACCGCAGACTGTGCAAAACAGCATACTTCGTATGACCGACGCACGACCGTCACACAAATAGAATAAAGAATAAAGAAACAACCTGGTGGCGGCAGCATGGTAGCTAGCCATGCACACCATTTGCACAGGTTACATTGCTAGGCTAGGTTATGTGACTGACAGAGTTAGCACGAACGAAAATAATATCCAACCTTAATTCATATCTGAGTGACCCAGTTAGACAGCACTTTACTTCAGACCAGAAGATCAGAATGTCTCTCACACACAGATATCTGATTTATGAACAAGTTAGGTTGCTGTTCATCAATTAATAGCTGAAGTTAGCCTTCACTTACCGTCATGGCCGTAGTGGTCCCCGCCTCATCCACCTGTTGAACTTCTTCTCCGCCACTTGCTGAGGCTGCCTGCTGCAGATGTGGATGCTCTGCATCCACGCGAAGCAAACATGTCTGTTATTTTAAGACATTTTGCAGCATATGCCTGAAGGGCTACTCTCTTCTGATCCCTGGCTCTTTCAGCGCAACCTTTCCTCTTCTTGCCACCATCCATATCGCTTGTTATTGCTCTGTCCGGCACTGGCGCACTGTGTAGCCCAACCAAGGCCCGAGATGGAGAGGTAATTGGCCTGCCCCTCACCTCATTGGTCCAGGCCACAATCAATCATGACTAAAGGGCCGATCTACCAATTTATGCACCAATAGAAGGGTTTATATACCGGTATCCAGTGTTGCCACAGTTACTTTGAAAAAGTAATCCAATTACTGATTACTCCTTGAAAAAGTAACTTAGTTACTTTACTGATTACTCAATTGTAAAAGTAACTAAGTTAGATTACTAGTTACTTTTTAGTTACTTTCCCCAGCTGCCCACAACAACCCTCTGCCACCTCAACATGACAATGATACTTGTTTTGCCAAAACTCACTTTATAGTCACCCTTTCTTGACTTCAATGAAAATAAATACTTGTTTTATAAAAAGTAAAATAAAGACCTCTTTCTTGACCTCATATTTAACTGTTGACAGCACTGTAACAGTAAAACTTGTAATTTCTAACCTACATTGTTAATAAATGTAACTATTAAATTCTTTCTAACATTCTTCTAACATTTAAATTTTCTCTAAACATTTTACTTGTCGAAATTATTATTATTTTAAGTAGTTATTAGTAGTAAAAAAAGGCTTCAAAACTGGACCTTTAATCTAGGGGTGTTGTGAGGGGGGGACATCCCTGCCCCATGCCCCCATTCCATCTGGATTCGCCCCTGCTATGGCGTTTGAGCACAAAGAATGGATAACATTTATTTATGCAGAAAACATGACCAGATTTACAGGTAAGAAAGTTTTATTGTGTTTTCACATCATGTGGTCCTCAGAAAGAGTGTTTAGGTGCATTTGAGTGGAAAATAGTGTTAGTAAATAAATAAAATAAAATAAAATAAAATAAAATCCGCAGGCCAGCAGGCCAGCTGGCAAATGCCCGGTGTGCAATACTATCAGTCCAGCGGTGTCAGCAGGTCAATGAGCCTTTTCGTATCGTGCACCCACCCTGTGGAACAGTCTTCCTGCGACCATGAGGCAGTCTGAGTCTGTGGACATTTTTAAGTCAAGACTCAAAACCTATTTTTATTCTCTTTCTTATGGATAGTTTTTATTTGTTTTATTCTTTTACTTCTGTTTTTATTTATGTATTTGAATTTTTTTTATTCATTTTTAATTATTTATAATTATTTATTCAATTTTATGTTGACTTGTTTTATGTAAGGCGCCTTGAGACGGCTTTTGCTGTGATTTGGCGCATTATAAGCTAATTAAATTAAATTAAAAATTCTTATCAAGTCCACATCGTTATCGCAAAATAAAACCGTTTTTACTTCACACCTTTGAGCTTTTCTTGTGGCGCTGTCCATTACCTGCGGTGCTGAAACCGATGATTCTGCTCTGCATTTGGTTTTACTTTTTCTGCCAACACATAGAAACACTGTTGCATTTAAATTATGACAAACTTTAAATTATGTCAGCCTCAAACAAGTGGCCGTGGTAAATGAGCCTAAAGAGGCACTTTCCTCCGCCGGCTCCTCACAGCGTGGTGTTGCGTCTTCCTCGCTGACCGTTTTAGTGCTATTCTCTTACAGCCGGTGGGTACGTTTCTAACGATCGCCGTGCTCTTAAGCCGTTACATTACGTCGTGGGCGTAGCGGTTCCTTTGTAATGGCGGCCGTGCCGTAGATGTTGCCCAGGTTTGTGAACATGAAGCGGAGAAGAAGTTACTTCTTTTAAGTTAAACGCCGAGGTTCCCCGGAGGAGGACTTTGCGTCTTTAACTGTCGTCTTTGCAAGCGGTAAACTTAACTGTACCTTTGAACTTTTCGAAATGATGAAGCTCAAGTCAAACCAGACCCGGACGTACGACGGGGACGGGTACAAGAAGCGGGCCGCCTGTCTGTGTTTCAGGAGCGAGAGCGAGGAGGAGGTGAGCCCGGGGATGCTGGGGCTTGTTGGGCCATGCTAACATTAGCGCCCGCCGCTGCTTTTAGTGTCTCGTCCTGGTTGAAATCAACACCGTCAGCGTCACAGCTGTGCTTTGGAGCCGTTGTTGAAAATCAGCTCTTTGGACTCTGATTCAACCTTCAGAATTAGCGCTTTAATGACAGTTTCCACCTTGTACTTACCCGCGTGTTATATAAGCCGCTTTAGCATGTCGGCTAGATGCTAACACTAGCGTGCTAACTAGCACGGTTGCTGCGGGCAGCCGGCTCTCCGCCAGCGGCCACAGCCCACACAAGGCGGCGTGAGCAGCGCCCGTTGAAGCGTTTTCAGCCAGTGGGTGGACGCGCATGATTGCTGGGCTTGTTGAAAATACAGACGACCATAATTTTGCTCCGTGTCACATATAAACGAAAGCAACCGGTTTTGTTAGCCAAACATTGGGCTATGTAGCTTTTAGCTATGCTAGCATTAGCCGAAAGTGAATCTAAAGTTACCTTGCAGTTATGACTGCGACAGTTATTTTTCTTTAACGATTAATCTGCAGATTTTATTGATCATGAAAGGCAACTTAGTTGTTTGGGTCATAATAATTAAATTGCTTTTAAGGCCATTTCAGTCCATTGATATGTTATTGGTTTGGCTTGTCCATCAGTAAAAACACAAATATAAACAATTGAATAGTTTTAAGAGGGAAAACTAATAATAAAAATGAATTATTTTTCCCCTTTACAGTGGACCAAAGCAGTCTTTTTTTCTGTCAGTTGACTAGTCAGTGGAGACGGTAATACTGAAACTGTAAAACTGTTTTGATCCTTTGGAAATCTAAATCCTGCTTTAAAAAAAGTATTGTGTAGTTCTTTCATAGCTTCATGTCATCGAGCAAGTAGCCACCAGTTCCTTGCAGTTAGCAACAAAGGTTGAGGATCAACTTGACAGGCCTGACACACTTTATTTGGCATGCTAAAAGATCCCAAAATTTCCTGTTTATTCGCATATTTGGGGTTGGTAAGGTTAGACCTTACTTGTGTGAAGTACCTTGAGGCAACTTTGCTGTGATTTGGTGCTACGTAAATCAGTGATGAGTTTTCCGGAAATTACCGGAAATCAGGGGTTTTACTCAAGTGGTGAACATTTCCAGGATATTTTTGACAACATACATCAGAGTCCATTCATTCAGTTCCACACCCAAACAGTTGGTGGCGGTTTGCAAGCCGCCAATAACTTCCAGAGAAGAAGGGTTAATTTGTTTTGGGTTTAAGAGCTTAGAGCTTATAAAGTCATATTTTTGGGGACTGCACGGTTGTTTTCCTAACGGTTTACTTTGTTGTGGACATTAAAAGTCATGATCTGTGTTTTTCCTCCAGTAATCATACATTAGTACAATCGTACATTAGTTCTACCTTAGAATTGGAATATATTAGAGACGACATACCTTACTGAATTTTCATTAAGTGAAGCTAACGGGTGAAGCCTTCAGCTGCTAAAAATGCTAATGCTGTTAGGATTCAGACGGGAGTTTTACTCTGTGAGTAAAAACCACAAGATTGAGGTTGAGCAACGGACAAAAATTTGTCTGGGGTGAGTGAAAATAATAGCTACGTGATGTTAAATGAGCTCAGCTGTCAATGCACAGGTGTCCCCTAACACCATTGACCAATTTCATATTCCGCTGATAGAAAATTAGTTTGGTGATGATGAAGTAATTTTTCAGGATGATGATGCATCTTACCACAGAGCAAAGTGTTGCTTTTTTTTTTTTTTTTTTTTTTTTTTTTTTTTTTTACAGGAATAATATATCAACTCAATGACATGGCCAGCAAACAATTTAAAAATTGGTCCATGACAACTGCGTATCCCAGAGCTGCCCAAATCTGTTCCTGGAGGGCACCTGGAGTACCTCTGGTGTTTCCCACATCCTCACTAGCTGAGTACATTTGTCAGAGTTAATTAGCTGTGGATTGAGCATGCAGAATGGGGGAAACATGCAGGGCAGGTGCCCTCCAGGAGTCAATTTGGGCAGCTGTGCTCTATCCATATGATTGTCTACAAACAGCTATTTGAAAAAAAATTATTAGCGTTAGATTGATGGAGAATATTGTTTTTTATTGGTCTATAAGTCTATACCTCAAAGGATTCAGGCAAACAAACCAAAAAAACAGAGTATGAGCAACAATTTACTGGTAGAGATTTTTTTTTTTTAACAATCCCCCCCCCCCGCTGCATATTAAGTGATTCCATAATTAAAATTAATGGAATAAAATATAAAATTTGCTTGAGTTATGTTTCATCAAGCCAGAATGTTCTTCTATTACAGATGGACATACAGGTATTCCATACTTTTTGCCAGAAGTTGTATTTGGACAGGGCACAATCTCCCCATGTTTTGTGCTGACATAAAATATGTTGATATCAAGATGGGCATACTGCAGATTTTCCTGTGTGTTATGTGAAGAAAAAGAGGAGGAAGTCCATAGATTTTTAACTGGGAACAGCTTCTCTTGAAAACAACACATGGTACTGACAGGAAATGGCATCAGTGTGACCAGTACAGAGTTAGTTTTCCCCAATACTGGCAGTCCAACACCAGATTGGCACAGAGCCAGACTTCAGCTTTTCCTCAATGGATTGTTGACACCCTGAACTGACCGTGTTTTTGGTTGGGAGGAAAAACTATCTCACTGACTCACACATATTGACAGTGTGTATGCATTACAGCTAGTTACGCAGTGTATACAGACCGGAGGCGCTTACCTCGTTTAATGAAACTCTCCACCATCATTTGCCACATATCTAGGTAACTGAATAGTTAATTATAATCAGCAGGTAACTAATTAAACCGAAACATGAAAATAATAATAACCCGTTTGTACACTCTGTCAAATTCAAAACTAACAATCAGCACGTGATGATTTGTTAATGTTCACTTCTATAGAAATGAACTGGTATTTGGCACTAAATGCTTTTAGCAGGACAGCTATTGACTAAATTGTTAATTGAAAACAAATCAACACATTAATCCAGACTGTAAATAATTATTGCAGCACTAATGGGGGTGGAGGTAATTCAGTGTTACAGATTATCTTGTGTGTTTTTTTTTTGTTTTTTTTTATCAACTACACATCTCTGCTGTCTCAGTTAATAATTTCAGACAAGCTGTAATTACAAACAACAAAATAACTCTGCTGCTGAGGTTTGTTTTCATGCACTGCCTAACAGCTTTAAATAATTGATTAAAGCATTTCCTTGATTTGTTGACTTAAGCATTTTGGTCTACATTTTTGATTTCAGTTAATGTTTATTATTGTTATTTTGATATCACTTGGCGAATAATAATAATAATAATAATAATAACCTTTATTTTTATAGTAATTTTTGGTGAAGATTATGCTAGTGCTTTTACAATTAAAAACAATAGTCATAATTAACAGTACACTGTCTGAAACCAAAACATGATTTATAAAATCCTGCACACAGCTAAAAGGTTATACAATAATGAACAATTATTGCGAAAACATGGAAAATGCTAAATGGACTGCATTTATATTGCACTTTTCCGTCTTTCTCTGATTGCTGTTGCCAGATCAGCTTTGCAGGTTGGAGCCTTGTCATGGACCATTTTCTTCAACTTCCACCAAAGATTTTCAATTGGATTAAGATCCGGACTATTTGCAGGCCATGACATTGACCCTATGTGTCTTTTTGCAAGGAATGTTTTCACAGTTTTTGCTCTATGGCAAGATGCATTATCATCTTGAAAAATGATTTCATCATCCCCAAACATCCTTTCAATTGATGGGATAAGAAAAGTGTCCAAAATATCAACGTAAACTTGTGCATTTATTGATGATGTAATGACAGCCATCTCCCCAGTGCCTTTACCTGACATGCAGCCCCATATCATCAATGACTGTGGAAATTTACCTGTTCTCTTCAGGCAGTCATCTTTATAAATCTCATTGGAACGGCACCAAACAAAAGTTCCAGCATCATCACATTGCCCAATGCAGATTCGAGATTCATCACTGAATATGACTTTCATCCAGTCATCCACAGTCCACGATTGCTTTTCCTTTGCCCATTGTAACCTTGTTTTTTTCTGTTTAGGTGTTAATGATGGCTTTCGTTTAGCTTTTCTGTATGTAAATCCCATTTCCTTTAGGTGGTTTCTTACAGTTCGGTCACAGACGTTGACTCCAGTTTCCTCCCATTCGTTCCTCATTTGTTTTGTTGTGCATTTTCAATTTTTGAGACATATTGCTTTAAGTTTTCTGTCTTGACGCTTTGATGTCTTCCTTGGTCTACCAGTATGTTTGCCTTTAACAACCTTCCCATGTGGTTTGTATTTGGTCCAGAGTTTAGTCACAGCTGACTGTGAACAATCAACATCTTTTGCAACACTGCGTGATGATTTACCCTCTTTTAAGAGTTTGATAATCCTCTCCTTTGTTTCAATTGACATCTCTCGTGTTGGAGCCATGATTCATGTCAGTCCACTTAGTGCAACAGCTCTCCAAGGTGTGATCACTCCTTTTTAGATGCAGACTAACAAGCAGATCTGATTTGATGCAGGTGTTAGTTTTGGGGATAAAAATTTACAGGGTGATTCCATAATTTATTCCTCAGAATTGAGTGAGTCCATATTTTTTTCCCTCTGCTTGGTCTAAAAAAGTAACCGTTACTGACTGCCACAATTATTTTTCCTGATTTCCTATAGTGTTTCTTAAAGCCAGAAAATTGCCATTTGAAATGACTTTAGTTTTGTGTCATGTCTGTGATCTGCTTTTTTTTCTACAAAATTAAACAACTGAATGAACATCCTCTGAGGCCGGTGATTCCATAATTATTGCCAGGGGTTGTATACCCCTGCAGATACTGAATTAACTGCTTGTATTGGACTCTACCTGCATGTTCTGCTGACATACAGTATTTTAAATTGTTTTATTTTAATAGAGGCAGCAGTAGCCTTGGTAGCCAGCTGGCTTACAATAGGCTTCAGAAATAAAATAAATTGATAAATAAGCTGGTTTCAAGCTACAGGTATCTTCAACTACACATTAAGATAAAAGCCTGCTTCTGATTTCCATAGTGTTTGTCATTTATTCCTTGCAACAAGCCAAAAAATTGCATGTATACCCATATACAGGTATGCAGTATATTGCAGAAACAAAACAAACTTGCTTTTTGGCTTGATCTGATGCATCATAGTTCACCTATTTACAATCATTTTATCCTCATTATAGGCCCTTTTTAATTTGGACAGTTATGAGATGATAGCATTTATTATTTTTATTAATAATAATTGTTAATAACTAGGGTTGGGTATCAGGAACCAGTTCTTTTCAAGAATCATTAAGAAATGATTCGATCCGCCGACATCAGTAGCCTTTTTGCTTAACGATTCCCTTATCGGTCCTTCAGAATGGCCGTTGTTTTTGAGGGTGTTTGTCGGAAAAATGATTATTTCTCTACGTTGATTGCAGACCCTGCAGCGGGTCTGCAATCAGCTGCTTCTGCAGCGTGACTATGCTTTGAAGTTTGAAGCAATGAAGCAGTGCTCTGACCCGTTGGCTCTTTGCTTTGCTGCTTTTCAGAAGCAGCAAATCTGCTTCTTAACCCCTCTCAAAGCCATTGAAATTTGTCAGTCGTGAGTCACTTTTGTGCGGATTAAAGTCACTAACTGGAACTCTTGTCTTGTTGCGAGAAAGAAACGAGAATCGTCCTCTGTTCGCACAGCTCCAAACGCTGCCGAGTCAAGCCCCTTTCACACCGGGCCCACTTCCAGTTGCGTCGTGCTGCGCCATGACGACGCCACGTGGAAGCAACCCAGTGCACATTCGATATAGCTCAATGCCACAACAGCGTGAGGGACACAAAGGATGAAGCGAATCAGACGCCAAAAATTAAACATGTTTAATTTTTTGCATCCTGTGCTCGACGCAGAAAGCAACTGGTTTCAGTGCAAGTCAGGGCAGCGCAACAGCACTCAACGTGACTGGAAGCCACACCCTCATAATACAACGTTACCCGATGCCAATATATGAATCCTGCTGTGTTCCATTGCTCCCGAAGTATAAATCACGCAGGATTGTTTTTATACCTTGTACACAATGCAGTAAAACCGTGCTCAAAAAGAGCACAGAAAAAAAACTTACTGCGGATTACAGCTGCTGTTGCTGCTCCTCACTCTTCTCTCACAAATGTGTTTATATAAAGTCCATAAAAGTCCTGCTCACAGACTGATTGGCAGAGACAGGACATGTCCACTTCCAGTAAAAAGACTGGACATCTCCAGTCCACTCATGGACAATTCATTCGCACATGCACATGTGAACAATTAAAAAAAAAAAAAAAAACTGTCTGGCTGCAGGCAGTTAGTTCCTTGTTCTCCCCTCAAACTCTCTCATCACTGTGTTAAATAAAGGACAAAAACGACAAACATTCTGCTCACAGACTGATTGCCAGAGACAGGACATGTTCACATCAAGTATAACTCCAGACATCTCCACATTTTATCACGGAATCTTGCGATCAAAGGAGGAAAGATAAACTACAACAGAACTCAGAGCGCAGCCCTGCACAAGAACAAATATAAACTAGAAGAGAAATCGGAGTGCACAGTCTGGTTGCAGCCAAACTGTCCACACTGATTCTCTGTGCAGAGGATCTGGAGGCTGCGTCCTCACCTCCTCTCTTACCCCCTGCTGTGTGCACCTGACGCAGACAATTCCTGCATCGTCATGACGCCACACGAAGCAACTTGAAAGGGGCTTTAGAAAGATAGTCTGGTCGGAATGAATAATTTCAAAGCAAATCGCCATTTAAATCAAATGACACCTCTTTCCAAACGTTGTAATACAAACAAACTGCAATTGATCAAAACTTTTTTCCCTCCCAAAATGAGACATCCTACGCTGACGTGCAGCAGCCGGCTGAGCTCAGCTCAGAGGTACGGAGTGACATTCATGCCAAAATATCTGAAAGGAAATGCTTTTGACAAAAACTTCAGATTTTGTTTATTTCTATTTATGTCCCGAGATCAAGGATCCAGTGACCAATTTCATATTTATTTACTTTAAGACTCAATAAAATGTTGCTTACATAGAAAACCTGTAAGGCCTACATTTAGTACACAGAAAATTCACAAGAGGTATCGATAAGTGGAATCGATAATGGTTTCTATCGATAAAAGCTTATCAATACCCATCCCTATTAGTAATTTGGAAGGGATGGACTCATTCATTTTGTCACTGCATTTTACAGGTTGCATATCAAACCTTTTGCCAAAGCCTGGAAATTCATAACACAAACCTAAATGTAACACAAAAAAGTCACTCACTTGTGAGTCACTGCAACCCTGTGTTATCTACCCTCATGTGGTTTCAAACTGGGCGAATGTTTTTATAGTGACTGGAATGCCAACGCTACCACCAACTCTGGGGATCACACAGAAAAAAAAAAGACTGACTAGGGCTGCAGCTATCAATTATTTTAGTAATTGAAAGTAAAGAACCGGTTCCTGATACCCAACCATAGTTATTAACAATTATTATTAATAAAAATAATAAATGCTATCATCTCATCACTCTCCAACTTAAAAAGGGCCTATAATGATAAAAATTATTGTAAATAGGTGAACTTTGATGCATCACATCAAGCCAAAAAGCAAGTACAGTGGTCCCTCACCATAACGCGGTTCACCTTTCACGGGCTTGCAGTTTCGCGGATTTTTTTTAGTGCAATTTTGCATGCTTTTTTTTTTTTTTTACAGCGCATTGTGTTCTGCATCCTTATCAGGCGGGCCAGTTGCAGCATTGGTCGGCATCACCGCGATTGCTCTCATTGCCTCCGATGCCTCTGGGCCACTCACACTGCCCTCCTGTCTGCCGTGCGGAGCTGCGTCAAATCTGGCGTATGAAGTGTGTAGTGAGGGGTTTTACAGCCTTAAAACATCTATAATAATTGCAAAAAATAGCGCTGACTACTTCCCGGATTTCGCTTATTGCGGGTTATTTTTAGAACATAACTCCCGCGATAAATGAGGGACCACTGTAATAGACAAATGCACTGCTTCGCTTTAAATGCGCAGTAAGCTATTTCTGATGATCAGCGTGGACCCTCTTTCTCTTAAAAGGCTTTATTTTACTCTTTGTGTCATGTTGGAAAGCGGTAGCTTTTGGTGTTACATTGATTAGCTCTTACATGGCTTATGTGCATGCTCTAGTATTCTGTTTTTGTTTTTTTTGTTTTTCTGGGGACGTTGCAGTGCCACACACAGGCCTGGCATATGTACTACAACGTTAAACAGAGCTTCGAGGCACAGAACGTGCCTCAAACATTTTTTGTAATCGAATTATTCAAGTTACTCGACTCGATTCAGCCCTACTGTTGACAAATGTCTTCAAATTAGACTGTTGCAGCTGAAATGGTCTTATTTGCGACATTGCTTTGTAGGTGCTGTTGGTGAGCAGTAGTCGACATCCTGACAAGTGGATTGTTCCTGGAGGAGGAATGGAGCCAGAGGAGGAGCCCAATGTTGCTGCAGCTCGAGAAGTCTGTGAAGAGGTCTGTTCTGTTAAGGAGTCTCATATTTCACTTCAAGTTAGGAGAGGTATTGGGTACATTTTGTAACTGTCTGACATTGCCTAAAATCATTCATCTGTGGATTGCACTGGCAAATTAGATGGACCGCTCTGTCTGCCTTTAGCTAAAGATGCCTTTCTTGACTTATGTCATAGCCAGGAATATTACTCTGAGAATGATTTCCATTTTCAACATGGCACATTACTTTCACTGTAGCCATCTTTCATTTATATTGAACCATGCCTGTGTTCTCTCTTAAAACCCATTTTGTTGCTGTTGTCATCCTACTTGCGTGCACGGTGAGAGCCTAGCAACATGTAAGCTGTATCAGTGTCATCTTACAAAGCAGTGTTTAAGTGTCAGAGGAGGTCAAGCTGTGATTGAACACTGGCTGCCCCAGCGGTTCCTCCACAGCAATATCCACTCCCGCAGCTACTGCAGATGAAGGAAAACCATCAGCGTTCTTCCTTTGTGTGTTTCAGTCAGTTCTCTTATCGATTTTTGGCGAACACTTCAACACATCATTGAAATCAGCCAGGTTAAATCAGGCATGGACCCTGTGAAGTACATCACTTTGGCATTTTGAGCAGGGTGGCGACAGAAGCAAATGCTCCAAATCTCACCCGGCTGTCGATTATGTAAACTGTATAAAGCCTATTCTCTGTGAGTGACCCATCACATTGGATGCTGTTTACTGGGTTTGGTGCTTACAGGATTGTGAGGTATGCCAACACATTTTCATTGGGTCAGAGTCCACAACGTCATGTTTCTGCTGTTTGCTTAAAAAACATTGTTCACAAAATTTGTAATGACTTTGAGGAGCACTTCCTCAGCTTGTGATGGTGGTGGGGCACACTCGCATAGTGGCTAGTTTTCTTCTGATGACTTTGAGTGATGACAGATTTTTGTTTGACACTTTTCCAGCAATGTCTGCAAAGACATACTGTTCTGTAGCAGACCAAAGGTTAAAGCTTGTGTCTTTATATATCTGGCTGTCCAGAATCTCAGCTAGGTTTGGTAGGCGTTCACCCTGGCCATGCATGATGGAGACACAGGACAGTATTGCATAACGTGTATTACAGCCTCAGTGCTGTTCTTTCTCCAAGATGATGCCCAGTAGTCTTATCAGTTACATGAATGCTGGAGCTAGATAACATTTTCCATCTCATGCAAATTCTGGCTGACTTTTGGCCTGTTACCTAACCCTTGGCACATTGGTGGCGTTTCTGTCTGTGGGCATGTCCCGTTCCATATGATCTCTCTGAAGACCTCCAGAATGTAAGTGTATGGAGTCGACATTTATTTATAGAGTGAAACTGGAAACCTGAAGAAGTAGCTGTAAAGATGTCAGCAAGTGGTCTGGCACGGTATCGAAGTCTGACCCACTGTTCAGCTCTGGAATGAGAGTTGTCTTCCCTAGAGAATATAACGTTGATTGTCCTTGGATAATGATCAAGTCAGAAATTAATCAAGGAGAGGTTGTGGCATTTGTGTGACTTGAGCTTCAGGATTCATGGGTAGAGTAACAACTGTGCACTGGAAAATTATTCACAGTGCTTCACTTTTTCCACATTTTATTTTTCGGATGGGGCCGATCTGATCCACTATTGGTATCTGGTACCGACACCAACGTAATTCACAGATCGGAAAATTCCAATCCAACCTGCGGACATTTCTGATCCAGGAGTCATGTCTCTGTGTGTTTTCTGCTGAAGTCTCCAAAAGGCATTCCCTGCGGCTGCTCTACTAGCTGGCTAAAAACTGTGGAATGGATTTCCTGAATGGAGGCATGTCTCAATGAGACATGGAGTAATGAGGCACACCTCCGTTCAGGAACTCCATTCCACAGTTTGTAGCCACCTAGCAGGTGAGCATTAAGCAGCGCAGTCTGTGGCTAACCAACTTTCATCGCAACATATCCACTGTATTTTACATTAGAAACACTGCAAAGCAAGACAGCAACATGCAATGTTTGCAAAGCCATTGTGCCGAGATGCAGATGCTCTGTCATAACCTACAATACAGCAAACTAAATCAAACATCTGAAAAAGTGCCACAATAAAGAGCACAAGGATTTTTTTAGTCGGGACCAGAAAGACAGAGCCGACAGGATGGGTGCGATGATTTACCCAGACTGAATCTAAATATGAGTAAATTAAGTACTTTTATTTATATTTTGGTGGTTTCTTGTTGCATTTTGGAAATGCAGAAATGTGCTCCTTGTTTAAAACAGTAGTACATGTACTCCGGACGGGTGTCCCATCTGGTGTTCAAGAGATGAAACTTCAGCCACTGACCCAACAATGGCCCTGTTTATATGTACATAAACATGTATACTAGGGATGCACGATTATTGGCCGATAATGGCCTTTGTGACATCACACAGATAATTCCGATAATTAAAAAAATTCACTGATAATAATAAAGACTCTTCATCCCCGTTTCGCTGTTGATCTGAGTGCTGTGCGCCTGGTATTCCTCAACCCCTCCCTTCTCTGACCGTGCTGTCGGCTATTTGTGATGTAAATTTGCTGCGCAGTGGTGTATTTAGAAAACAGAGAAAATGGCGTCGTCCGTTTGGGCTTTCTTTACCGTGTCTCAGGAAAACATTTCATTGGCAGTTTGCAATGCATGCTCTGCAGAAGTTTCACGGGGAGGGAAAAAGGCGATGAGCTTTAACACAACAAATCTGATAAGTCACCTTAAATTTCGCCATCGTGGAGATTTATGGACTCAATACGAGGCCGCCTGTTCTGCTAACGCTAAAAGAACCGGAGGCAACGGTGGCAAACGTAAAGCTACGGAGCCGCTAACTATTGAGGAAGCGTATCAAAGAAAGCAAAAGTATGACCGAAAAGAACCAAGGGCGACAGCAATTGATGACAAAATCATACAGTTTATTACGCTTGACGACCAGCCTTTTTCAGTCGTTGAAGACATAGGATTTTGTCAGCTAATGCGGCACGTTGAACCCCGCTACGAGATTCCAAGTCGCCGCTACTTTGCAGACACTTGCCTACCTGCGCTATACAGTGTGGTGGCCACACACATTCACAGTCTGCTGACGAAAGATGAATCTGACTGCAACTATTTCAGCTTCACAACAGACATTTGGACGTCAGACGTGAGCCAGTCGAGCATGTTAAGCATGACAGCACAATGCATTGAAAAAGACTTTAAACTTTAAAAAGCAGTTCTACGCGCCCAAGAGCTCCCCGGGTCCCACACGGCACAAGCAACTTGTGATTCTTTTGAGAAGATGTTTAAGCACTGGGATATTGCAAAAGATAAGGTACATGTTGTCCTGCGGGATAATGCTAAGAACATGATAAAAGCAATGGATCTGTGTCAACTCTCAAGTCTGGGTGGCGTGGCACACACACTGCAACGTGCTATAAATGAAGCTGTGCTAAGTCAGAGGAGTGTGGCTGATTGTATCTCAATTGGACGAAAAATTGTTGGCCACTTTAAACATTCACAAGTTGCCCCTACTGCTCTCTCAACATTACAAACCCAGCTAAGTGTTAAGCCCACTCAACTACAACAGGATGTTCCAACAAGGTGGAATAGCACCTTTTATATGCTACAAAGTCTGTTGCAGTAAAAACAAACACTGGCTGTATATGGAGTGGATGGAAAATTGCCAGCAATGCTGAATTCATACCCGTGGACACTGATTGAAAATATGCTGACCATTCATGACCCTTGTGAACAGCTAACTCGGGACATTAGCAAGGCTTCAGCTACAACGGCAGATGTGATCCCAGCCATCCAAGCCTTGAAGAGACTTTTGAACAAGACTTGTTCCTCTGACCAAGGTGTAAAAACTGCAAAGAGCACCTTACTGGAGGCTGTCAGCAGAAGATTTGGTCACATTGATGAAGAGCCCTTGTATTTAATTTCCACATTGTTGGATCCAAGATATAAGGACCGCTACCTCACTACCGAAGCTAAAGAAAATTCAAAGAACATGCTGTTGGATGAATTAAAGAGCCAACAACTGTGTGATATTTCAGGTACTATTTTTTGTTTACTTATCCCAATTTATCTGTCAACAAATGTATTATTTAACATTGGTAATTACTTATTTTTGTTTTTACAGATGTAAGGGCGGTTGAGCCAGAAACAAAGCCTGTTGCAGGTGGACGCAATTCTCTCCTTGAGATGTATGCTGAAATAATAGAGGAAAACACAGATGGAGTTGGTCAGCCAGAAAAAAACAAATGGAAGAGCAGGTAAATATTGAAATGAAAATATTTGATCATTTGATTGACCTATACTATGTTCTGACATATGTTTTACTGTCAGTTACAGGCCTACATTTCTGAAGCCACACTCCCCATGCTCACTCAAAAAGCCACCATGACACCGTTGGACTACTGGAAAAAGAACAAGTGCCTCTTCCCAAACATGGCTCAGCTTGCAAGGAAATACCTGTCTGCCCCTTGCACAAGCGTTGCCAGTGAACGCTTGTTTTCTGCAGCTGCTAATGTGATGGATGAAAAAAGAAACCGGTTAGGATGTGAGAAGGCACAGATGATTCTGTTTGAAGAAAAATCTTCCACTTATTCACAGGGGTGCCTCAAAAATTGTGTACAAGTACATGTACTGTTTTGAGGAAGGAGTGCATTTCCAAAATGCCACAAGAAACCATCAAAAAAATAAATAAAAGTACTGAATTCTTTCACCAAAACATCAAATCTATGCATCTTAGATGGACCTTCTGGCAAATTGTAGTTGAACTTTGAGACCTTCTCTTATAGAAAATCCTCCTCCCTACCACTTCATCATGAAGCTGTATAACTAGAGATATAAAATCAACAATAATGATAATAATAAAGCAAACAGAGCTCTGGTATCAGAATAGTACTGATATCGACAGATATCCAAATTCAGGCATCTGGATCGGATCGGAAGTGAAAAAAATATGGATTGTTGCATCTGCAATTTTGTTGTTCTAGCCTTATTCCAAAGTGGATGAAATTCACCCTCCCCCCACCTCAAATTTCTATACACAATACCCCATAGTGATAATGAAAAAAATAAGAATTCACATATATGTAAGTATTCAGTCTTTGCCATGAAGCTCAAAATTGAGTTCAGGTGCATCCCATTTCCACTGATAATCCTTGATGTTTCTACAGCTTAATTGGAGTCCACCTGGGGTAAATTCAGTTGATTGAACAGGATTTGGAAAGACACACACCTGTCTACATATAAGGTCCCACAGTTGACAGTCAGAGCACAAACCAAGCATGAATTCAAAGGAATTGTCTGTAGACCTCTGAGACAGGATTGTTTCAAGGCACAAATCTGAGAAGGGTACAGAAATATGTCTGCTGTTTTGAAGGTCCCAGTAGCTGTAAGTAGAAGAACTTCAGATCCACCAGGACTCTTCCTAGAGCTGGCCACCTGTCTAAACTGAGCAATCGGGGGACAAGGGCCTTAGTCAGGGAGGTGACCAAGAACCCAATGGTCACTCTGTCAGAGCTCCAGCATTCCTCTGTGGAGAGAAAAAACTTTTCCAGAAGGACAACCATCTCTGCAGCAATCCACCAGTCAGGTCTGTATAGTAGAGTGGCCAGACGGAAGCCACTCCTTAATAAAAGGCACATGGCATCCTGGAGTTTACCAAAAGGCACCATCCCTACAGTGAAGCATGGTGGTGACAGCATCATGCTGTGGGGATGTTTTTCAGCAGCAGGAACTGGGAGACTAGTCAGGATTGAGGGAAAGATGAATGCAGTAGTGTACAGAGAGATCCTGGATGAAAATCTGCTCCAGAGCGCTCTTGACCTCAGACTGGGGCGACGGTTCATCTTTTAGCAGGACAGTGACCCTAAGCACACAGCCAAGATATGAAAAGAATAGTTTCAGGACAACTCTGAATGTCCTTGAGTGGCCCAGCCAGAGCCCAGACCTGAATCTGATTGAACGTCGCTGGAGAGATCTGAAAATGTCTGTGCACTGACGCTCCCATCCAACCTGATGGCACTTGAGAGGTGCTGCAAAGAGGAATGGACAAAACTGCCCGAAGATAAGTGCACCAAGCTTGTGGCATCATACTCAGGAAGACTTGAGGCTGTAATTGCTGCCAAAGGTGCATCAACAAAGTATAGAGGAAAGGGTGTGAATACTTATGTACAAGTGTCTTCTTTTTTTTTTCTTTTTTTTTTAATAAATAAAAAAATCATGTCATTATGGGGTATTGTGAGTAGAATTTTGAGAAAAAATGAATTTACTCCATTTTGGAATACAGCTATCACATAACAAAATGCAAAAAAAAAAGCAGTAGAAATGTGACAGTTAAACCAGATTTTCTGTTTTGCTTCATTGTAAGCAGATGCACAGAGCTGTGCCTGTGTTCAGAACAGAACACTGTATGTTTTAGAAATATGTTAAAACCCTGCTTTGCATTATTTACGCAACAAGTCAATTTTACTCATACTGTGCGTGTCAGTCTCGCTGTTTCATAGCGCGGTGCTGGCGGAGCACTAATAACATGCAGGGCCCACAGTGAAAATCTCAAATATTTCGCTAGCCTGTGTGTGTGTGTTTTTGACAGATGTCCTATGTAATGTGAGGTTCGTACACATGGTTTTCACCAGCATGAACAGCCCACAATTTTTCATACATGGTTCTTAAATTTTTACTGAATATTCATATCCTGATAGACAAGAAGTGATTCAGTTTTCAAGATCAAAGTCAGGAAAAATCCCTATCTTTAACATTGAATGGATATTCAATAATTCATACCTCTGTCAAAAAAGATCAGATTTCTTTCATATTTGATGTAAGATGGCATCCTTTATCGACTGATAGTTTGATCTGGATCTGAGCCAGATTACAGATTTTATGGCCATTTAAATTTAACATTGAAAACCCCGTTTAATGTATATTTTACTTTATATCTTAATCAAACATGCCTACTTTCATATTTGAAAGTGAGGTCCAGACTGACACTCACTATCACCTGACAAAGTTTGATCCAGATTGTGGATTTTGTGGCCATTTGAATTTAATATTGAAAAGCCCGTTTGATGCACATTTTGCACATTATGTCTCAATCAAGGGTAACTCAATCCAGGGTTCTAGCTAGCGCAGACTTGCATTACGGCCTGTTACGCTATAATTTTGGACCGTTACGCTCATTTTCAATACAGCTTCTGTAATCAGCCATTTCTGCAGCGCGACTCTAGTTTGAAGCGTGAAGCAAAGCAATGCTTCGATTCAGTGGCTCGTGGCTCTTTGATTCGCATCTTTTCAGAAGTGGTAAGTCCACTTCTTAACCCCTCTGAAAGCCATTAAAATATCATGAGTCATTTTTGTGTGGATTAAAGTCGCTAACTGGGACTCATGTCTTGTTGCAGTCAACAAACGAGAATCATCCTCCGTTCCTTTGTCACAGCTCCAAACGTAGCACGGCTCTCTGCTGAGACCGAGTCCGGTCGGAATTAATAACTTCAAAACGAGTTGCCGCTTTAAATAAAATGACATCTCTTACAAACATTACAATACAGACAATAAACTACAATCGACTAAAACGTTTTTTCCTCCTAAAATGAGACATCCTGCATTCTTTATAAACCTGACAGCACAGCTGCAAGAGCTCAGCTCATAGGTATGGAAAGACATTCATGCCAAAAATGTCTGAAAGGAAATGCTTTTGACAAAAACTAACAGATTTTATTTCTGTTTATGTCCAGAGATCAAGGATCCACCATGTAGAGTTTATTATGTCCAGAGTTTAAGGATCCAGTAACCAATTTCATATTTATTTACTTTAAGACTCAATAAAATGTTGTTCAATTTCAATTTAATCAGGTTATAAAGCACCAAATTACAACAAAAGCCGTCTCAAGGTGCCTCACACAGAACAGTTCAACATAAAAAATTAAAATAAATAAAAATAAAAAATTCAGATACCTAATTAAAAACAGAAGTAAAAGAATAAAACATAACAAAATAAAAACTACTCATAAGAAAGAGAATAAAAGTAGGTTTTAAGTCTTGACTTAAAAATGTCCACGGGCTCCTACTGCCTCACTGAGGGCCATGTACTGGCTAACCCAGAATGAGACTGTCCACTCAACAAACCTCCCCAGCCTTCTGGACATGATGAAAGGACTTGGACTGCTGTACCTGGCTTTTCCCCTTTGGGTACCCCGAGAATGGCCAATTTTTAGCTTGAATTTTCAAAAACGTCCCCCCTTACGCCCCCCCGGTCGCTTCGCTCCCTCGACATTACCTCTACGCTAAAAGTTTATCCCAGCTAGAACCCTGCAATCACTCATTTGTGACAATGAGGTGCAAACTGGCACTCTCAATGAATAGCCTAAGTTTGATCTGATCTGTATTGGGAATTTAGCAGATATTTGATTCTTCTTAACACTGACACACCCCTTTGATCTATATTTTGTATTAGGGATGCACTGATGCCGATCTCGTATGTATGTACTTGTAATCATTGTGATGTCAACCTCTCAATGCATTGTTTTTGTATTGTGGGTCGTTCTCGGCAGCCCGTGAGCAGGCGGAGGTCGCGGTTTGATGGAACTGCACACTTCTCCCACAAAGTGTTTGATGCTGTGAGCTTTTGTCTCTCAAAGAGCAGTGATGGCAGCACACCTGCATTGAGCTTTACTAAGTCATTTTTACATTGTTTACACGTGTCAATTCTTCCTGCTCAGACAGCCATCCAGGGGCGAATCCAGGCGGCAAGAGAAAGGGGGTGCTCGTCCCTCCACACCCGTAGATTAAAGGTCCACTTTTGAAGACAATTTTTCATACTGCTACTACTATTATAATAATAATAATTTTAACAATTAAAATGTTGAGAAAGAATTTAAATGTTAGAATTTAATAGTACCATTTATAAACAATGTAGATTGTAAATTGTAATTTTTACTGTTACAGTACTGTCAACATTTAAATATGAGGTCAAGAAAGATGTCTTTATTTTTCATAAAACAAGTATTTATGTTCATTGAAGTCAAGAAAGGGTAACTATAAAGTGAGTATTGGCAAAATGGGTTATCATTTTCATGTTGAGCTGGCGGGGGGTGGGGGGGAGGGTATTGTCAGCAGCTGCTTAAAGTAACTAGTAATCTAATTTAGTTACTTTTAAAATTGAGCAATCTGTAAAGTAAGTAATCAGTAAAGTAAGTTACTTTTTCAAAGTAACTGTGACAACACTGGTGCTCACAGACATAAGTAAAGTTAGTGATGGACAATTTCAGTTCAGTTATTGGTGTTGTATATTTTGTCGTGCTGAAGTCCACAGGTTACATTTCAGTGAGATGTCTGGCAGTGTCATGTTTGTTAAGAAACACACTGTTAATGTTAAAGCACAATTTGTTGTAGTAAAAAAGCGAAGTTACGTGATTTAAATGAAATGTTTGTAAATAAAAACAAAGCTGGTGATATTGGCAGTTACAGTCAAAAAGTAAGGAACGACTGATGAATAAAACATTTTCAAAGTCATAAAACTGTAATGGTATCTTTAAGTATTCGTATTGGTACTCCGTATCGACGAGTACCCAAATGTAAGTACTTGTACTCGGTCTGGGGAAAAGGTGGTATCAGTATCCCTATTTTGTATTATATTTTAGCTTACGGAAAGCCATTTCTAACAGGACCTTGACCTTGAAATTTTTTTCCAAGGTACAAATTTGTGGAATTGGAAACTAGTGTTGGCCAACGTTTGCACTGTATGAGCGCAGTGTTCTACTTTACATTGTTATCGCCAAATAAAAAACAAAACAAAACATAAAATATCACTGGCGAGTTACCTGTGGGGATCCATGGGCTCTAGATTGGGTAGTGTTTATAAAATTTGTAGGTGACATTTTTCAAGGGGGGTAATAAATTTATACAAAGTTTCAATAGTGAGTTGGAATGGCATTTGAGTCCAGAATGTTTTTAGAACCTTAGACCTCAACACTTTTTAGAGGAAGAACTCAATCCTTTTATTTCCTGTTAATTACATAATTTTTAATGTTAATTTACTGTTTTAATGTATTTATAAATTGTTTATGTTCTTGTTATCATATACACACTATTGTTAATAGTTTTAGTATTATTATCATCAGTGGTGGTCAAGTGGTTAATGCGCTTGGTTTCAGTTCGGAAGGTTCTGGGTTCAAATCCCACCCCTGCCACATTTTTCCATGTAATGTGGAGTTGCATCAGGAAGGGCATCCGGCGTAAAACCTGTGCCAAATCAACATGCAGATCCACCTTGGATTTGCTATGGCGACCCCGAGTGCAAACAAGGGAGCAGCCGAAGGGACTTACTTTATTGGTATTATTCTGTTTCGTCATTTGATTTTTAAATGGACTACAATGAAAATGTGTTTTCACTTTCTTGTGTCATCCATGTATTTTTAATGTATTTACAATTATATTATGTACTTACATTGAACTTACTAAATAAAATGACATATGCTCCACTTCCCTTTTAATGTATACACGATTTACCGCCCTCTGCTGGAATGGCGTCTGAGTCCAAAATCTAATTATGAGCATCCATTGATCATTGTTGTTAGCTAATAAAAGCCTTAAAGAAAATACTTATTATTAGTAGTAATGAAGGCATGATTTTTATATATATGTCACTCTAGACTATAAGCTGCAGGACCTCCCAAACTACAGCCCAAATTCCAGTGAAGTTGGGATGTTGTGTAAAATGTAAATTTAAAACAGAATACAATGATTTGCAAATCCTCTTCAACCAATATTCACTTGAATACACCACAAAGACAAGATATTTAATGTTTAAACTAATAAACTTTGTTTTTGTGCAAATATTTGGTTATTTTGAAATGGATGCCTGCAACACATTTCAAAAATGTTGGGACAGTGGTAACAAAAAAGTTGATGAATGCTCAAAGAACACCTAATTGGAAACACGCGAGTGTCATGATTGGGTATAAAATTAGCATCCCCAAAAGGCTCAGCCATTCACAAGCAAAGATGGGGTGAGGATCACCACTTTGTGAACAACTGCATGAAAGAAATAGTCCAACAGTTTAAGAACAATGTTTCTCAATGTTCAATTGCAAATAATTTAGGGATTCCATCATCTACAGTCCATAATATAATCAGAAGATTCAGAGAATCCAGAGAACTTTCTACACACAAGCGGCAAAGCTGAAAACCAACATTGAATGCCTGTGACCTTCAGTCCCTCAGGTGGCACTGCATTAAAAACCAACATCACTGTGTAAGGGATCTTACTGCGTGGGCTCAGGAACACTTCAGACTATCATTGTCAGTTAACATAGTTTGTCGCTACATCTACAAGTGCAAGTTAAAACTGTACCATGCAAAGTGAAAGCCATACATCAGCAACATCCAGAAACACCGCCGCCTTCTCTGGGCCTGAGCTCATTTGAAATGGACAGATGCAAAGTGGAAAAGTGTGCTGTGGTCTGATGAGTCTACATTTGAAGTTGTGTTTGGAAATCATGGACGTCGTGTCCTTCAGACAAAAGAGGAAAAAGACCATCCAGATTGTTACCAGTGCAAAGTTCAAAAGCCAGCATCTGTGATGGTATGGGGGTGTGTTAGTGCCCATGGCATGGGTGACTTTGTTACGGCCTGGCTCAAAAGCCGCAACAAAACATGAGGCACACACAGGAGCAGACAGGCTTTTAAAACCTATAACAAATATTTATTAATAAAAATATAAAAAGAAAAGAAAAAGGAAGGAGTAGCAAGATAACCAGCCAGAAGACCAAACCAGGACCAAACGCCCACGGCCGCTCTCCAAGCCGTGATCCAGAGGAGGAAGAAGCAGAGCATGCAGAGACGATGAAAGCCCCTCCTTTTATAGCCCAAGGCAGAAGACAACACCAGCGCCTCCCGGTGGCCAGGACAATATTATCCGATTGCGTCCACGTACAGCTGAAATGGTTCGTTTAAATGTGGGGCAGCCAACACCGGATCTGCACAGAGGAGCTTCTTCACACTCTCAAATGCCTCAATTTATTTTCCTTTATATAGCGCCAAATCACAACAGAGTTGCCTCAAGGCGCTTCACACAGGTAAGGTCTAACCTTACTAACCCCCAGAGCAACAGTGGTAAGGAAAAACTCCCTCTGAGGAAGAAACCTCAAGCAGACCAGACTCAAAGGGGTGACCCTCTGCTTGGGCCATGCTACAAAAATAAATTACAGAAATAATTCACAGAACAATTCACGGACAAATATACAAGAATTGCTGTTGGTGCACAGGACAGGAGGATCGCCAACACGAACACAACTCCCATCTCTGGATGGAGCTGCACCTTAAACAGAGAAAAAACAGAATCAGGCATCAGAAAGACAAAAAATACTGTATAATTTGCCAGCATTAATCAACAAGAAAAACAAAAGAAATACTAAGGTGATCGCCGGCTGCTAGCCCTAAACTTCACTAAAAGACCCAGAATTTAGGTGAAGTTGAGGCCGCGGCCCGCTCCAATTACTAATAACATGAATTAAAAGAGTAAAAAGCGTAAAACAAAACTATACCAGTATGCTAGCCATATGAAAGGGAAAATAAGTGCGTCTTAAGTCTGGACTTGAAAGTCTCCACAGAATCTGATTGTTTTATTGATGCAGGGAGATCATTCCACAGAACAGGGGCACGATAAGAGAAAGCTCTGTGACCCGCAGACTTCTTATTCACCTTAGGGACACAAAGTAGTCCTGCACCCTGAGAACGTAAAGCCCGGGCCGGTACGTAAGGTTTAATTAGGTCAGCTAGGTAGGGAGGTGGCAGTCCATGAATAATTTTATAGGTTAGTAGCAGAACCTTAAAGTCTGATCTCACTGGGACAGGAAGCCAGTGAAGGGATGCCAACATGGGTGTAATGTGGTCGAACTTTCTGCTTCGTGTCAAAAGTCTGGCTGCAGCATTTTGAACCAATTGGAGACCCCTAATGCTAGACTGCAGTAAACCAGAAAATAGAACATTGCAGTAGTCCAATCTAGAAGAGATGAACGCATGGATCAAGGTCTCAGCATCAGCCATAGACAGGATGGGACGAATCTTCGCTATATTTCGCAGATGGAAGAAAGCAGTCCTTGTAATATTTCTAATATGGAGGCCAAAGGACAACGAAGGATCAAAAATTAGCCCAAGGTTCCTCACTTTGTCAGTGTGATGTATGACACACGAACCTAGGCTGAGTGTTAACTGGTCAAATTGATGCTGATGTCTCACTGGACCAAGAACCATCATTTCAGTCTTTTCAGAGTTTAAAAGTAGGACGTTTCTAGACATCCAACTTGGATTTTATGTGAACGAGATTACCAGTAGTTATCGGCATATATAACTGAGTATCATCTGCATAGCAGTGAAAGTTAATCCCAAAATGCCGCAGTATGTGCCCAAGGGGGGCTATATAAAGGGAGAAAAGCAGGGGGCCTAAGACAGACCACTGAGGAACCCCAAATTTCATGCCTGCTGACAAAGAGAAGACCAATCAAATTTAGCATCTTTGCGCAACAAATTAGTTAACGGCGCAACAACTGAGGAAAAGGAGTAATAAACGCAGACACCTCACATGCACGCTTAGACAATGGCACTTGCCAGTAGCCCTTCAAGAGATCAAATTTACTTACAGATTTAGCAGAACCCACCTGGTCCACGCAGTCATCCATTCTCTGCAAAGGAAAACAGTCTGGTTTTGTAACCGCAATAAGCTTACGAAAATCAGAACAAAAACGTGGAATATTATCTGATTTAGGAGCCAAAATACATGGAGACGTCCAACTCGACGCACTTGGCTCCTCAATGCCATTCTTAGTTTCTTATTTGCAAGCTGTCAGTCACAGTCAGTCAGAGCTGCGTGTCGTCAGAGCGAGCTGCAAAAAGTTTGTACCTGAGTTTTCAGAGGTGGTGTTTGTAGTTGCCATCTGCCACGCCGGTGTTTGCCAACCCGGACAGTGGGAATACCACCTCAACCGGCAACTTAGCCCCGCGACTGGACAGCAACAACGTCCGAGGCCCAACGTGGTGAATTCACTGAGGCCGTGCGCTGCGTCATTAGAGCCGCGCGTCACGAGTGCCGCTTCCCCGAGGCCTCGTGCAGCCACCGCGGATCCATCAGCGCGGAAACAGAGGCCGCGCGGCACCAGCGCAGTGCAGATCCATCCCGGTGACAAACAACGCAAGCTGTTAACATCGGCGATCGACAAGCTGCTCATAAGCCGACCATGGGGCCTAAGAAGGTTCTGACAGCGGAGGAAGGTGACGATATTAAAAAATCTCTGGACTTTCTATCAGAGGAGATTTCTGTTGTGAAGCAGCAACAGAAATCAATCATGGATCTGGTGGAGGAGGTGAAGGCATTACGGCTCCAGAATGCCGAGAAAGACCGGCATCTGGTGCAGCTGGAAAATAGAGTGGCTGAATTGGAGCAGTACACCAGAATTAACGACGTCATCATCACAGGTCTTCATATCAAACCACGGTCCTACGCACGGGCGGTAACAGATGAGAGCGGAGGGGATCCCAGTGAACAGGAGGTCAGCTCTGTGGAAAAACAGGTTGCTGATTTCCTCCTATCTAAAGGTATAGAAATGGATTTAAATAACATTGAAGCGTGCCACCCTCTGCCCCGGAGAAATGACGGTGATAAACGAACCGTCATCATGAGATTCATCAACAGAAAACACAAAACAGCACTGTTAAAACAAGGAAGAAAACTGAAAGGGACAAACGTATTCATCAATGAACATCTCACCAAACGGAATGCCGACATCGCCAGGAAAGCACGCTTCTTGAAGAAACAGGGAAAAATCCAGCACACATGGACTTCAAACTGTAAAATATTCATCAAACTGAACGGATCACCAGAACAAGCAAAAGTCATGGCAATAAGGAACATCGAGGAGCTGGACAAATATGAACAATAGTGTTTCTTAAAGCGAGGATCTGGACAAATATGACCAATAAGGTATGAGGACACAAACACATCACAACACCATGACACAGACCAGAGGAACCTATTCATCTGCTACCTATTCATCTACATCTGGAGACAAGAAGGATATAACTCAAAGGATTGCTGATCATGGAAAAGTAGAACTGAGAACATTTAAATACACAGACCACAATGTACTGGACTTGGAGCACGATATAGACCCGGACAATAATTTCTTCTCAAATATCAATGACAGTTGTTGCTATTATACAGATGAACAGTTTAATCGGATCATTAGAACGGATAACAAATTATCAATAATCCATTTCAACAGCAGAAGTCTATATGCAAACTTTAACAACATTAAAGAATATTTAAGTCAGTTTAAAAAAATATTTAACATAATTGCTATATCAGAAACATGGATCAATGAAGATAAAGGAATGGATTTTGAACTGGATGGATATGAATTTAATTGTGTAAACAGAAAAAATAAGAGTGGAGGAGGAGTGGCTGTGTATGTGAATAAGAACATGGATTATAAAATAGTAGACAATATGACAACTGTGATTGATAACTTATTAGAATGTATAACTATTGAAATATGTGAAGAAAAAAGAAAAATGTATTAGTCAGCTGTATATATAGAGCACCAGGATCTAGTATTGAAACATTCACTGACTGTATGGGAAAAATGTTCTCAAAAAACTAATCAAAAAACTGTGTTCATTTGTGGTGACTTAAATATTGATCTGCTCAATCCAAATAAGCATAAAATAACAGATGAATTTATCAGTATAATGTACAGTATGAGTTTATATCCAAAAATCACCAGGCCAAGCAGAATTACATCCCATAGTGCCACCTTAATTGATAATATATTCAGCAATGATATTGAGAATAACACTGTGAGTGGATTATTAATCAATTACATTAGTGATCATCTACCAGTTTTCATCGTTTATAATAGAAACCATCGGCGGAATCAGCCAGAGGAGAAAATAAAATACAGGCGAGTGCGGACAGAGGAAAACATGAACACACTAAAGAAGGATTTACAGGAGCAAAACTGGGAAAAGGTATACAGTGAAAGTGATGTTGATAGTGCATATGAAACTTTTTTACAAATATTTACATCATTATATGATAAAAATTGTCCAATTAAACAAGACTACAGAAAACAAAAAATCCAAGCTCGACCATGGATGACGAAAGGGTTACGAAATGCATGTAATAAGAAAAATACACTGTATAGAGAATTCATAAAACTAAAGACTAAAGAGGCAGAAAATAGATATAAGAAATACAAAAATAGATTAATATTATACGGGTATGTAGGAAGGAATATTATAGTAACATATTATATAATAACAAAAACAATATTAAAGGAATATGGGATATATTAAATAGCATTATCAAAAATGGTAATAAAAAACAGAGTTACCCTCAGTATTTCATTGATAATAATGTCAAGAAGGAAAATAAGGATGAGGTAGTCAACGGTTTTAATAATTTTTTGGTAAATATTGGACCAAGCTTGGCAGAAAAAATTCCCGATTCCCAATCTGAGGATTGGGATAATAATCTCATAGAAAGAAATCCCTGTTCAATGTTCCTCACAGCAGTGGATGGAAATGAAATTATAGACATTGTGAATAATTGTAAATATAAAACATCTACCGATTTAAATGAAATTGATATGGTGGTGGTAAAACAGGTCATTGAATGGATTGTAGAACCATTAACATACATCTGTAACTTATCATTTCAACCGGTAAATTTCCCAATCAAATGAAAATAGCTAAGGTTGTGCCGCTGTATAAGACTGGGGATAGACACCACTTCACAAATTATAGACCTGTTTCTTTGCTTCCACAATTTTCAAAATTATTAGAAAAGTTATTCAATAATAGATTAGACAAATTCATAAATAAACATAAATTACTTACTGATAGTCAATATGGATTCAGAGCACATAGTTCAACATCACTTGCATTAATAGAATCAGTTGAGGAGATTACAAACGCCATAGACCACAAATTACATTCAGTTGGAATATTTATAGACCTTAAAAAGGCTTTTGATACAATTAATCATGACATATTAATCAATAAACTTGAACAGTATGGGATTAGGGGGTTGGTGTTGCACTGGGTGAGAAGCTACTTAAGTAACAGAAAACAGTTTGTGAAGTTGGGGAATATACATCATCATGCTTGGACAATGCTTGTGGCGTCCCACAGGGGTCAGTATTGGGTCCAAAACTGTTTCTAATTTATATAAATGATATTGTCAATGTTTCCAAAATATTAAATTAGTATTATTTGCAGATGACACAAGCATTTTTTGTTCAGGGGGGGGATTTGCAGGAGTTACTGAGGAGGATCAGTATAGAAATGGGAAAATTGAAAATATGGTTTGACAGAAACAAATTATCATTAAACTTAAGTAAAACAAAATACATGTTATTTGGCTATTGTAATACAGACATACAGGTTCAGTTACAAGTCGAGGGGGGGTAGATATTGAAAGGGTACATGAAAATAAGTTTCTGGGGGTGATAATCGATGATAAGATAAACTGGAAGACTCATATAAAACATATACAAAGTAAACTGTCAAGAAGCATTTCAGTTCTAAACAAAGCGAAACATATTCTGGACCACAACTCACTCCGCATTCTTTACTGCTCACTGGTTTTACCATATTTACAGTACTGTGCAGAGGTATGGGGTAATACTTATAAAGGTACAACACAATCACTATCAGTAATGCAGAAAAGAGCTATAAGAATTATTCATAATACTGGCTATAGAGATCATACAAATCCACTATTTTACAATCCAAATTCTTAAAATTCACAGACTTGGTTCATTTTCAAACAGTACAAATTGTGTATAAAGCAATAAACAATTTACTTCCAGCAAATATTAAAAATATGTTTTTTAACAGATCAGGGGATTACAGTCTGAGGGGGAAATTTAATTTAAAGCATCAGTGGGCACGAACAACATTAAAAGGTTTCTGTATTTCTGTCTGTGGGGTGAGGATGTGGAACACATTGGGAGTGGGGCTCAAGCAATGTCCAAGCATGAACCAGTTCAAACAGCGGTACAAAAATATGTTTTTTTCTGGGTATAGGGAGGAGGAAGAGTAATGAGGGTTAGGGTGTTTTTGTTTTTTGCTTCGGCTTGTAAATATATAGTATTTTGTATGTAAGTAGGTATGTGAAGGTGTATATTTATGTTGTGTGTATATATGTGTATATATGTATATGTGTATGTATATGTGTATGTATGTTGATGTGTGTATGTATATATATGTGTATGTGTATGTATATGTATATATATATATATATTGATATCGGTTTAGGTGTGTAGGAATCTATGTGTATATGTGGCAAAGGGTATTACTGGTTGTGGGGAAGAAGGGGTAGGGATAAATAAGCTGATGCTTCACCCTACCCCTTTTCGGACATGTTGGGTACACAGTAGGAACTTTTTTGTTGTTGTCTTTACTGATCTATCTTGTAATTGTTGTTGTATCAAATGTTCGAAATAAACAGTTTTCATTCATTCATTCTCCAACATGTATTTTACCTCTGCATCCAGATGCTTGCGTTTATCCAAACTGATTCTGTAAAAGCGCTGCTTAATCGGCCTAGCATCTCCCACATCAATATCATGCTCAATGAGATGTGTACACCCCAGTACATCTGAAAACAAACATGAAAAGAGATGTAGTAGATCACGTAACTGTTCAGCATGACACCTAGGCAAATGACCAAACAACACATCCAAATTTGACAAAACTTCTGAGTTCCTCAGACGCCCCTGTGTAAGAGCACTGTCCAAAGTACCCGCTTCGCTGTCACTCCCCCTGACCGGCAGTAGTGAGCTGTCCAGGGTACCATAACTGTCAAGCGTCTTAATAGATCTACTTGCCATACATACCGCAGAAGCCGCATCTTCCATTTGCTGTGACACTTCCCTGGAATAGTAAGGTTTTAACAAGTTAATATGACACGTTTGTTGCTTTTTCCTACGTTCAGGCATTGAGATTAAATAATTCTGATCAGAAAGTTGTTCAATCACAGTGTAAGGACCATTGAACTTAGCTTGAAAAGGTGATGTGATAACCGGACAAAGGACCAACACTTGATCACCAGGCAAAAACAAACGCACCTCCGAACGCCTGTCAAACAGAGACTTAATTTTATTCTGCGCAGCAGCCATTTTCAGCTTGACCAAATCTTTTGCAACATACAAGTGCTGTCTGAACCCACTGACATAATCTATCAGATTTTTAGGTGGATTTGGCTCCTTTAAACTGTCTGCCACTACAGCCAAAGGACCTTTCACTGTATGTGCAAAAAACAACTCATTGGGCTGAACCCAGTATTCTCTTGAGTGACTTCACGAGCAGCCAGCATCAGCCAGTGACTTCAAGGACTGGTGGAAACGTACCAAAGCGCCTTGCGACTCAGGATGGAAAGCTGTCGCTTTGCTATGCTGCACTCTGAGCTGCTTCAAGACCTGGCCAAACAGATGAGATGTAAAGTTACTGCCCTGATCCGACTTTCAGAATACTAAACACAGAAATAAACTTAGTAAGCGTCCTCACCACTGCCCTAGCAGTTATCATCCGGAAGGGATAAGCTGCCGGATACCGTGTAGCTTGACATATCACTGTGAGCAAATATGATGACCCAGACCTTGAACAAGGCAAAGGCCCAACACAATCAATTATCAAATGCTCAAATGGTTCAGATGCAACTGCAATTGGACTCAATGGAACCGGCTTCAACACTTGATTAGGCTTAGCAGTAAGATGGCACACCTGACATGTCTTAATACATGGTCTATTAGATAATAAACTGACCCTTTTATTTTTTTTTTTAACTATATGGATTTGAATGACGTGCGATTACACCAATCATGCTTGAACCCTCGTGCGCATGCGTGAGTTTTTTCACGTGTCGGTGACGTCATTTCCCTGTGGGCAGGCCTTGAGTGAGATGTGGTCCCACCCTCTCGGCTGAATTCCTTTGTTTCACACGCTGCTCGAGACGGCGCACGTTGCTTTATCAAAACTTTTTCTGGACCTGTGAGGAATATCCGAGTGGACACTATTCGAGAAATTAAGATGGTTTTCGGTGAAAAGTTTAACGGCTGATGAGAGATTATGGGGTGTTTCTGTCGGTGTAAGGACTTCCCACGGAGTGGGACGTCCTGCAGCGCTTCCAGGCGCCGTTGTCGGCCTGTTTCGACCTGAAAACATCCTAATTTAAGGCTTAATTCACCCAGGACATCGTGAGAGAACAGAGAAGATTCAGAAGAGGCCAGCATGAGGACTTTATGCGGACATTCCACTGTTTAAGGACATTTTTTAATGAAAGACGTGTGCACAAATTCGCCGAGTCGTTTCCGTGACGACTCGGCAAATCTGTGTGCGCCGCGACAGGAAAAACACCTCCGTGTTGAAAACCATTTGTAAAATTCAGGCGGCTTTTGATGGCTTTCAACAAGTGAGTAACTGAGAAATTGTTTAACAGCTTGGGCATGTTCCAACTTGCCCGTTAAGGTTTCCAACGGAGGTGTTTTTCCTGTCGCGACCCCCCGCGGTTGGGTCCGACCCGACATGCTACTCTGCCCGCACGTTCTTTCATTACAAAATGTCCGTTAACAATGGAATGTCCGAATAAACTCCTCATGCCGACTTCTTCTGAAAGTTCTCTGTTCTCTGATGACTTCCTGGATCAACAGAGCCTGAAATGTGGAAGTTTTCAACTTGAAACGGTGAGACGCTGCCGCCTCGAAGCGCAGATCGCCGTCAGGCGCCGTGGGCCGTCCTTACGGTGACTCTACCAGACCAAAATCTCTCATCAGCCGTTAAAATTTTTACCGAAAACCAGCTGAATTTATCGAATGGTGTCCACTCAGTTGTGCCTTACAGTTTTGAAAAAATTTTGATCAAACAAAGCAGCAGTCTCTGAGCCATTCCTAAACAATGAAAAAACGACGAGAGGGTGGGCCACTCCTCACTCAAAGACTGCCCACAGGCGAATGACGTAACCGACAGGCGTGAAAAAACTCTCGCATGCCCACGAGGGTTCAAGCATGTCTGATGTAATCACACGCGATTCAAATCCATATGGTTTTTGAAAAAATAATAAGGTCGGATACTTTTCTAATAGACCTCGTATATGCAGAAACGTCCCTTTTTAGATGTGGCCAAAAAAATGTCTCGGGACCCGGTCATAAGTTTTAGTCACCCCGAAATGTCCAGACTCATCATGTGCGACTTTTAACACAGCAGCGTGAAATTTACTGGGCACCACGATTTGAAACACAGGATCACCAACAATACCTGCATGGGGCAACCATTTCCTCACCAACAGTGAATCCTGAAGAAGTACCTACACACGCAATCCAAAACGTCTTTCACTGGGCGCACCCGATCAAAGAGGCCTTTTAAAGACACGTCAGCATGTTGCTCCGCCACCAGCTCACTGCGAGATAAAGGCACAGGAAAATCAGACTGAGGTACATTAATATTTTTTTCACATTTCTTCTTCTTAACCTCATTACGTGCCATGGCCTGAATAACCGCACACTCAGTGAACACCTGGGGGAATTGTTCACTGCTCTCATCAGTCTGAGGAGGTAAGGAAGAAACTGGCTCCGCCTCCTTCTGTACAGCTGACCGAGCCACATCCTTCCACAAACGCGCACCAGCCAAACCATTACCCAAGATAATGGAGACACCTTCCCCTGGCAATGCAGGACAAACAGCCAAAACTGCTTCCCCGCTAACAGTTCACACTCAAGTGACACTTTATGCAAAGGCACAAAGAGCACGTTAAGACCCATACCTCGAACTGGAACCTGCATGCCTGTCTCCGACTTCACAGACAGCGGCACCACATCAGCTCGAATAAATGAGTCAAACGCGCAAAACGTTGACGCGCACCTTTTTATCATCTCCCACCAATGAGACAAACCCCTCGTGAATGAAAGGCAAGTATGAGTCACATGGTTCAGAACTCGTTTTCCACCTTAAGTTCCATAGCATAACGCACCGGCGCAGCCAAACCTACTCCTTTGGGCTTAACAGGAGACGTCCTTGACTTTAGCAGAACACAATCTGCTTTAATGTGCCTGCGCCTGTGAGAATAGTGACACACCCGATCACTGTCACGCAAAACAGAGTTCTTTACTCCCCCCTGTTGAACCCAACTAGACAGACCAAAATCCTTAGAGCACCCCTCTCTTGGCACACTGGAACCAAGACACAGGTTTGTGAAAAAGACCTATGAGTTAATACGTACTCATCCGCCAAAACAGCAGCATCCGAAAAATTTTCAGCCTTTTGCTCATTAATAGAAGTTGCAATCCTCTCTGGTACACAGTTCTTGAACTCTTCCATCAAAATCAGATCTTGCAGCTGATTTTGATCAGCTGAAAGTTTTTAACATTTTGTGCAGTGCACAAATGGTCAAACAACGCAGTTTTATCACATCCAAACTCCACATAATTTTGATGATCAAGTTTTTTGTAACACCAAAATTTCTGTCTATATGCCTCTGGCACAAGCTCATATGCTCTCTCCACAGCGCTTTTCACTTTGTCATAACCCAAACTATCTTCAGTGACAATGAAGCATACGCCTCCTGAGCTTTACCTGTAAACACACTTTGCAACAGCAGCTGCCAAACCTCCCCCGGCCACTTTAACATCTACGCCACGCGCTCACACAAAACAAAATATTTATCCATGTCCCTCTCGGTAAACTGTGGAATAAATCAAATACACTTGTTAATGTCAAAGTCTGCTTCACCAGGATTAACAGTCCGCATGCCAGACACACACGGCGCCTCGCATCTCTGCGCCTCTTCCATATCCAGTTTACGTTGTTCTAACTGAATTTCTTGCTCTCATGGATTCATCTCCAAACATCTCATTTCCAACTGTAGCTCTAATTTGCACAAATCAGAGTCAGCTGTCCCAGCTGCCACCTGAGTTACCACTGACGTAGCAGGAAAAAATACGGCCTTCGCGACCAACGCGTCATCAATTTGTTGTTTAATAAATTTTTCTTTATCTCATTTTGCAACTGGAATGTCAAAATGAGCCGCAATTGCCAGCAGATTATCTTTGAGGAAAACGTTAAGCTTTTCCCTTGTGGGATTAGCCACAAAACTCTCCACCTCCGCGTCCATGACTGGCCGATATTACGCGCACACACCGCGCCACGTAATCACACACAAACCGAGTCAATACACTGCAAATTGAAGTGTTCACACGTGCACTGCACGATGCTCAATGCAACCATGTCCCCTCTATTCTAAGCCTGCTTAACAAGCTCCACCTAATTAACTTGCCTAACTTTTCACGTGGTTTAGTGGCGGGATGATTTAAGCACACAACCAGTTACAGGGTTTTCTACACTCAACAAAAATATAAACGCAACACTTTTGGTTTTGCTCCCATTTTGTATGAGATGAACTCAAAGATCTAAAACTTTTTCCACATACACAATATCACCATTTCCCTCAAATATTGTTCACAAACCAGTCTAAATCTGTGATAGTGAGCACTTCTCCTTTGCTGAGATAATCCATCCCACCTTACAGGTGTACCATATCAAGATGCTAATTAGACACCATGATTAGTGCACAGGTGTGCCTTAGACTGCCACCAATAAAAGGCCACTCTGAAAGGTGCAGTTTTGTTTTATTGGGGGGGGGATACCAGTCAGTATCTGGTGTGACCACCATTTACCTCATGCAGTGCAACACATCTCCTTCGCATAGAGTTGATCAGGTTGTCAATTGTGGCCTGTGGAATGTTGGTCCACTCCTCTTCAATGGCTGTGCGAAGTTGCTGGATATTGGCAGGAACTGGTACACGCTGTCGTATACGCCGGTCCAGAGCATCCCAAACATGCTCAATGGGTGACATGTCCGGTGAGTATGCCGGCCATGCAAGAACTGGGACATTTTTAGCTTCCAAGAATTGTGTACAGATCCTTGCATGTATGGCACAACAATGGACCTCAGGATCTCGTCACGGTATCTCTGTGCATTCAAAATGCCATCAATAAAATGCACCTGTGTTCTTCGTCCATAACCGACACCTGCCCATACCATGACCCCACCACCACCATGGGCCACTCGATCCACAACATTGATATCAGAAAACCGCTCACCCACACGACGCCACACACGCTGTCTGCCATCTGCCCTGAACAGTGTGAACAGGGATTCATCCGTGAAGAGAACACCTCTCCAACGTGCCAAACGCCAGCGAATGTGAGCATTTGCCCACTCAAGTCGGTTACGACGACGAACTGGAGTCAGGTCGAGACCCCGATGAGGATGACGAGCATGCAGATGAGCTTCTCTGAGACGGTTTCTGACAGTTTGTGCAGAAATTCTTTGGTTATGCAAACCGATTGTTTCAGCAGCTGTCCGAGTGGCTGGTCTCAGACGATCTTGGAGGTGAACATGCTGGATGTGGAGGTCCTGGGCTGGTGTGGTTACACGTGGTCTGCGGTTGTGAGGCTGGTTGGATGTACTGCCAAATTCTCTGAAACGCCTTTGGAGACGGCTTATGGTAGAGAAATGAACATTCAATACACGAGCAACAGCTCTGGTTGACATTTCTGCTGTCAGCATGCCAATTGCACGCTCCCTCAAATCTTGTGACATCTGTGGCATTGTGTTGTGATAAAACTGCACCTTTCAGAGTGGCCTTTTATTGTGGACAGTCTAAGGCACACCTGTGCACTAATCATGGTGTCTAATCAGCATCTTGATATGGCACACCTGTGAGGTGGGATGGATTATCTCAGCAAAGGAGAAGTGCTCACTATCACAGATTTAGACTGGTTTGTGAACAATATTTGAGGGAAATGGTGATATTGTGTATGTGGAAAAAGTTTTAGATCTTTGAGTTCATCTCATACAAAATGGGAGCAAAACCAAAAGTGTTGCGTTTATATTTTTGTTGAGTGTATATATCAGCAATATGATTATCAAATATTAATGTCTTTACTTTGATGTACTGTCTTTGATCTTGTCTTTGATTCTGTTCTCTATAGTAAGTAAGTAAGTAAATTTTATTTATGTAGCACCTTTCACAGACAAGAGCCACAAGGTGCTTCACAACATAAAAGCAGAGTACACCACACAAAACATCAGACAATGGCCGAGACATAAAAACATAAAACATAACATAGGATCACAGAGCAGCCTAAAAGCTAAGCAAACGCTTGAGTAAAAAAGAGTCTTAAGTTGGCTTTTATTGACAGAGTCCAGTGAGCGGAGAGAGAGCGGGAGACCATTCCAAAGCCTGGGAGCAACAGCCTGGAAGGATCGCTCTCCTCTGGTTGCAAAATGGGTGCGAGGAACCATCAACAGATTTTGGTCCACAGACCTCAAAGCCCTGGCAGGGGCATAAGGCTGGATGAGGTCACAGATATAGGGAGGCACCTGGCCATGTAGAGCTCTAAAAGTTAAAACCAAAATTTTAAAATTGATCCTGAAGGACACTGGCAGCCAATGAAGTTCCTTTAAAATTGGGGAAATATGAGTCCTTCTGTTAGCTTGTGTCAGAATTCTTGCTGCAGAGTTCTGTACCAACTGCAGTCGACGCAACTCCTCCTTGTTTAGACATGAAAACAAACTGTTACAATAGTCTAAATGTGTTGACACAAAAGCATGAATAATAAGCTCTAAATCATTTCGAGACACCATTTTCCTGAGCTTAGAGATATTTCTTAATTGAAAGAAGCAATTCCTCGTCAGCTGTTTACAATGCTGTACCGACATGTCTTTGTCAAAAATGACACCCAGGTTTCAAAGACATTATTTAGCAGACTGGCCCAGGTCTCCCAAGTACTGCTGAATACCTGGAATATGGGCATCAGGGGCAATAACCAATGTCTCTGTTTTGTCTGCGTTAAGCTGAAGAAAGTTATTTGTTAGCCATTGTTTAATTTCCGCCAAACAATGGAGGAGGGAATCAAGCCTCTTAATCTCAGATGGCTTAAAGGAGCAGTAAAGCTGGATGTCATCCGCAAATAACTGGTAAGAGGCATCAGTAAATCTTTGAATGATCCTACCTAAAGGGATCAAGTACAATAAAAACAAAATGGGGCCCAATACAGAACCCTGAGGGACTCCACATAACAGGTCCGCAGACTCTGACCTTATCTGGTTAGCAAAAACGCTAAAGCTGCGCCCAGACAGATATGAAAAAAAACCACCGAAGAACTGACCCCAATGGTCCGACATGATCCCTCAGTCTATTCAGCAGGACCTGGTGGTCAACAGTATCAAAGGCAGAGGACAAATCCAAAAGAACCAACACGGTGGATTTCCCAGCATCAGCAGATATCATAATGTCGCTGGACACTTTCACTTATTGTTAAAGCAATCATACACACTGAACTGTTCAAATAATCATTACAAGTGCTTACACGGGAAAGTGAACAGATGATCTTTGGCTTAGTTAATGTGCTGACTGTTTTGCTAAAGCTATGTTTTTGCTAAGCGCAGATGTGCATCTTTAATAAACAGGTCAGCCTTGAGGGAAGAGCGGTGTGACCAGCACACTGGTTTAGGGCTGAACGTTGTTATGGGAAGGCTAGGAGACTGAAGGCTCAAAGCCATAGCAGTTTTCATATCGACCTGAGACCAGACTCTGTGTCTTTTTCTTGTTTTGTGATATTGTCACCCCTATATGCTTGTATGTAACTTTATTTCAATAAATATGAGAGGCAGATGGGCGGGGCCCTTCAGAGCTGATGAGACGGTTGGTGGCGAGGGGTCACGCTCGTTTGCTCTCTCCTGATCAGGAAAAGAAATTCAGTTTCTCCTGCGTGATTATTTTCTGTGTTAACTGAGTTGTTCTTTTCAGGTCCAACTCTGACAACCAGCAAGAAAACATTTCTCCTGGGCTGCTCCTGAGAACACTGTAACACAGTGAATGCCAACCGCACCCCCACGACACTATTAAAAAAAAAAAAAAATCAGGCCACGCATAAAGCAGCGAAGCCTCTTACCTTACCAGGAGACACAGCCACAAAACAGAGCCCAACACTCGTGCACAAGCTGCAACACTTCACTCACCTATATTTCCTCTGTTGTGCCCACCAAACACACCATGCCATCCAAAAAAAAAAAAAAAGAATGCCAAACACGCTCCCGTGCATCCTTACTGCAGCCTACTGCGAGCATCCACACCCCACACGAGTCTAGGGAAAGCAAAACAACAAAACTGTTTAAACATACCCCCATTTGTTACCGGGCGAGCCCCCATTTGAGATAGATAGATACTTTATTGATCCCAGAGGGAAATTCAAGGCATCCAGCAGCTTACACATTAGACAAGACACACACATTGCACCAGACACACAAAATAGGGTTAAGTAAATAAAAGAAAAATGGACTAATCAATAAAAGCTACTAACTAAAAATAAAAATAAAATTTGTGTGCAAGTGCAGCATCCAGTCTCAGAGAGTATGACGGAGGAGTAAATGTAGTAGTGCAGTAGTGAGGAGGTAGCACAGATGTAAACAGTACACAATGTGAACACTGTAGGTTGTGCAAAGAAGTAAGCAGTGTAAACAGTGTTGGTAGTGCAAAAGAAAGCAATAAAAGGTCAAACAGATGTGTCACAGGATTATTTCTTACTGAGATGGGAAGAGTTGAACAGTCTGATGGCCTGAGGGACAAAAGACTTCCTGAATCTGTCCGTGTGGCAGGACTGGGACAGCAGTCTGCCGCTGAATGAGCTCCTCTGCCTGATGATGGCGCTGTGCAGAGGGTGCTCAACATTGTCCATGATGGCCAGCAGTTTACAGAGGGTCCTTCTCTCTGCCACTGATGTTAGTGTCTCCAGCTCTGTTCCCAGCACTAAACCAGCTTTCCTCACCAGCCTGTACAGTCGCCTGGCGTCCCTCCTCTTCATGCTGCTCCCCCAGCAGACCACCACAGAGAAGAGGACACTGGCTACCACAGACTGGTAGAACATTCGCAGGAGTTTATGGCAGATCCTGAAGGACCCTAACCTCCTCAGGAAGTACAGTCTGCTCTGTCCCTTCCTGTAGAGGGTGTCAGTATTGGCTGACCAATCCAACCTATTGTCCATAAGTGTCCCCAGATATTTGTACACTCAACAAAAATATAAACGCAACACATTTGGTTTTGCTCCCATTTTGAGATGAGATGAACTCAAAGATCTAAAACTTTTTCCCACATACACAATATCACCATTTCCCTCAAATATTGTTCACAAACCAGTCTAAATCTGTGATAGTGAGCACTTCTCCTTTGCTGAGATAATCAATCAATCAGTCAATCAACTTTTTTCTTATATAGCGCCAAATCACAACAAACAGTTGCCCCAAGGCGCTCTATATTGTAAGGCAAGGCCATACAATAATTATGAAAAACCCCAACGGTCAAAACGACCCCCTATGAGCAAGCACTTGGCTACAGTGGGAAGGAAAAACTCCCTTTTAACAGGAAGAAACCTCCAGCAGAACCAGGCTCAGGGAGGGGCAGTCTTCTGCTGAGACTGGTTGGGGCTGAGGGAAAGAACCAGGAAAAAGACATGCTGTGAAGGGGGGCAGAGATCGATCACTAATGATTAAATGCAGAGTGATGCATACGGAGCAAAAAGAGAAAGAAACAGTGCATCATGGGAACCCCCCCACAGTCTACGTCTAAAGCAGCATAACCAAGGGATGGTCCAGGGTCACCTAATCCAGCCCTAACTATAAGCCTTAGCGAAAAGGAAAGTTTTAAGCCTAATCTTAAAAGTAGAGAGGGTATCTGTCTCCCTGATCTGAATTGGGAGCTGGTTCCACAGGAGAGGAGCCTGAAAGCTGAAGGCTCTGCCTCCCATTCTCATAATCCATCCCACCTCACAGGTGTGCCATATCAAGATGCTGATTAGACACCATGATTAGTGCACAGGTGTGCCTTAGACTGTCCACAATAAAAGGCCACTCTGAAAGGTGCAGTTTTATCACACAGCACAATGCCATAGATGTCACAAGATTTGAGGGAGCATGCAGTTGGCATGCTGACAGCAGGAATGTCAACCAGAGCTGTTGCTCGTGTATTGAATGTTCATTTCTCTACCATAAGCCGTCTCCAAAGGCGTTTCAGAGAATTTGGCAGTACATCCAACCAGCCTCACAACCGCAGACCACGTGTAACCACACCAGCCCAGGACCTCGGGGTCTCGACCTGACTCCAGTTCGTCGTCGTAACCGACTTGAGTGGGCAAATGCTCACATTCGCTGGTGTTTGGCACATTGGAGAGGTGTTCTCTTCACGGATGAATCCCGGTTCACTCTGTCCAGGGCAGATGGCAGACAGCATGTGTGGCGTCGTGTGGGTGAGCGGTTTTCTGATGTCAATGTTGTGGTTCGAGTGGCCCATGGTGGCGGCGGGGTTATGGTATGGGCAGGCGTCTGTTATGGACGAAGAACACAGGTGCATTTTATTGATGGCGTTTTGAATGCACAGAGATACCGTGACAAGATCCTGAGGCCCATTGTTGTGCCATACATCCAAGAACATCACCTCATGTTGCAGCAGGATAATACACAGCCCCATGTTGCAAGGATCTGTACACAATTCTTGGAAGCTGAAAATGTCCCAGTTCTTGCATGGCCGGCATACTCACCGGACATGTCACCCATTGCGCATGTTTGGGATGCTCTGGACCGGCGTATACGACAGCGTGTAGCAGTTCCTGCCAATATCCAGCAACTTCGCACAGCCATTGAAGAGGAGTGGACCAACATTCCACAGGCCACAATTGACAACCTGATCAACTCTATGCGAAGGAGATGTGTTGCACTGCATGAGGCAAATGGTGGTCACACCAGATACTGACTGGTATCCCCCCCCCCAATAAAACAAAACTGCACCTTTCAGAGTGGCCTTTTATTGGTGGCAGTCTAAGGCACACCTGTGCACTAATCGTGGTGTCTAATTAGCATCTTGATATGGTACACCTGTAAGGTGGGATGGATTATCTCAGCAAAGGAGAAGTGCTCACTATCACAGATTTAGACTGGTTTGTGAACAATATTTGAGGGAAATGGTGATATTGTGTATGTGGAAAAAGTTTTAGATCTTTGAGTTCATCTCATACAAAATGGGAGCAAAACCAAAAGTGTTGCGTTTATATTTTTGTTGAGCGTAAGTCTGGACCACCTCCACATCGACCCCCTCAATGGAGACTGGCTGCAGAGTGGGCCCGGACCTTCTGAAGTCCACTACCTTCTCCTTTGTTTTGGCAATGTTCAGCTGCAGGTGGTTTGATTTGCACCACTCCACAAAGTCATGTTTCAGGTCCCTGTACTCTCTTTCCTGTCCCTCTCGCACACATCCCACAATAGCAGTGTCGTCTGAAAACTTCTGCATGTGGCACGACTCCGAGTTGTAATTGAAGTCTGATGTGTACAGAGTGAACAGAGCTGGAGAGAGTACAGTTCCTTGTGGTGCTCCAGTGCTGCTGATCACTGTGTCCGAGGTGCAGTTACTGAGTCTGACGTATTGTGGTCTTCCAGTTAGATAATCAGTGATCCAGGTGACCAGATGAGTGTCCACCTCCATCTCCATGAGCTTGTCTCTCAGTAGCAGGGGCTGGATGGTGTTGAAGGCACTGGAGAAGTCAAAAAACATGACCCTCACAGCGTTGTTACCCCTGTCCAGATGAGAGTGGGCCCTGTGAAGGAGGTAGAGGATGGCGTCCTCCACTCCCACCTTCTCCCTGTATGCAAACTGCAGTGGGTCCTCAGCATGTCTGACCTGAGGTCTGAGGACGCTTTGTTACGGCCTGCCTCAAAAGCCGCAACAAAACATGAGGCACACACAGGAGCAGACAGGCTTTCAAAACCTATAACAAATATTTATTATTAAAAATATAAAAAGAAAAGAAAAAGGAAGGCATAGCGAGATGAACCAGCCAGAAGACCATACCAGGACCAAACACCCATGGTCGCTCTCCAAGCCCCGATCCGGAGGAGGAAGAAGCAGAGCATGCAGAGAAGATGAAAGCCCCTCCTTTTATAGCCCAAGGCAGAAGACAACATCAGCGCCGCCTGGTGGCCAGGACCTCAGAACACACATATTTAGACAATGACACAACAGACACATTAGGACGGCTGTAGGGGGCTGTCACAACTTACACATCTGTGATGGCACCATCAATGCTGAAAGGTACATCCCAGTTTTGGAGCAACACATGCTGCCATCCAAGCAACGTCTTTTTCAGGGACGTCCCTGCTTATTTCAGCAAGACAATGCCAACCCACATTCTGTACGTGTTACAACAGTGTAAGCCACACTGTGCGGTAAAAGAGTGCGGGTACTAGACTGGCCTGCCTGCAGTCCAGACCTGTCGCCCATTGAAAATGTGTGGCACATTATGAAGTGCAAAATACTGCAACGGAGACCCCGGACTATTGAACAACTGAAGTCGTACATCAAACAAGAATGGGAAAGAATTCCACCTACAAAGCTTCATCAATTAGTGTCCTCAGTTCCCAAACGCTTATTGAGTGTTGTTAGAAGGAAAGGTGATGTAACATAGTGGTAAACATACCACTGTCCCAGCTTTTTAGAAACGTGTTGCAGGCATCCATTTCAAAATGAGCAAATATTTGCACAAACACAATAAAGTTTATCAGTTTCAACATTAAATATCTTGTCTTTGTGGTGTATTCAGCTGAATATAGGTTGAAGAGGATTTACAAATCATTCTATTCTCAACCCCAATTCCAATGAAGTTGGGACATTGTGTAAAATGTTTATAAAAACGGGAACAATGTCTCGTTCTCATTTTTATTTCTCTGGATCTCCCCCCTCTCACTGCTGCCCTCCCCACTCCCCCTGTTGCCCTCTCGGTCCAAGAGGATGACGTGAGGAGACATTTCAAAAGGCTGAATCTACGTAAGGCCCCGGGCCCAGACTGTGTCTCTCCTGCCACCCCGAGACACTGCGCTGATGAGCTGACCCCAGTCTTCACGGGGATCTTCAACACCTCCCTGGAGTCATGCCATGTTCCAGTCTGTTTCAAGTCCTCAATCATAGTTCCAGTCCCCAAGAAACCACGCGTCATTGGACTTAATGACTACCGTCCTGTGGCTCTCACGTCTGTAGTCATGAAGACCTTCGAACACCTGGTTTTATCCCACCTGAAGTCCATCACCGACCCCCTCCTGGACCCCCTGCAGTTTGCCTACAGAGCCAACAGGTCTGTAGATGACGCCATAAACCTGGCCATGCACTCCATCCTTTAGCACCTGGACTCCCCAGGAACCTATGCTAGCATCCTGTTTGTGGACTTCAGCTCTGCATTCAACACCATCCTTCCAGCTTTGCTCCAGGACAAGCTTTCTCTGCTCCACGTGCCCAACTCCACCTGCAGGTGGATCACAGACTTCCTAACAGACCGGAGTCAGCGTGTGAGGCTGGGAAAGAATGTCTCGAACACTCGGGCTCTCAGCACAGGATCTCCACAGGGCTGTGTCCTTTCCCCTCTGCTCTTCTCCCTGTACACTAACTGCTGCACCTCCAGCCACGACTCTGGAAAGCTCATCAAGTTTGCGGACGACACCACCCTCATCGGACTCATTTTGGATGGGGATGAGTCTGCCTACAGGAGGGAGGTGGACCGGCTGGTGACCTGGTGCAGCAGCAACAACTTGGAGCTCAACACCCAGAAAACAGTGGAGATGATCGTGGACTTCAGGAAAGCCACAGCCCCATCACCACTGTGGTCTGTCACCGCTTCCTTGGCACCACCATCAACCAGGACCTCAAGTGGCAGTCAACCATCAGCTCCCTCATCAAGAAGGCCCAGCAGAGGATGTACTTCCTGCGGCAGCTGAAGAAGGCCAAGCTGCCTGTCCAGCTGATGGTGCAGTTCTACACGGCCATCATCGAGTCCATCCTCTGCTCCTCTATCACGGTGTGGTACGCCGGGGCCACAGCCAGCGACTGACACAGACTGCAGCGCATTGTGGCCTCTGCTGAGAAGGTGATCGGCTGTAGTCTTCCATCTTTCCACAACCTGCACGTCTCCAGGACTCTGGGCCGAGCAGGTCGGATCACAGCTGACCCTTCTCACCCTGCACACAGTCTATTCAAACCACTCCCCTCGGGCAGGAGGCTACGGTCCATCCGGACGAGAACCTCCCGCCATAAGAACAGTTTCTTCCCCTCTGCCGTTAGACTCATGAACCCCTCATAACTCAGTCACCTTAAGCTTAACGCTGTCACTTTATCATTTTATCACGGGTCACTTTAGACAGTGTACTTTGGTTTTTAATTGCACTCCTCCCACTGCACTGTTTTTTCTGTTTCTCTGTTTTTCTGTTGCACACAGCCTTTCATATTTCTTTTTTTTATCTTATATTTTATCTTATTTTGACACGTTATATTTTATCCTAGCATTTTATCTCTTCTTAATGTTGCACCATTGTACCGAAGCAAATTCCTACTCTGTGAATCCTGTTCACTGGCAATGGCAATAAACTTCTTCTGATTCTGATTTAGCAGATTCATAGTTTGTTGCTGTATTACACTGTAAACATGTTACATTTTTGTCCTACGTGCATAAGCACTTACATTTTTCCCCCTTTATTGCACAGGCTGGTGTGAAGGGGACTTTAGGACGCTTAGTGGGAGTGTTTGAGGTGAGTCCATCTGTTTGCTGCCAACTTCTTTGAGTTTTCTGCTGTGATCATATTCTGAAAGTGGAAAAATGATTGTGACTCCCCACTAACAGAACCAAGAGAGGAAACACAGAACCTACGTGTACGTTCTTATTGTAACAGAAGTGCTGGAAGACTGGGAGGACTCGGTCAGCATTGGTAAAGTACACAGTTTGTTTCTTTAGGCGCACTGACACGAGCATGCCTGTGACTCACGCAATATCACGAACGTCATCGTGACGATCCCACCCGCTGTGTTCACAGCTGGACGCTGTTCTTTGTTCTACCGGCTGCCACGCGCTCTGCGCTGGACGCTACGTACATAAAATAATTATTTTTGTGTCAGATTAATCTTTTTTTTTTTCCTGCAAATTGGCTGATGAAAATGGCTCTAATCGCATCCTGAATCACAGAGGAAGCTGTAGCCGGAGCCGTTTTGCAAACGCACACCTAACTACCCGCAGAAAGCATTTTGAGCCGTCTAAAAAGGTAATTATTTGACTTGTTTACATTGTCATGGCTTGATAAAACAGTTGTGTGTTCTTTCCTTCTTGTGTGCAGCTGTTAAAGTATGTTTATAACAGATTTAACTTCTTATAATCCTCCAGATGAGCTGCTCTCTGATGCGATCCACTGACCTCACCACTCGCTCTGTTCACTTCTTCTTTACTCCACTTGACGAGCTGCATGTAGTGTTGATTAGCTCACGCCACAAAGCATGTATTGTGCGTAAAAGATTTTTTTTTTTACATTTCAAAATTCTCTGTGCGCAATAGCACGCACCGGCGCCCCTCCCGCATCCTGTCTGCACCAGGTGAAAACGAGCTTACTCTCCAGCACGACACAAGCCCCTTTCATACCGGGCCTGCTTCGAGTTGTCGTGTGGCGTCATGACGACGCAGGAATGTGTGCGTCAGGTGCGCGCAACAGAGGGTAGAGAGGTGAGGACGCAGAAGAGAACCTGCAGACAGACTCAGCTGCAGCCAGACTGTGTGTGCTCTGATTTCTCTTCTAGTTTGTATGTCTTGTGCTGAGCTGCAGGTCTGCGCTCTGAGTTCTGTCATAGTTTATCTTCTCTGACCGTGAACTGCGCCCGTGAACGAACCATCTGTGAGAAAATGTGGAGATGTCTGGAGTTGTGCTGTATTTTGTGGACATGTCCTGTCTCTGGCAGTCAGTCTGTGAGCAGGACGTTAATGGACTTTATTCAGAAACAATTGTGAGAGAATTTAAGAAGCGAGTAGCTGCCTGCAGTCAGGCTGCAATCAGCATTTTTTTTCTGTGCTCTTTTTGAGCATGTAGTTTCACTGCATTGTGTACACGGTATAAAAACAATCCTGCGTGATTTATACTTCAGGACCAATGGAACATAGCAGGAATCATAAATTGGCATTGGGTAACATATTGTAAGGGTGTGGCTTCCAGTCATGCTAAATACTGTTGCTTTGCCCTGACTTGCGTTGAAACCACTTGCTTTCTGCGTCAAGTACAGGATGTAGAAAAAAATTAAACATGTTAAATTTTTTTCTGCATCCGATTGGCTTCGTCCCTCGTGGTGTTCTGGCGTTGAGCTGCAGCTGCATCGTCTCTGCACTAGGCTGCATCCAACTCAAATGCAACTCAAAGCGGGCCCGGTGTGAAAGGGGCTACAGCATGACAAAGGTCGTGCTATTGCGTGAATCAAAGTCATGCTCATGTCAGTGGGCCTTTCGTCTGAGTGAGGATCACATGGTTAAAGTAGTCAAGCAGTCACAAGGTGTCTGCAGCTTTTAAAGTCTCATTATTCGGTTTCTCACCAACCGTTGTTACACTCCTAATTTTCACTTTCATGCTGTTTGCAGTACTGATAGTTTGTTAAAACCTTTTTGCCACCACATTCCCCCCCCCAATGCTTTCATGTGTCTGAACATGTTCAACTATGGTGTATTGTTCTGCCAACAGGGAGAAAAAGGGAATGGTTTAAAATAGACGATGCCATACAAGTGTTGCAGTGTCACAAACCTGTGCAGGCCACCTACTTCGAGGCGCTCCAGGAGAGTTGCCTGACCAGTAACGGAACGCCTTTGGTGGCCACGATAGGCGGGGACCTCTCCCCTACCTACAGCATCAATCAGAGCTCCGTGTCGGGTATCAGATAACTAAAACCACACCCGGCCCCTCCCCACCCCCAGGAGCTTTCACCACTACTTGCTCTCTTACTGTTTTTATTTTATTTGTTCCAATAACATGGTTTGCCTTGCCAACTCCTTTGTGCCAGAACGGTGGCACAGACTTGATGACAAGTGTTGGGTGAAATAGTCTGAAACACTTTGTAAATGTAATTTTCGCCCTTCCTCTCTCCCTTCCCCTTTTCTTTTTGACATGATAATTGCATGAAATGTCCTTTACTCCTGTTCATCCTCTTTCCTTGACATGCCCTTAGCGTGATGTTTGAATGCAAGAATTACTTTTTACTGTTGTAATGTAAAATTGTATACGTAGTGCTTTTTGACGTTTTATTTTCCTTTTCTTTCCTCAAATGTCTGCTCTTCCTTTGGTTGTCTTTTTTTCTCTGAATGAATGCGCACATATGTGTGTGGTCCCCTCCCCACCCCACCACATTTATAAGGATAGGAAGTGTTGTCCACACCTGAACAGAACTTTGGGAAATGACCCCGTTTTGCATGAGAACAATTAATGCCGTGTCTCGCTTCTCGGAGTGACCTGACGCAGACTGTGCAGAGGACTTGTGGTAAGGAGTTTGGATTGTCTGTTTGGCTCCTCGTCGTCATCATGTCACTAATCTGAAGGGAAAAAAAAAAGAACCCTTGGTGGTCTTTGAAATTTAAAATGAAAAGATTGTCTACTCTTTAGGAAACTAGCCAAACACTATGGGCTTCACTCTTCAAACTGTGCAGCCAGTGAATGAATGTCAACACACAGAATGAACCACAATTCTTCTCAGTGTCTTTACCTCTTTTTAACACCACTTGCCCTCTTCTTTTTTTTCCCCCTCCCATCAATGCTTTGTTGTAACTTGATTACAAAGTCTTCCTCTGCTTAACAAGAGGGTAGAAGTAGTTTTTCAAAATGGACTTTAAAAAAAAATGAACATATCACTTAAGTTATTAAATCCCCTTTACCATATTCTTCTACTCATCACGTTGTTTTAGTTAATTCAAAGAAGTTGTTTACATCGTGTTCATAACATAGCACAGGTGACTATAATGGATTATTTCATTATAGTTGCGCTTTTCTTTTTGTTTTAAACTCCTCCCCCTCTTTTTTTTTTGTTAAAGTATTTATCTGCATCCCCAAAAAGATACAACCTGCTTGACGTTGAAAGTAATGGAATCTATAATGCTGTCTTTGGCAAGATGCAGAACAAACAAGCCTTGTACAGTTTGAGACCTTGTTTTTAATTTGTAAAATGCTTTTGGATACTGTTTTTTTTTTTTTTTCCTCCTCTCGTTAACGTGTGGCAAAAGTCTCTTTAGCCGAGCTGCGTTCACGTGGCGTGGAGCAGCCGACTCAATACTGTGAAACTGGAGGCGCTGTAGATAGCACGTAAGACATTTTTATTGTAAATTCTTCATTTCTGTATAGATCAAAGGTGAGAGTACAAACGACAAAATCCCTATTTCACACTTGTGAGTGCTATGTGTCATTTCAAATGAAGCTGGAAGAACAGATTGGATTCATGGTGCTGGCTTTGGAATTTTTGGGAAATTTCCCATGGTAAAGCACAGTACTGTTAAGTTTAAAGAACAAGGAAAAGGGGATGTGTGACAGAATATCTGCAAATTGCATTTACACTGAAAAGTTACCATGAAACTGACTGTAACTTCCTGTTCTTTGTACTCCTTTCCCTCTTTAGCCTGGCTGTGAAACGACAATAAGTTCCCAGTACTTTAGAAAACAGAAACTGGTCTGTGACTCTGTTTTCTCATTGACCTTTGTAAAAAGAGATCAAACATCACACTGGGATTTTCTGCCTTCATTCAAAGCTGAATATGTATCCATGACTATAGTGTAGGTTCACCTTTAAAACTAGGAGAGCAATTTGAGTGCATACCTCAGTTATTCTTACTTTTTTCTGAGAGAAGTATTTCTGTTTAAAAAGATCTACTTCAATATTCTAATCAACACTCAAATTATAAGGTTTTTGAAACATGATGCTATTCATTCATGCAACAAGCAAAATGAATTTAATCAACATATTAATAACTCAAACACGGCCTTAGCCGGCAGATGCTAATGGACTAGTTTGCTATTCCATGAAGCATAAGAGTGAACAGCTTCGTGTTTCCACTGAACAGATGTGTGCACATTTATCTCACAGATCAAATGTTTTAAAACTACTATACATTCTTAGAATGGCATAGTTAGCCTTACCTTAGCCTAGCTGTTCCACAAAGTGCAAACAACTGGAGTGCTGAGTAGTATGAAGGATATGTTATATAATCTCTTTCTGCTCAAGGCGCTGTCTTTCTGCTCGAGAGCCTGTTTTATTAATTTCACCTGTTCTGAGACCGAGCTGTCGTTCTCATGTGGTTGTTCTTCCGTGGCAGTTGTCACCCAGCTTAATGGTACATTAGTGCCATCTTCTGCTCTGGAATATGAATCACATTCTCGCTTTTGCATCTGGACACAGGAGCAGCTTGTCATGTGTAGACGATGCCATTGTGTGGTCACGATAATGCATTTTTTTTATTCACACACACATATTATATGATGTGTGTCTTTAAAATGTCAGAATGCCAGCAAAATAAGTTAAAAAAAAAACAAAACAAAAAAAAAAATGGACAAACTGTCCAGAAAATAGTCATCTTGGTTACAATTTAATCAACTTTGGTGGAGATGGAAAGTAATGCTGTCAACTGGTTAAGATCAGTGCTGCAACTGTTATTGTAATGATTACAATAGTGAGTTATTACAGTAGTAGGCGTAAACCCACAGCTAACTAATAAACGCTAGTAGCGCCTCCATCCGTGAATGTAAGAATCCAACTATAGATGCTTAAGAAAAAAATAATTACTTTTGGAAAAATTATTGCAATGGTGGACAAAATTCTGCCAGAAATCCAACTGCTTTTGTCATAATTCATACTAATTGACTCCTATTGTGATGGTTATTACAGCAGTGCTTAGGTTTCCAGTGCAATTTTACCTGGTATTGTTATAAATACAATATTGTTAAAATATTGGTTGAGTTTGCTAGTCAATTTTGCCTGCTATTGTTATTACAATGGGTAGGGGCGATGGCCACTTGGTTTGTGCACTTGCTTCCAGAACAGAAGGTTCCCAAGTCAAGACCACTCATGCCTATTCTCCATGTAATGTGGAGTTCAATCAGGAACGGCATCTGTCGTAAAATGTGCAAAACCTCAGATCTGCTGTGGGGACTTTGTGAAAATGAGGGAGAAGCTGAAGGGACCCACTATTACAGTTATTACAGTAGTAGAGTTTTGTCAAGCGACTGTGCCTGCCGTTGTAATTGTAACGGTACATTTCATTTATTTTCTTCGTTTTACACTTGGGACTACCCTCGCGGATCTGCATGTTGATTTGGCACAGGTTTTATGCCGGATGCTCTTCCTGACATAACCCAACATTACATGTAGAATGGGCATGAGGGGTCTTGACACATGAACCTTCTGCTTTGGAAGCAAGCACAAAAACTTGTCACCTCTCACAAGGCCTGTAATAATTATTACAATAGTGGTTCATTTTTGCCAATTAGCCTCACTATAAGTGGTTAATTAAAAATCTGTAAACATTCATGGTCAGAGCCTTGTGTTATATTACATTTATTACAGCAGTGGTTGAGATAGCTGTGTATTCACCCCCACTGTTGTAATAATTACAATAGTAACAATTGCAGTCGGAGTTGCAACACACGATCAGTCATGTGGCCTCCTTGGGAGCGGTTATACTCCCTTTCCCAGCGTTGAGCACCGCTTCCTGTGGCTTACACTTAAACTCAGTTTTATTCTGCTTTCCTGTAATGGATACCCATCCAAATCAAATCAGTTTTATTTATATAGCGCCAAATCACAACAAACAGTTGCCCCAAGCTGTGTATATGATCAGAAAACCCCAGTGTCATGTTTGACAGAATGCCTATTTAAAAAAAAAAAAAAAAAGTAGAAATGACCTTTTTCCATTTGTGATCCTTTTATGCAGGACATTACCACGCCACCAATTCAGGCATTAAATAATTTGCAGTTGAGCTGATACCAAGTGTTGGTCCGTGGTATTTCTACTCGAGGGTTATGCCATAGCTGTGGAAAACAGAACCTTCCAAATCAGACATTTCAGAACAGCTCGACATAGAACATAAGACGTGGATTTGAGGGCGTTTCTTTGCGCTTGCAAAATTAAGGGCCCCTTTAAACATTTTTTTTTTCTCAGTGACAGTGTAATTATGAGATGCTTCGAGTGTCACGTCTGTCGTAAGAGTTTGAGACTTTGACCTAATTGTATAGTGGTGCCAGAAAGGTGTGGAGGCTAAAGTCTCTGTTTACGATGCGGTCACTTCATTAAGACTTCATGTTGATTAGGCCCTTCATTTTTGATGTCTGTGTAAACTCCACCCCCCAAGTAAGGTTTCAGTTTGATGTGGGCAGGTATCATTAAAAAAAAAAAAAAGATTTTTCCAGTGAGACAACCACTTGTTCTTTCATGTTTTTGATGAGCTAATGTGTAAATAGCTTACAGCACTCTTCTGGCCAGAGGATGCACTTTGGCTTCAGGCAGTAAGGATTAGCGTCCTTTTATGTGGTCCCTTTCTCAATTTAGACCGTTCCTGTCAGAAAATGAAGGGCTAATTAAGGCTGAGGTTCAGGGGGTGTTTATGAAACAAATGTACCCATCTAACTAGTTATGGTAGGATAAACTCAGCTAACCTTTCACGTCCCAATTTTTTGGTGGAAAATTGACAGGACACTCAAGCAACACGATTTTTGGACAAATTTGAGCCCCCCGCCGCCATCACTTGCTTGAATTAGTGAAGGTGATTATTTCAATACCTTGCCATAGCAGTTATAGCTCCACCGTGTGGCCAAAAATAAACATGCTTGCATATAATGTTCTGCATTCAGCTTTTGTTTGATTTGTCAAACTTATATCTGAATGCCTTAATTACAAGTCAAAATTGCACCCAGAACTAAAGGAGACTAACCATGCACTTGTAGCCGTTGACCTCAGACTTGACATTACATACATGTGTTCAAGGTTTGTCACTGGAATTTTATTTTGCTCTTGTCATTTGGGACTGGAATGAACCAGTATAAGACTGAAGATTGTAATATAAATGTGCCAACAAATAAACACCAGTATTTCACATCCTCACCCGTGTCGTTGATTGCATATTGAATGTCTATCGTTAACATACTAGCGACGCTGCAGCTGCTTTGGAATTCCGCTACATAAACTCAGTGTGTTAATACTTTTATTGAAGCGCTGTCTTGGCTGTGTGCTTCTGCTGTAGTGTGAGCCAATATTTTTAAAGATTTATTTAAAAGTAGACTGAATACAGGCAAATGAGCTGAGTTTTCGCTTTTATTGTACAGAAACAGATTATGAAAGTTACTGAGGCTGCTGTCCTCTGCCGCGTCCGAAGCCACCCCTCTGCAAGACAAAAAAAAAAAAAGTTAAACAGTCAGCTACAGTTCACACTTATACATGCTTAATACAAATTAAGTTTGGCTAGTCAATACTCATTTTAATAAAGCAAAAAGCCACACACACACCATTTTCATTCCTTTTATACAAATAACGGTTGATTAAGTATCTCAGGTTAATTGGGCACCGCAATCTTTGAGGGTGGGCACTAAAGGGGTAAAATGAGGCATATGATGTAATTTCTCTGTCACGGGACCAACCACAGCATTTTCAATGGGTTTTTGGGCAAATTACACACAAAGTGAAAATGCAGTGGGAAAGCGGATGTGTGTTGCAGTTTGTTTATGATCCAGAGCACAAATATGTCACGGTTTTGCAGGTGAGAGAACTGAGCTACTCTAGTTAGCTGTGTAGGCTAACACAGACACAACATCTAAAATCTGCCGTGCCGTTTCTTCTCCACTGGGGGGGGACTTTCCGCGACTGCTTCAGTGATAGCAGCTGGAAGCAAAACAGTACACTATTTATCCGTGTTAAGTTATGCTGTGTCTATATTGCGCAACGGACCTGAAGTCCCCCCAATCGGTCAAATCTCGCGAAATCAGTTTTATTAAGCCTGGAGCAACATATTCCCTGAGCTGGTGACATCATCGGACTCGTTTCACAAAAATGTGGGTGAGTATGATGAGAATATTTATTCCCAAAGCAGTCAGCTGTAGCCATTCCCAAGCATATCATAGGCTCTGGAATAATTAGACTGCTACTGCTTCAGCAACCCGGACAAGCTGCATAGCTCATCTTACCAACAGTCAGCTGAATTTCAAACAGCTCAGACAGTAGTGCTCTAAAACATCTGACAATATCAATTATTTCCAGGATATTTGGTCATTTTCACCAATTTCTAGGTCATTTCCATGAATGAAAATTAAGTTTCCAGGATGCCTGGGATCCCGGAAAGTGTCTCATATATTTGGGTCAAGTTAAGCTATTCAGTGTGTGTGTGTGTACACATACAGTGACAACATTATGGCACAAATACCGTTTTGATACAGGCCAGACAAAAAACCGTCAACATTACTTACAAATTGGAACTCTGTGGCAGCTCCAGCACCAGCCTCTGCTTTCTTGTCAGCACCAGCTGAAAAAGAATTCAGCAGAAAAAGGAAAATGTCAACTCGAGTTTTAAACACACCACAAAAATCAGACTGAGGCCTGTCCCAGCAAGCAAAGAAAAGCCATACAGCAGACACACAAAAAGCCGCCACAAACAAATCACACACTTTTCACATCAAGCTGAACTGACCAGGTTTAAACACCTACTAAAATACGAGGTGTGTCCAAAAAGTAACGGACCTTTTTATTTTTTTCAAAAACTATATGGATTTGAATCACGTGTGATTGCATCAGACAAGCTTGAACCTTCGTGCGCATGCGTGAGTTTTTTCACGCCTGTCCGTTGCGTCATTCGCCTGTGGGCAGGCTTTGAGTGAGCACTGGTCCACCCCCCTCATCAGATTTTTATTGTCAGTGAAATGGATGAGAGACTGCAGCTTTGCTCCATGAAATTTTTTCAGAAGCTGTTAGAGACAGCCAGTTGGAAACCATTCACAAGATTCAGATGGATTTCGGTGAAGATTCTATCGGCGTCACACAGATTATGGACTGTTAAAACCTTTTTAAAGACGGCCCACAGCGGCGGAGGGCACGCGGCGCACCGAGCGGCCATCAACAGGCTGGAACGAGCAGATCATTTCTAAACTGAACGCTGTGTTGATCCGGGACATCATGTGACTACCACAGAAATGGCAAGAGAGCTGGACATAGCACTTTTGCGGCACATTCCACTGTTACAGGAGATTTTGTAATGAAAGACGTGCAGAGGATTTCTTGCGTCAGTACGGAGCAGGCTCACTGCGCGCAGCAAAAAAAACACACCTCTGTGTTGGAAACCATTCAGAAGATTCAGACGGCTTTTGATGGCTTTTCAGTCGAGTGAGTATCCGAGAAATTGTTTAACAGCTGGACATGCCCCAACATGTCCTGTGAGACTTCCAACACGGAGGTGTTTTTTTTTTGCTGCGCGCAATGAGTGGCTCCGACTCGCGAAATCCTCCGCACGTCTTTCATTACAAAATCTCCTGTAACAGTGGAATGTGCCGCAAAAGTGCTATGTCCAGCTCTCTTGCCATTTCTGTGGTAGTCACACGATGTCCCGGATCAACACAGCGTTCAGTTTAGAAATGATCTGCTCGTTCCAGCCTGTTGATGGCCACTCGGTGCGCCGCGCGCCCTCCGCCGCTGTGGGCCGTCTTTAAAAAGGTTTTATCACTCCTTAATCCTTGTGACGCCGACAGAATCTTCACTGAAATCCATCTGAATCTTTCGAATGGTTTCCAACTGGCTGTCTAACGGTTTCTGAAAAAATTTCATGCAGCAAAGCGGCAGTCTCTCAGCCATTTCACTGACAATAAAAATCCGACGAGGGGGCTGGACCAGTGCTCACTCAAAGCCTGCCCACAGGCGAATGACTCAACCGACAGGCGTGAAAAAACTCACGCATGCACACAAAGGTTCAAGCTTGGCTGATGCAATCACACGTGATTCAAATCCATATAGTTTTTGAAAAAAATAAAAAGGTCCGTTACTTTTTGGACAGACATCATATAGGTGACAGCACCAGCCAACACTGATTGATAGCTGATTATCAGACAGGTTCCATCAGATTTATGATTTCTACACAATGACAACAACGGCCCAGCACACAGGAGTACATGACATTTTAAATAAATCTAATTATTTTTGTGCATATTTTCATGCATGAAGGTGTACTTTATAATAGCCTCAGCCAGAAACACGACAGTATACAGAATTAACAGTACATCTTAATGCAGTATTATCACACTGACAGAAGCACTGCCTCTGACTACTTTGTACCCGAGGCCAAAATATGGCTGTCGGGTAATCAATCAATCAATCAATTTTATTTATATAGCGCCAAATCACAACAAACAGTTGCCCCAAGGCGCTTTATATTGTAAGGCAAGGCCATACAATAATTACGTAAAAACCCCAACGGTCAAAACGACCCCCTATGAGCAAGCACTTGGCAACAGTGGGAATTGTGAAGACTGTGTGTCCATCTGTCCGTGCTGAGCATAAGCCCACTCCTATTACTGTCAGGGTCTTCAAATTCACAGGGAGCATTCTTGGATAAGTTCAAAGATGGTCAACCTTGACTTATTTTAAAGTGTCAAAAGGTCACACTGCTCATATGGTTGAGGGTATTTTAGCACTGCATTATATTATATCACATACACACATACATATATACATATTTATTAAGTAAGTAAGTAATGTCAAGCATTCTTTCTTGTTAGGTCCTCCCTTCCCTGACTGCTTTACACCTTTTTGGTAATCATAATATTTACACACTTCTTTGAACATGATGCAGCATTGTAGCTGCACAATGACAAAACTGCACTAGATGTGACTTCTTTCTACAGATTATACTGTGAGTTAGGAACTGTGAGATTTCGGAAACATGGCATTTTCAGACAGTAGTGCCCATGTCTCACTGTGAAGGCCAATTATAGCACCGACTTTATACGTACGTGGGGCAGTAGATCTCCTGTACGCGTCTCTGTCAGACTCCCGATTCAGACGGGCGGGCCTCTCTCCTTCCATTCCTGTGGAAAAGCCGCAATAAAGTTTTTGTATGTTAGTTTTTTGTTTTCTCTTTTTTTTTTTTTTTTTTTAGACAGAGTGAAGAAACATTTTCCTGACTTTGACCTTGAAAATTGAATCAGTTCTTGCCTATATAAACTGTGGGTTACAGGCTGTTCACAAACTGACAAGCAAATAAGGGTTCATTGGTAGTGGTAATAAACATACACCAAAACAGTGCAAAAAAAAAAAAAAATCAAAATTACAGAGTAGATAATACAGGAAAATATACTCTGGAAAACAGTTTGTCCTCAGAGTCCCCAGTGCACGTACTATGAGCCAATGAGGTGACGACCCAGGATTGGCTTCAGGTACAGTCACCTTAGCTCCAAGCCAGAGCAGCAATGACTTGCCGTTCACTTTCAGAGTCTGTGTTTTGCGGTGGAAAGAGACAACGATCGTCCTGCTGCCCGTTGGCATGGCCAACATAGACCAAGACCAAAACTCTATTTTATGCAAATATTAAGCATTATGATACAGCAACAGCCAATCCAAGTAAATAGATAGCGCAATGTCAACTGTTCGCTCAAACAAGATACTCCAAGATGGTGGAAACAGGACTTTAGGCAGCAAGACACCCAGCCGTCATTTGGACGGCCAATTTTCGAAAAAGACGGTTGAAAAATAGCAGGTGGCATGCTTAAATCTGCCTAAAATTAGGACTGGGTCCGATCGCTGGAGCAGTCTGTGTGTGTGTGTGCGCGCATGCGCAGTCGGCTGGCTGCGAGGAGGGAGAGAGATGGGTATGAGCTGCTCTCATCAGTGCAGAGAGAGCACGTGCAGCGCAGAGAAGCAACACACACTCAAAAAAACAAACAAAACTATGGCATTGCCTTTATTTCTTCCTGCACAGTTTTGACAGTATGTCCTGTTCACACCATGTGCATGTCGGTGACAGTTACACTGAATTTATAAGATGAAATAAATAGTCAAAATTCCTTTAAAAATTAGAATATATGAATGGGGAAAAAAAAATCTCTCTTTTTTAAACCTGATGTGGACAAGGTCTGCAGTGATCTTCAGCAGCAGAAATCACATCAAGCAGGTGAGAACTCTGAACATTAATAGGCTGTTATTTCCCAAAGATATTTTATTTAGATCTTGAGCTTAATGTAGTCGTTTTATGTTCAAGCACAAAATGTGACCGAGGAGAAAAAAAGGAAAACTCGAGTCAGAATAAAAATACAAGCTGCTGATTTATTTTTCAAAGGTATTAGGCTGCAACCATACATTTTATTTATTTTGAAGCAAGTTACCTCTTATTTTATTCTTATTTTCAAAAAACATGGGAGTCAAATCAGCCTGCATTCGGTTTTTCCTGCATGTCTGTGCATTTCTTTTCCCCTTCTTTATAAGTTCGGTGTTTGCGTTTGTTGTACGAAGTAAATGCTAACACTTTTTTGTAGCAGTTCTGTAATTTCAGAAATGCAACAGAAACCACAAATCAGAAAAGTTGGGACTATGTGTAAAATGAAGATTAAAATGTTGCACTATTCCCAGTTTCTCCACTCACACCCACAGAAGCTCACTTTTCTTCCAGCACGGACATTTAGTTTTTGAGAACTGCCTACCCGACACAGTATCACACTGTCTGTATTTCTGAATGATTGATGTAACCGAAGTCTAATGCCGCGTTCACACTGGGCGCGATCAGACGCTACAAATTCGCGTGGGTCGCCAGGCGACTGACGCGCCTCCTTCGCCCGGTGTGTCGCTCTGCTTGGGTGGACTTTCGCTGCGAAAATTCGCCCCGGTGCGTCATCAAATAGGAGGAGCTTCATCAAATAGGAGGAGCTTCCATTCTGCTCGCTGGCTCCGGTTGTCAGTCAAGCTAACATGACGGACCTTGATCACACAGAGCGAGTTGTTGTGAAAAGCTCCCAATACAGAGAGTATCATTATTTGCTGCAGGAGCTGTGTCTGAGTGATGGCCGCTTTCAGCGGTCCTTCCACCTCTGCAGGACCCAGTTTGAGGATCAACTGTCCCGTTCGCGCGCGCACAAGTAAACAATAAAAAAAAAAAAAAAAAAAAAAAAGGAAAAAGCTCCGCTCCCCGCTGCTGCAAGTAGGGCTGCTGCTCGCTCCAAAAACTGTCATAATTGTGTTTAGAAACCAGTCACCATTTGCTTTATACAGGTGTGTAGTTAATAAGTAAAATAATCTCCAGGACGTGTAAAATAAAAATAAACTCCGCTCCCCGCTGCTGTGGTGCTGCTGTTCGCTCCAAAAACAAAAAAGAGACATAAGTCCTGCTCACAGGCTGCTACCAGATACAGGACATGTTCACATCTTCAGTCAAACTCCAGACATCTCCACGTCACTACATATTCAGTCCCTGATTGGTCATCGCGGCGCGACGAGACGAAAAAGTTCCGATTTTTGAACTTGGGGAGGAGGGCAGCGCGACGTGAGGCGACGCAATATCGCGCCACAAACGCGCAAAATCGCGTCCTTACATAGGGATTACATGGTAACCTGTGACTGCAGTCGCTCGCGTCGCGCCCGGTGTGAACGCGGCATAAGAAATATTCAAAAATATTTCATCCTCTGACATTACACAAGAAAACTGGCTATAAAAATGAGGAATTAATTATTACACTGAGAATAAACCGCCCTGTCCCAACATTTTTTCTCTTGGAAAATGCTGCTGGCCTTAAATGTAGGAATGGATATTAAATAAAATAAAGCAGAACTCACAAAACTTGAAATATGCAGGTTTCATGGAGTCTGCAGTAAACAGAAGTCAAAGTAAATGCCAGGATCATTATGGGCCCCCCACCACCACTTTTTAATGTCCTTCAAACTTGTATGATTCGGGATTGTAAAAAAAAATAAATAAATAAAATTTAAAATACTGTATATAGAAAAAACATTAGAAGCTGTATTTCCTTTATTCATTCATTTTAAAGGTCAAATATGTTTTGTGGCTCTAGAAGAATTTTGTTTATGGAAGATGGGACAAAAATAGCTCTCGACAGTAAAGGTTGCAGACCCCTGAACCAGACTGACTCCAAATATGAGTAAATTAAGGACTTATGTATTTTTTGGTAGTTTTTGTGATATTTTGGAAGTGTGGAAATGTGCTCAGTCTTTGAAACGGTACATGTATTTGGGGAACTATTTTTTCCAAATTTTCATGGAGGAGCCCCCTGATCCCCCCGTGGGTTGGGTGTGCACGATGCTGGTCGGCGCCTAAAAATTTGGACACAGTGGTTTTTTTGGGACACCCAAAAGTTCAATTTCTGCCTAAAACTATGGGTGGAAACTGTCAGAACAGCTTATTTCTGTATAAACCCAATATGTTTCTCACATATTTTGTAAAAGACAGCAAGAAATAACCATGTCTAAATACAAAAACAGCATTTTTGTAACACAACTTTGAAGTGTTTTTCAAGACATCTTAACGGCAATGCAGCCTGCATGCACCGGGAGCGCGAAAGAAGTGACACAGCAAACTGCTTGTCACTGTTATTTGTAGCTAATACCATAGCATTAGCTTTGACGATCCTTTCAAATCAAATGCAAGCGAGGGGCTTGACTACAGTCATCTGAAAAGGACAATCTGTTTTCAACCATATGGAAAATTCTATGGTAATAGAATTACAATGACAACTAAATGTTGACATTATATCCTGCCGCCACCCCCCCAATTTACATGATAGGCATGCATTTAGTTCTTTTGAATTTTAAAGTTATTTTTGTTTGTAAGATTTTAATATCTGTACTTTGATAACAAGGCTATGTTCAGCACTGTGAGATGTTCTTTCTGGAAAGTGGCATAAATAAAGATAATTTTACTACTGAATATGTGACTACATGGATGTAACAGGGGACTCACCCTTGGGCCTTGGTCGCGCTGTCTCAGGACGAGTCTGGCGGCGCAGTGTGGCGGGCACAATCTCTGGGGGAAGGTGGAGGAAGTCTCTCAGGTACTGAATCCCCTCATTGGTGAGGTACCAGTAAAAATGGCGCCAAGCAAACTGCTCCTTGACATAGCCACATGACTTCAAGGACTGAAAGAGAAGCAAAGTGCGATATTATGATTATTTAAACACACAGACTAGTGCAACAGAAGCATGACCAACCATTTTCTGGGGGATCTCTCGACAAATCCATAACACTAACAACACTGGGAGATTAATCCACATCATGTAACTTTGGGGTTTTAACAGTCTGGACGGGCAAAGCAACAATCCATTAAGTCCACCCCCATTTTCATTCTATTTCTTCTTTCTGTCATGTTCACCACATTGGTTCTCTCCCTGTGACCCACTTATTTGCTCGCCGTTTCCATGAATTAGAGATGGAGACAGGTGCACGTAAGCTATACTATAACACTGGCCAGTATGCAGCCAGCTAACAGCTATCAGATTATGCTGCTTGATTTAGGGATGGGAACCAAGAAACCGGTCCGGCTGAGAGCTGGTTCCAAACTGTCAGATGCATCAGAACTTATGAAGTGTCTTTTAACAACATGAGATCAGTTTAGTCAGTTCAGCATTGTATAAAGTCATATGTCACCCACTGTTCTCTCCAGATTGTGAATTAGATACAAGATTATAGACTCCTTTCCATTCTGGGCATGTTTACCCTTGATTCAGTTGTGCCACCATGCTGTGTGGCAGAGAACAAAGAGTGAGCTCCAGTGATACTGCTGTTAATTCATGTGTGGTATTTGGGTGTACAAACCGTGACCATACAGACAAGAGGACACTAAAATTTTTTGACACACCAAAGAGAAAGAGCAGAGGACTCACGCAAACAGCATCAAAGTGTGTTCCAAGCATTTCATCTCAACTATGAAATGCTTGGAGATTCCCCCCACCCACCCCATTCATTCATATATATGCTTGGTCAATTTATTGACCATCCTGAAATGTTCTAAACGATATGTGCTGCAATAACGCATTGATTACAAGTTCTAAAAACTGAAATTTGGCCACTCGAGGCTTCATTTGCCACTACATTCTGAGGACCCTGATGTGATCATCAGAAACATTTGCACAAATAATTCAGTGCATTTGAATAGTTTTGGAGACAGTGAGATATTTAGCCGAATTGTTGATCTGGCTTTGCCATTTCTGTGACCTCTTAGACCAACTTCGTACGGACAGATGCTGCAAATCTGTTCCGGCTTCACCCAAAGAATTGAAACAGCATTTCCTGCTTTGGCTTTATAGCGGCTTGCCCAACAAAATGTTGTTGCATGATGAATCATGAGTAAGAAAGACAAATAGAAAGGGGTCTATTCAGGGCAGCCAAACATGACATCACTCTTGGGCAAGTGTATGACACTAGCTGTCCATAGACTGGCCAAGTGTGTCATTATTCTTAGCATATGAATCATAACACCATCAATTCTTGTAATTCTTGAGGTCGTGCCACGTCTCTTCGGCAAAGTGGCCAATCCAAAGGCGAAAATTTCTACTTCCGCGACTGGCCGCTTGGCGAAAACACACTCGGGCTGTATGCAGTTCTACTGAAATCAGCCGGTTTGCTTTTGTCTCTAACTTGCTCCTATCAGCCAGCCGATAGGTATCATTGCCTGGAATGGTGAGATTTATACAGGTAGCTGACCTGAAATGAACCATTGTACGTCTCGACTACTTGGCCTTCCAGCCCACCGAAAAGTTTCTTTACATGCAGTAACTGTGCACATTGTTCTAATTCCACTAATGCGAAGTTTTTCTCTCATCCCCGTACTGGTAAGCAATATTCTATTTCTTCATTTATCAATTGTAATACTACACGTGTATACCTCCTAAAATGCCTTTGTGGATTGGCATATATTGGTCAAACTAAACATCAACTTAAATTACAGATAGCTGAACATAAAACAGTAATCCATACCCAGAATCTAACTTATGCCATGGCAAGGCATTATCATTATAAGCCATTATTAGGTGATGGCTCTCCAGCATCTTTAAAATTCTGGGGCACTGAGAAAATTACAGTTCCACTCAGAGGAGGTGACGTCACTAAAAAAAACTTTTATGTAGAGAAGCATTTTGGATTTATACTTTGGGCACTTTGGAACCATTTGGTTTGAATGAAGAATTGAAATTTACTCATTTCTTTAATATTAACAATTGTTTCTATTCTGGGTTTTTGTCATGCTGTTTGTTTTGGGACAGCGTGTCTCTAATTAAGAGATTAACAGATTACAAATTGAGTGCCGTGATTGATAGATGGTCACGCCCCCTTTAACCATTGTGACACCTGGCTCCTATTAGTATTTAGGCTGTACCATCCACGTCTTTTCAAGACACTGATTAAGATGTGACTTTCACATCAAAACTTTAGTCTTTTTTGTATGTTTTCAGCACCTACTTGTGTTGCACCAGCTGCTTTTCTCTTCCATTGTACATTAAATTGACTTTATTGACAAGTCTGACCCCTTTGAAAAGTGACTAAATTGCATGTATTTATATTAAGTTCGTGATGTGTTCACTGAAAAAAGCCGCCCCTAGAGGTCAAAGGGCTGGATGACCGACCTCGAATCATGCGTCCCCTATGGTGCAATATTAAGAACTCCCGCTCCTGCTTTGATTACAGTAGCTTTTATCCAAACCCGAGCCCTCATTTTTAAGAAACTATTTTGTCAGTCACCATGCCACCACTAAATCAGACTATCACATATCAGGCACGTTGAAGGATTGAAGGTAAAACGTATGTAAATTTAACATCCAACCCCTCACCTGCATCGCTTTCATCACATGAAGGTTGGGCACATTTTTGTCAGCAAGCTCGGGATGTTTGGCCAGATGAACATCCTTCTTAGCCACCATCACTCCCTCCTTGAAAAGGAGCTCGTAGATGGCGATACGGTTTTTCTTGGGCATCAGCATCTGTAGGAAACCACATAACATTAATACACCTACAGTGCGTTAGCATCTTAGCTAGCGGCGTTACCAGCGTCTAGAACCGTAAACTGAACTGAGCGCAGTTACAACTCACGGTGCGACTCGACGACAAACTGAAATAACCACCAGACAGCCACAAAATTGTGGCAATAACCACTAAAAGAGGCCTATTAGCCAAAAATAAAAATGGCAGACAACTGTGACATCGTACGAGCCGGGATCACTTCCGTGCTTTCGAGTCAAACATCGCGTTTCCTCAAGCGTTTAACACATAAATACACAAAACTATGACATGAGTACAATAGCAGCTTTAACCTTTAAGATATCATTATCCAATAAAGCACAAGATGTGAAAGATAAATTCAGATTTCGTTTCCAGGCCTGTCAGTACCGTTGCATTTGATGAGAGCTCGAACCGGAAAGACTGTAGTGTTGACTGCAGCGGCTTATGCTCCCGCCCCGTCTGAGTGGAACAGTGTCTCCCTCTGTTGGCGTGGAAGACTAATAGGTTACAACAGCTTGGTCACCTCCATCGATTCACCACGCATAAAAAGATGCCGAAATAAATATAATACATAAATAAATTAAATCTACAACGTTACCTGTTTTATACAGTACTTTTACATTTTTTATCTTTTAAAACAAATACACTTAAAACGTCCATGTCCTTCCCAGACAGTGGCAGGCTGAACGATGAAGCTTTTATTTTGAAATGCATCCCGGAAGACTCACTGTTCGTTGTGTCTAACTTCACGTCGGCACTGGTTCAGAAACAGAACGTCGGTGATTCACCGGAGTCAGTCGAATAAAGACAATGAATGTGCATTAAGAAACGTACAGAATTTGGCTGATTCTTTCGTTTTTTTGGTGAGTAAAATTTCAGCAAGTACTAGCACGTGTATATTATTATTGCTAGTAAAGTGGCTGATGTATGCTGAACCATAATATTGCACATTTGTCTAATTTGTTGTTTGTTTAACTATATTCTACACCGCAGTATTAAAAGTGATTTTATAGTTAAAAAAATAAAATAAAAATAGGCTATTTAATTAGCTCATTCGGGTTATTAAAATAAACTCTGCTGTTGTTTGACAGGAGTTGCTGTGTGCAGCAGCGACTCCTGCTGGCCGCAGCAGAGAATGAATAAAGCAGTTTCTCTGCAGAGATCAGCAGCAGCTCATTTCGTTCTTTATTTCATTTATCCTTTGTAGAACAGGTCAGACCATCTCACCTCAGACGTCCAAGCTGGCCAACAATCGTCCAACAATGGTTATTAAAAAAAAAGTTCTGCTGACATTTTAATATATGGGCAAGGACACAAACTAATGTACTGCAAACAAGTTTTCATTTTTGATTACTTGGTGGTTTAAAGCTGAAATCTATCTATCTAATCTAACTATCTAGCTATATATATATATATATATATATATATATATATATATATATATATATATATATATATATATATATATATATATATATATATATATATATTTGAACACCCTGTGATTTTGCAAGTTCTCCCACTTAGAAATCATGGAGGGGTCTGAAATTTTCTTAGGTGCATGTCCACTGTGAGAGACATAATCTAAAAAAAAAAAAAAAATCCGGAAATCACAATGTATGATTTTTTAATAATTTATTTGTATGTTGCTGCTGCAAATTAGTATTTGAACACCTACCAACCAGCAAGAATTCTGTCTCTCACAGACCTGTTAATTTTTCTTGAAGAAGCCCTCTTATTCTGCACTCTTTACTTATATTAACTGCACCTGTTTGAACTTGTTACCTGTATAAAATACACCTGTTCACACAATCAATCACACTCCAATCTGTCCACCATAACCAAGGCCAAAGAGCTGTCTAAGGACACCAGGGACAAAACTGTAGACCTGCACAAGGCTGGGATGGACTACAGGACAACAGGCAAGCAGCTTGGTAGAAGACAACAACTGTTCTGATTATTTATTAGAAAGTGGAAGAAACACAAGATGACTGTCAATCTCCCTCGGTCTGGGATTCCATGCAAGATCTCACTCTGTGGGGTAAGGATGATTCTGAGAAAGCTCAGAACTACACAGGAGGACCTGGTCAATGACCTGAAGAGAGCTGGGACCACAGTCACAAAGATTACATTAGTAACACATGATGCTGTCATGGTTTAAAATCCTGCAGGGCAGCAAGGTCCCCCTGCTCAAGCCAGCACATGTCCAGGCCCATTTGAAGTTCACCAGTGACCATCTGGATGATCCAGAGGAGGCATGGGAGAAGGTCATGTGGTCAGATGAGACCAGAATAGAGGTGAATGAGAACAACCCCAAGAAAACCATCCCAACTATGAAGCATGGCGGTGGAAACATCATACTCTGGGGGTGCTCTTCTGCAAAGGGGACAGGACGACTGCACCGTATTGAAGGGAGGATGGATGAGGTCATGTATTGTGAGATTTTGGCAAACAACCTCCTTAGTAAGAGCATTGAAGATGGATCATGGCTGGGTCTTCCAGCATGACAGTGACCCCAATCCCACAGCCAGGGCAACTAAGGAGGGGCTCCGTTTGGAGGGAGCTGATACTCCAAACCTGAAAGATCAAGAGATGATCTGTATGGAGGAGTGGACCAAAATCCCTGCTGCAGTGTGTGTAAACCTGGTGAAAAACTACAGGTAACATTTGACCTCTTTAATTGCAAACAAAGGCTACTGTACCAAATATTAACATTGATTTTCACAGGTGTTCAAATACTTATTTGCAGCAGTAACACACAAATTAATTTATTTAAAAAAATCATACATTGTGATTTCTGGATGTTTTTTTTAGATTATGTCTCTCACAGTGGACATGCACCTAAGATGAAAATTTGTGCGTGTGTGTGTGTGAATGTAATGGGGTAAAAAAAGAAAAAAATGGTCCAAAGGCCCATATCAGTTTGGGTCAATAGTTAAAGTTGCTCCCATTTTGGATAAAGTTGATGTAAATTGTGGGTTGAGCTAATGGAGTTAATAAATGAAATAGTTTGCACCATCTATTATGTTTAATTACCACATTACATATGTCAACCTTGTTTGACCTTTACTTTGGAGACAAAGCTTTCAGCACAGTCAAAACTATTCCATTTATTAGTCCTATTCGCTCAACCAATCATTTGCATCATTTTATACCAAAACTGGACCCCTGTACAAACTGAAATTTACCTTTTTTCATGTTTATTCCAGTTTTTGCCTCATAACTCCACACCATTCAGTCACAGATACTCCAAGCTATACCTTTTTGGAATCTTCCTGATCAGACAAATAATGTGGCATACTTATCAATGTGATTCAGACTTTTCAAAATTTTGACCCCTGTGTAATCATTGACTATATTTCAGTCCTGTGTGCCCACCCTCTGCTTACACCCAATATATCAAAGAGTTTTGATCAATTTTGTACAAAACCTGGAATGTTTGAGTAATATTAAAATGCCCGATTAAGAAAATTTAGAATGACTATTCCAAGGAATTGGTCCTAGGTTCACCTGTGGTTACTAGTAACACAAAGTCCTACACCCTTCAAACTCACGGTCACATTTGTTTAACTCAAGATGCTTGGCACCAATATGGGTTAAGATGGTGGAAGCATTGTGTGGTAGTTATGGATGAATTGGTTTAATTTTGGACAGAGTTAATCAGCTGTAAATGTATGTTGATTCCAAGACATGAATTTTATGTATCTTCCAACATTTCTAGAACTTCAGCTTTGTGTTGTCTCTTGCCAGACCTCTGCACCTTCTAGTATGCTGTAGAAAATAGCTTATGAGCATCATGAGATGAGTTTCATTCTCGCTAAGTTTATTTACATTTGTGAAATGCTGTCTGCTCTTCTGTCTCATTGTGAATAATTTGTCATTTCTGATTTCCAAACTCATGAACTTGCCATAATATCGTGTAGATAAATAGGATTTTTGCATAACTGGTTTATTCAAGTGCAGAAATGTTTCCCGATGTGTTGTTGCCATGGAATCACTTTTGTCACGATGAAGGGAAGAATATGAATTGATTCCTTTTCTGTAAAATATATTGTTTATTCAAGCTTGGTTATTTGTTTTTGTGGCAGAACGATGACCTTTGATTATCTTGAGTGTTTTTTTATTTAATTGGAACAGATAAAGAAGTGTGTCTGTGCCCGTGATATATAAAAGTGGTTTTATTTGACTGACTGCCTAATTGGATTAATTCAAATGAAAGCATTTGTTTGATTTGTAGGACACCTGACAGATGAGGGGTAATGTGATGTAAATAATTAGGATGAATTCTGAATGGCCCTTTTTAGTTTTCACTATAAATAAATAAAGATTATTGGTGGTGAACACAGACGTCGCCATTTGCTTCCACTTTTCATTAGTTACAAGTTCAGAGTGTCACATCTGGTGTGCAGGATTCACAGCTGATTGAACTAGGGATGCACCAATCCCGTATTCATTTACTCGTACTTGTAATCATAAAATGTCTCGTATACTCCGTGACCTGATACCGCTTTACAGCAGCTTGATGTCAACCTCTCAATGTAGGATTTTCACCCGCATGCTCCGAAATTTCCGGACTAAGTTGAAATACGTCTGTCTATCCTGTCCATCAATTGGCTGAAAGCTGCGGACCATCATGCGGAGGAAATTCACACACACAGTAAATAAAAAGTCTTACCTTTTTTGTTAAAGGTTGTTACAGGGTTACAGGACAGGGTTGTTAAAAACACACAACCCTGTCAGAGCACTTCGGTCTGCTGACCAAAACTTTCTGGAGGTTCCCAGGTCCAGGTCCAAACAATGGGGTGACCGTTCTTTTGCAGTAGCAGGTCCTAAGTTGTGGAATGCATTACCTCCTGAACTGAGGTCCATTAATAGCTTGCCGCTGTTTAAAGCTAAGTTAAAAACATACTTGTTCAGGGCAGCTTTTTGCACATAATTGCTTTGACACTTTTTTGTCTATTTTTATTCTATTTTGGATGCTCTTATTGTGTTTTATTGTGTTTTTCGTACTGTTCTTTTTATTTTATCTCTAGCTGGTGCTATTGGACAGCACTTTGGTTCAGTGAAAACTGTTGTAAAGTGCTATAGAAATAAAACTTGATTGACTGATTGATTACCTGTTCGTGGAATTCATCATCCTGAAGAATAATCCACATAAAGCCTCCTGAGTTTGGAACGCAACATCTGAAAATACTTCAATTCCTCGTGTGGCTGAAAAAGAGTTCCTCTGTGAGTTTGGTACTTTGTGCCGCAGTTCCTCTGTGAGAACTCAGATCAGGGTTTCAGGGATAGAGATTATCCATCAGGTTGGTCAGTTTCAACCCTTGGTGTGGGTGTTCAGGCCGATGGCAGACCGGTTTGGGCTTTTACACGTGTAATCCATTTGTGGAATGTCTGTGGCGCTGCGTTTGGAACCTCCACAAGCTGCACTTTGCGCTAGAAGTTGGTTCACTGCTCACCTCATTCATTAACGGCTCATTTACCACAGGCAACGGGCTATTCTGTCTGAACGTGAGGAAATTATCCCATCATTCACAAAGGAAAAATAAAATAATGTTAAAATTACTCTGTTTTGCCTCCTTGTGTTGCGACACCGTGTGTGTGTGTGTGTGTGTGTGTGTGTGTGTGTGTGTGTGTGTGTGTGCGCGCGCGCGCATCCTCCTCTAATATTACATGTTCCACCTTTGGGGGGAAAAAAACATTTACGGTTTGTTTTTGTGTAGGTTACCGGTACGTATTTAATTAAAAGTTAAAAAAATAGTGTGGAGAGTGAAAGACTGTTTAGCTCAGTGTTGTACATAAAAACAAACAGGCTCACAGCTGATAACACAGATAAACTGCTTTTCATCAAAAAGAATCTGCCCTCACATTTAAAAAAGGCTTTTAGTCCTGGTGTTGTATATTTTGTAGTTCTGAAGTCCACAGGTTACATTTCACTGACATGTCTGGCAATGTCATGTTTGTTAAGAAACACACAGTTAAAATTAAAGGACAATTTGTTGTAGTCAAAAAGTGAAGTTACATTATTTAAGTGAAATGTTTGTCAATAAAAACAAAGCTAATGATATTGGGAGCAGTTACAGTCAAAAAGTAAGGAACAGCTGATGAATAAAACATTTTCAGTCATAAAACTGTAGTGGTATCATTAAGTATTCGTGGACTGAGTACCAAAATGTATGTGCTCGTACTCGGTCTGGAAAAAAGTATCAGTGCATTCCTAGATTGCACACATACCTTACACAATGAGGTGATACAAATGGTCGTTATGAGAGTCACATACAGAGAGGCACAGGTGCGCACACACATTTGCACCCAAGCTAAACCGGAGCAGCCAAAGAGCAACAAACATAATCACACACTCACTTGTGACCAAAGTCCACCGGACTTCCAAAAAGACTTTTAGTGCAGCAGATAACAGAATATTTGCAGAGGAATCCTTCACATCCAGTTACAAGCACCAAAGTTTGACTGTGTTTACCTTTTGGTACATATTTTAGAAAAATAACATTAGCCATTTGAATTTTCAATAGGGGGCCAAGTAGGGGTCAATTGAAGAACTGCATAGGGGTAAAAAAAGGTATAGTTTGGACTATCTATGACTGAATGTTCTGGAGTTATGGGGTAAAAACAGCAAGAATGGTGACAAAGGTCACTTTCAGTTTGTACAGGGGGCAAAAGTTAAAGTTGCTCCAATTATGGTAAAACATGATGCAAATTATTGGTTGAGTTAATAAGGTTATAAAAAGGAATAGTTTGCACCATGTGTCATGCTTAGTTATCATGTTATGGGGTAACATATGTCACATGTCATAGAATCTGTTGTGTGGGCTGCTGAAGAGGAGGTACTGCTGGCCCACCACCACCAGAGGGCACCCTGCTTGGAGTGCGGGCTCCAGGCACCAGAGGGCGCTGCCGCCTCACAGGAGCAGCCGGGGTGACAGCTGACACTCATCACCTATGACAGCTGTCACCACTCATCTGATCTGCATCGGTATATCAGCAAGACGTCATCTCTACCTCTTTGCCGAGATATCATTCTACCGAGGAGGTAACGAACTCAGCCGTTGTGTTGTCTTTCAGACAGTGACTTTGTTGCTTGTGTTTTGACAGTGGTTGGTGAGTACTTGCAGCTGGAGACTGTACTGAACCCTTTTTGATAACTACTCACATTTTCCTGACAAGAGGTGGAGGTGGTTTTTTTCACCATCCGTGTTGCTGGGTGCAAACGCACCCACATCTAACTGTTTTTGTTCGTCGCCAGCAGTACCAGATCCGACAAGCGGAGGCAGTGGCCACCTGGGAGTTCGGGACTTGGCGGCTCCAGTATCCCCGGGGTTCGGTGGCGGAGGAAATCGTGTGGTTCCGGTTCTGCTTTGGACAGACGTCTTCTATCTTCGAGCCTGCCCACATGATATCTTTGTGAATTGACTTTATTATTTTCTATTGTGATCTGTCGTGCTTGTTGTGCTTATTTCACAACAGTAAAAGTGCTATTTGACTTCCTCCATTGTCCGTTCATTTGCGCCCCCTGTTGTGGGTCCGTGTTCCAACACTTTCACAACAGAATCCAATGGACGTCAACATTGTTTGACCTTGACTTTGGAGACCAAACATTCAACACAGTCAGAACTATTGCATTTGTTAATCCTATTAGTTCAACCAATAATTTTCACCACGTTTTACCAAAACTGGAGCAACTTACCCCTGTACAAACTGAAACTGACCTTTGTCACCATTCTTGCTGTTTTTACCCCATAACTCCAGAACATTCAGTCACAGATAGTCCAAACTATACCTTTTTGGAATCTTTGTGATCAGACACATAATGTGGTATAGCTTTCAATATGATTGGAAATTTTTTTTGACCCCTATGCAGTTCTTCAATTGACCCCTACTTGGCCCCTATTAAAAATTCAACTGGCTAAAGTTATTTTTGTACAATATTTACCATAAGGTATACACAGTCAAATTTTGGTGCTTGTAACCGGATTTGAACGATTCTTACAGTTATCTGCTGTACTATTTGTTGTGAGGTGGAGATGCATGTTTGCATTGTCACAACTCCAAATAAGAGCAGCGAAAAAAAAAAAGAAGCTGTGCACCTTTAAAGGACCCGAATTCCAAGGTGCCCATGTGGAGTGTGCATGAGTGTTGGAATGGACATAGAGAGGACAAAAAGTATTGCAGCCTGAAATCTTGGTAGGTGAGAAGAACATAATACATTCCCACAGTTTGATGAATTTGTGCACATGAGATAAATGCTTAAATAATTTTGGCAGCACATGTGGTCATGGGAAAAGTGAGGGCGCTGGTTCTCATGCATGTTTCTCTCAAACAAAACAAGCAAACAACATCTATTCTGTGTTCCATAAATGTGTTTCCATGTTGTTATTAACCATATAAACACCCAGTAATAGCGTCTATCAAGCAGGGTGCCTTTTTGAATCTCAATTCTCTGACACTCAATAAAACACAGCTTTGTTACCAAAAAGTATTAATTAGTTTTTTGTTTCTTTTTCTGACAACCAGTCAAAAAATAGTGCATCTCAGATATACCGCTATTTCAGCTTAAAGTTTAAACCCAGTTCGGCTACTATCAGGTTAAAAATCCATTTAAAGCTTGTTGCAAGACCTTTTAAATCATATAAAATTGTTTAAAACCACAATGTTACAAATTTAGCAGTCGGAGCAATTATACTGTTGATTGGTAAATGTTGAAAACTAATTTAAATAAGAAATAAAAATATAATACAAATACATTTCTTCCTCTGACACAACATCCAGAGTCTAATCTAGTTTAAAGTGGCTTAAAACTTGTAAAAGATTTTCAATACAGTTTAAACCCATTTAAAAATGAGTTTTAAAAATTTGTCTAAAATTAAAGAGAGAGGAAACAAATGGTGACATTTGAGGAGCTGGAAGAGGTCAAAACGTAGCTTTTTTTTTTGGTGGTGGGGGGTGTTAAATAATCACTTTTTAAAGTAGTTGCTGATGTCCTTTTAGTTAGACCCATGCGAGACTGTGATAAGTTCAGCAATTTTTTTTTTTTTTTTTTTAGTCGCTTAGTTTCTTTCATTTCTGTAAATTTGTGGATCCTTTGTGGCTCTGCGGGATTAAAAAAAAACAGGCATTTAAAGCTGTATGGCCTTTCATATTTCACAAAATTGACAATTTAGATTTTTACCGAAATCAATTCATTATAATGTAGGTTTATTATTGTAGCATGTTGCAAAATTACCGCTCATTTTAATGGAAAGAACATATTTATCTGGGGGTAATTCCATAGGAAATATTTTCTTTTCCTTCTTACGCCATTGACTAACAATAGGATGAAGTGTGCGTGTGTGTGTGTGTGCACATGTGCATGAGATTTTGATGTTACATGTGGCCTGACCCACTTGCCGTGATGTGTACCCAGGGTGTGCACGCTAACATCCATAAGATGTCTTGTAAATCACTTCAGAGGCGTTATGTGGTTTCAAAAACAGTGTTTTTAGATTTAAAAGTGTTTATCTTGCTAATGGTTACCAAATATATGAGAAACATATTAGATTTATACAAATAAAATCTAAGGTGTTTCTGAGCATTTTCTGCCATCTTGGTTTATTTTGTTCACGCTGCCTTTCTTTACTCCGATTGGCTGTGTCTGCGTGCTTCCCAGCATCCCTCACACAAGTCGGGGGAAGCCACCACATGACTTGACGTTGCAACTAAATGTAAGTCATGGTGTCTGATTGCTTGAATTTCTACCCATCAGGGGGAAAAATTCTAAATTGTTTCAAGACAGTGCAAAATTTTTGACCATATTGGCAATTTTAAATGCTGAGGAATAAAATTATGGAGCCAAAGGGAAAAAAATGTATGACTTAAATCTTAAAAAACACAGAGGACATACAGCTTTAATATGAACTATAAGTGGAAGTGGAGATTGGATAACCGCAGGGCATTATGGGAGAAAACTGCACATTTAAAGGTCCAGACAACTTTGTGTCACTGTTGGTACTTTTCAGCTAACATGACATAAAAATAGCCCATGCCGTGGAAACTGATGAACACATGACACTTTATATCAATGGAAGCAAAATAACTGACAACTGGAATGGTGAAAATTCATCTCCTCCCAGTGCAGGTTCATGTACAGCTGATTTAGTAAATCAGTAATAAACAGCTTCAGGTTTTCTGTGACACATGAGTTGTTTTGGAAACATGGATCCAGGTACCGTTCAGGAGTTCCTCCTCCTGTGCGTACTGTCTCAATGTGCCGCATGGCGGATCCTGACTCTGCAGAAAGCAACTGCAGTGACAGTGCGGACTGGCTTTGTGCTGACTCAGGTCCGCAGAGCCGCACCGCTCGGCCCTCTTACAGCACATGTCGTAAATCCACGTGGTGCTTAAAGCTGTACGGCCTTTCAGATTTCACAAAACTGACTCAATATAGTTTCTACCGAAATCCAAGCATTATAATGTCGGTTTATTTTTGAAACTTGCAAAATTACAGCGCATTTTAATGAAGAGAACATATTTACCTGAGGGAATTCTATAACTAATATTTTATTATCTGGTCTAGTGGTTAAGCGTTGGACTTCAGACCAGAGGATCCTCGGTTCAAATCCCAGCCTGACTAGAAAATCAATAAGGCCCCTTGGGCAAGGTCCTTAATCCCCAGTACTTTGCTCCCGGTGTGTAGTGAGTGTGTCTGTGTGAATGGGTGAATGTGAGGCATAATTCTAATGATATCTGTCTCTACTGGTGGTTGGCTCTCACTGCGGTATTGTATCACTTCCTGTTCCGGAGCACAGCGGTGTTTTTCTGTATCTGTTAGCTGTTTAATCTGCGTAGTTAGATTGATCTAGATAACTAGATAACGATTTGTTTCTCAGTGTAATCTTCACGTGCCTTAACTAAAGCACTCCCTCTGCTGAATCACCTCTAAATTATTTTCACATTATTCACTTTGTGTGTTTTTAAGAATCCGCTAGCTTAGCGCAGCTACTAGCTCTTAGCCGGTTTAGCATGGCGGCTTCTCCTGTCTCTCCCGCACTTTTCTGCTCTGGGTGTGAAATGTTTAGTTATTCCTCGGCCTCCTTTAGCAGTAATGGTACTTGTAATAAGTGTAGCTTATTCGTAGCTTTGGAGGCCAGGCTGGGCGAATTGGAGACTCGGCTCCGCACCGTGGAAAATCCTACAGCTAGCCAGGCCCCTGTAGTCGGTGCGGACCAAGGTAGCTTAGCTGCCGTTAGTTCCCCTCCAGCAGATCCCAAGCAGCCGGGAAAGCAGGCCGACTGGGTGACTGTGAGGAGGAAGCGTAGTCCTAAACAGAAGCCCCGTGTACACCGCCAACCCGTTCACATCTCTAACCGTTTTTCCCCACTCGGCGACACACCCGCCGAGGATCAAACTCTGGTTATTGGCGACTCTGTTTTGAGAAATGTGAAGTTAGCGACACCAGCAACCATAGTCAATTGTCTTCCGGGGGCCAGAGCAGGCGACATTGAAGGAAATTTGAAACTGCTAGCTAAGGCTAAGCGTAAATTTGGTAAGATTGTAATTCATGTCGGCAGTAATGACACCAGGTTACGCCAATCGGAGGTCACTAATATTGAATCGGTGTGTAACTTTGCAAAAACAATGTCGGACTCTGTAGTTTTCTCTGGGCCCCTCCCCAATCAGACCGGGAGTGACATGTTTAGCCGCATGTTCTCCCTGAATTGCTGGCTGTCTGAGTGGTGTCCAAAAAATGAGGTGGGCTTCATAGATAATTGGCAAAGCTTCTGGGGAAACCCTGGTCTTGTTAGGAGAGACGGCATCCATCCCACTTTGGATGGAGCAGCTCTCATTTCTAGAAATCTGGCCAATTTTCTTAAATCCTCCAAACCGTGACTATCCAGGGTTGGGACCAGGAAGCAGAGTTGTAGTCTTACACACCTCTCTGCAGCTTCTCTCCCCCTGCCACCCCCTCATTACCCCATCCCTGTAGAGACGGTGCCTGCTCCCAGACTACCAATAACCAGTAAAAATCTATTTAAGCATAAAAATTCAAAAAGAAAAAATAATATAGCACCTTCAACTGCACCACAGGCTAAAACAGTTAAATGTGGTCTATTAAACATTAGGTCTCTCTCTTCTAAGTCCCTGTTGGTAAATGATATAATAATTGATCAACATATTGATTTATTCTGCCTTACAGAAACCTGGTTACAGCAGGATGAATATGTTCATCCTGCATGTTGGGGTTTTTCTGTAATTATTGTATGGCTTTTGCCTTACAATATAAAGCGCCTTGGGGCAACTGTTTGTTGTGATTTGGTGCTATATAAATAAAATTGATTTGATTTGATAATTGTAAAGCACTTTGAGCTTCTAATGTAGATGGAAAAGTGCTATATCAATGCAGTCCATTTACTATTTACCTCTGCCAACAACGGTGGGCGGCCCTGTTTGTTTGTTTGTTTGTTTGTTTGGTTGTTTGTCTGTGAACAGCCTGTAACCCACATTTTTTTAAAACAGAGGATTCATATCCTGATAGGCAAGAACTGATTAAATTTTCAAATCCCTATGCTTTAACATTGAATGAATTTTCAAAAATTCATAACTCTTTCAAACAGACTGAATTTCTTTCACATTTGAGAGCGTTATGTAGGATGATATCCTTTATGGACTGATCCAAATCTGATTCAGATTACAGATTTTGTGGCCATTTAAATTTAACATTGAAAACCCCATTTAATGTATATTTTACATTATATCTTAATCAAATATGCCCCAATAACTCTCATATCTGAAAACGAAGTGCAAACTGGCACTCTTAATTAGAGCTGCCACCAACGACTATTTTGATAGTCGACTAGTCAACGATTATTTTTGCGATTAGTTGACTGGTCGGATCATACGTAAATTGCAGCTTGTTGCATTTTATCGATACCGATACCATTATCGATTATGCTTATCAATCCGATTCCTTCTCGATTCTCTTATTGATACCTCTTGTGAAATTTCTGTGTACTAAAAGTAGGCTTTACAGGTTTTCTATGTCAACAACATTTTATTGAGTCTTAAAGTAAATAAATATGAAATTGATCACGGATCCTTGATCTCTGGACATAGATAGAAAAAAATCTGTAGTTTTTGTAAAAAACATTTCTTTTCAGACATTAATGGCATGAAAGTCTCTCCATACGTCGGAGCTGAGCTCAGCTGGCTGCTGGAGTCTGCAGGTCTGCAGCCGTACAGTCTTGGGCTGCTGCACGTCAGCACAGGACGTCTCTTTTTTTGGGGGGGGGGGGTGCATTTTAATCAATTGCAGTTTATTGTTTGTATTATAACGTTTGGAAAGAGGTGTCATTTGATTTAAACGGCGATTCGCTTTGAAGTTATAAATTCCGAGCGGACTCGACTCAACAGAGAGCGGCGCAGCGTTTGGAGCAACGGAGCAGAGGACAGGTCTCGTTTCTTTCCCGCAACAAGACAGGAGTCCCAGTTTGTGACTTTAATCCGCACAAAAGTGACACGATTGACATATTTTAATGGCTTTGAGAGGAGTTAAGAAGCGGAGTTGTCACTTCTGAAGTGGAGCGAAGCAAAGATCCAACGAAGCAGCTGATCAAAGCACTTCTTTGGTTCAAGGTTCAAAGCAAATAACACGTCGACTGCTAAATTAGTTGTCAATGGTTTCAGTAGTCGACTAGTCGTGGCAGCCCTACTCTCAATGAAAAGATGAAGTTTGATCCGCATCTCATCCGTATTGCAGATTTAGTGGATATTTGATTTTACCATTGGAAAGCCCTTTTGATCTATATTTTGTGTTTTATTGTATTTTAGCTTACGAAAAGCCACTTCTATCAAGATTTTGACCTTGAAAGTTTTTCCAAGGTAAAAATTTGTAGAATTGGAAGTGTTGGCAGAGGTTTGCGCTCTATGAGTGCAGTGCTCTAGTTTTCTTTATCACGCTGCCTTCAGGAGGCTGTGCATGTGCACATGCAAGAGGTTTTGAAATTACCAGAAGTTACCTTTGACCTCTTGTGTGCATGCTGACATCCACAGTACGTCTTAGAAATCACTCCAGAGGTGTTATCTGGTTACAAAAGCAGTTTATTTCTCACTACTTCTACAAAATATATGAGAAACATATTAGATTTATCCAGAAATAAGATGTTCCACTGCGTTATCCACCATGTGGATATTTTATTTTGTTTGAGAGAAAATGCATCTGACATCACAATGCATCTTTACTCTGATTGGCTGTCACTACGTGCTTCCAAATATCCCCGCGTAAGTCGCATGATCTATGATGTTGCTATGGTCGCTATGTAGACTTTATGTGTCACTACCAAACGCAGTAGTAGTAGTAGTAGTAGGCCATCTGTTCCTTTGAATTTTTTCCTTTCAGGGTAACTAGTTATTCATTTTTCTCTAGAGAACATGAATTTTGATCACATTTACAACCCCTGGCAAAAATGATGGAATCACCGGCCTCGGAGGATGTTCATTCAGTTGTTTAATTTTGTAGAAAAAAAGCAGATCACAGACATGACACAAAACTAGTCATTTCAAATGGCAACTTTCTGGCTTTAAGAAACACTATAAGAAATCAAGAAAAAAAAAATTGTGGCAGTCAGTAACGGTTACTTTTTTAGACAAAACAGAGGGAAAAAAATATGGAATCATGAAAAACAAAAGAACGCTCCAACACATCACTAGTATTTTGTTGCACCACCTCTGGCTTTTATAACAGCTTGCAGTCTCTGAGGCATGGACTTAATGAGTGACAAACAGTACTCTTCATCAATCTGGCTCCAACTTTCTCTGATTGCTGTTGCCAGATCAGCTTTGCAGGTTGGAGCCTTGTCATGGACTATTTTCTTCAACTTCCACCAAAGATTTTCAATTGGATTAAGATCCGGACTATTTGCAGGCCATGACATTGACCCTATCTGTCTTTTTGCAAGGAATGTTTTCATAGTTTTTGCTCTATTTTCATCTTGAAAAAATGATTTCATCATCCCCAAACATCCTTTCAATTGATGGGATAAGAAAAGTGTCCAAAATATCAACGTAAACTTGTGCATTTATTGATGATGTAATGACAGCCATCTCCCCAGTGCCTTTACCTGACATGCAGCCCCATATCATCAATGACTGTGGAAATTTAAATGTTCTCTTCAGGCAGTCATCTTTATAAATCTCATTGGAACGGCACCAAACAAAAGTTCCAGCATCATCACCTTGCCCAATGCAGATTTGAGATTCATCACTGAATATGACTTTCATCCAGTCATCCACAGTCCACGATTGCTTTTCCTTAGCCCATTGTAACCTTGTTTTTTTCTGTTTAGGTGTTAATGATGGCTTTCGTTTAGCTTTTCTGTATGTAAATCCCATTTCCTTTAGGCGGATTCTTACAGTTCGGTCACAGACGTTGACTCCAGTTTCCTCCCATTCGTTCCTCATTTGTTTTGTTGTGCATTTTTGATTTTTGAGACATATTGCTTTAAGTTTTCTGTCTTGACACTTTGATGTCTTCCTTGGTCTACCAGTATGTTTGCCTTTAACAACCTTCCCATGTTGTTTGTATTTGGTCCAGAGTTTAGACACAGCTGACTGTGAACAACCAACATCTTTTGCAACATTGCGTGATGATTTACCGTCTTTTAAGAGTTTGATAATCCTCTCCTTTGTTTCAATTGACATCTCTCGTGTTGGAGCCATGATTCATTTCAGTCCACTTGGTGCAACAGGTCTCCAAGGTGTGATCACTCCTTTTTAGATGCAGACTAACGAGCAGATCTGATTTGATGCAGGTGTTAGTTTTGGGAATGAAAATTTACAGGGTGATTCCATAATTTATTCCTCAGAATTGAGTGATTCCATATTTTTTTCCCTCTGCTTGATCTAAAAAAGTAACCGTTACTGACTGCCACAATTATTTTTCCTGATTTCTTATAGTGTTTCTTAAAGCCAGAAAGTTGCCATTTGAAATGACTTTAGTTTTGTGTCATGTCTGTGATCTGCTTTTTTTCTACAAAATTAAACAACTGAATGAACATCCTCCGAGGCCGGTGATTCCATAATTATTGCCAGGGGTTGTACACTGCCATATTATGAATTCCCTATTTAAATTCCCTATTTAATAAATGAAATAATAGTAGTGCCAAAGAATATTCTTTTTATGATTCAAATAGTCAAAAACCCAAAGGCGGTACACTTTTAATGTTACATTGGTAAATGCATGTTGTCAGAATTTGTCAGAGGATGTCAACTGTGTTTTTGCGAAAACAGTAGAGAGTAAACAGTTGAATCCGGTTCACCTGTCAGCATAGGAAATTCTGAAAAAAATACTTCAATGGATTTACAGTTTTATGAACATAGAATCAAGTTCAAGTTGCTTGGTCTGATTTTTTTTCTTTTTTTTTTCTGGTGAGTTATATTTAATTTTTGGGGTGGAGTGATACCACATGTGTCATGATAAACAAATACATTCTTTTTTAAAATGAGTATTATGGCATGAAAAATCAACTATTGAATAGAAGAAATAATGAGCGCTTGCAGAAGAATCATACATCACTTAAACAATATACAAATAGGAAACATAACATCAAGGGTTACAATTTATACTTAACAATAATTTGTTTGTCTAAAGTTAAACATTCAGTACAGATTACTTTCTACATAATCAGCATGAAGGGATGTCATTCTGTATTGTGATATGTATCGAATTGTGATAGGTGTATTGTAATATGTATTGAATTTTGGCACTCATGAATTGTTCCATCATTTACATAATAATAATAAGCTCGAACAGTATGATGCTGCAAGACTATCAGGCTACATTTTTTTGTATATATTAGTATTTTGAGAGACAAAGAACACGTGAAGGCATCCAAAGAGTTCAGTTTTGGTCTCATCTGATCAGACTATATTCTCCCAATATTTCACAGACTTGTCTAAATGTTGTGCAGCAAATGTTAAATGAGCTTTAACATGCTTTTTATTCAGCAATGGAGTCTTGCATGGTGAGCGTGAATACAGACCATGGTGGTTGACTGCATTACTTATTGTTTTCTTTGAAACAACTGTACCTGCAAATTCCAGGTCTTTCTGAAGTGGTCCTTGACTCTTGGACAACTCTTCCTCTGTCAGTAATATTGCGAGCAGCACCTGGTTGTGGCCAGTTTATGGTGAAATAATGTTCTTTCTACTTCTGGATTATGACCCCAACAGTGCTCACTGGAACATTCGGAATTTCAGAAATCCTTCTGTAACCAATGCCATCAGTATGTTTTGCAACAATAAGATAGTGAAGATCTTGAGATCTCTTTGCTTTTACCCATCATGAGATGTTTCTTGTGAGACACCTTTTTATAGGCCATCAGTTGGGACTTGAACCAGCTGATATTAATTTGCACTGACAAGGGGCAGGACTACTTTCTAATTACTCATAGATTTCAACTGGTCTCTTGGCTTTCCATGTCTTTTTGCACCTCCCTTTCTTTGGGTGTTCAATAATTTTTTTTTCCTGTGTCATTTCACATTATTACACACAACATAACTTCATGTTGTATGTGTGGCTTCCTTGGGTTGTTACCGACATCTGATGAAAATTTCATATCGATAGCCCCTTTAGAAATATATTTTCTGTGAGAAATTGTGATGTATTCCATACTTACATTACCCACTGTATGCAGAATATAGCAGAGCCAAATAAAAAGTTATTATTATTATTATTATTATTATTATTTTACAATAGAATTGCACAATTTTGGTTTGTTTTAAGTTTGCCTAATGTGAATGATTATGAGCATTGCTTTAGGAAGTGCTGTGAGAATGTAAATAAATGCACTGGCTTCCTCGCTGCAGATGCTAATAAATCAGTCTGTATCTCCTGGGCATGTTTGATGGAACATTAGAAAACCCTCCACAGCTGAAGCGGGAAATGCTACGAGAGGCTGCGGGCTGCAATGTTGGGTGTTTTTTTCTTTGCTCCTCAGAGACGCAGGCGCATCAGATTTATAGTGTCGGTGAAATGCCTCGGCACCAAAGAGGAGGAAGCAAGGGGGCTTGATGTTGCTATGGTGACAGGGTTTGTGTGTGTTTGAACATGTCGATATCTTTGTGTGTTAACATGCACGGGGATGTGTTGGGGGGAATGCTGTTTACCAGAATAGTTGGTGATTAATTTAATAATTAATTAATTGTTTTTTGCAGCTACTTTGCTTAAACTATTGAGGCTGTTTGAGAATGGATTTAAAGGAGAACACTGGAGATGAGCGTATTTTGACAGGTACTTCAAAACCATTTGAAAGAAATGATAAACCATTGAAATTAAGCAGTTTAAAGATTTCTCCTTGGAAAAAAAAATATAAATATGTAAAAAAAAAAAAAAATGTAATTGGTGTTCCAAATCCTAGGTATGTACCCTGGAAAATACAATGAGGGAAAAGATGTATCAATGAGTGAATCCTCTCCAGTGTGTTAACCCAATAACTCAAAAACAATAAATGCAGTCATCTTTAAGACTCCAAATGAGACATATAATGAGGTAAAACTCCAAAAGCTTGGTTCACAAGTTCAATGCAAAAAGCAAATTTTGTTTATATACAATATATCTATGTGTCTAAGATTGTTGTAGGGAAAAAACCTTGTCATTACATTCATAATGAAAATTAGGAGCAGGTGTTGTTGAAGTTAATTTAGCATTAATGAGTTTGCTTTTCAGTTTCTTTCATTTTCAAAGCCCAGGTCTGGTGGCCACCAAGACCATTGCTACTTCTTTTTATGTTCAAGTCAAAATCTGCAGTTCCAAGATTTGTGCACAGGTCTACTCAACAGCTCCACCTAGATCATCATGATATGTTGTTGTCATGACTACCAGGTGTCCTATAGTGAAGGGCTTCTCACCTTTTTCTGCTTTAAGTCCCCACATTAATATTCCTACCCATTTTTTTTTTATTATTATTTTGGCTAATTTATTCTAATAATCTATTGTAAAGTGTATTACTGGAATCCAGCATCACTCCCTGTTACAGACAGGAATTAAATAAATACATAAATCTGGATTTTTGTAAATTTAATTTATTTATTTCACCACTGTTATTTTTTCACATCAGGAACGTTTTCTCTATCTGTCCTGATATCGCACCAGAGAATTTTATCTTGTCAAACTGAGAGTCTTAAATAGATGATGTTTAAAGTTGAATGAATCATGCTTTATTTATTTAATTGTTGTTTGTGTTTTTATATAATGTTTAGATTAATAGATATAGATTATTAATAGATTAATATTGGAATATTAATATTATTAATATTGTACAATAATAGAGATTAGCTCCACCTTGAAACTTTTTGGTTCTAACACTGCTATAGTGTATTGTGAAATGCAGCATGACCCTGAGGCTAACCCTGTCAACTGCGCCTAACTAAATCCGTTGATTGTAACCTAGACTATATCATAGCAGTAGAATTTGAGTCTTTAAAACAACCACTAGTTTCATTAGTGATGTAAATATTTACCTCCGCCAGCTAAGTTGGAGGAGGTAATATTATCACCCCTGTTTGTTTAACTGTTTGTGAACAGCCTGAATCCCTATCTTTAACGTTGAACACATTTTCAAAAATTCATAACTCTGGCAAAAAAGGTCACATTTCTTTTGTATTTGAGAGCATTATGTAGGATGGTATCCTTTATCGACTGACACAGTTTGATCTGGATCTGATCCAGATTACACATTTTGTGGTCATTTAAATTGAACATTGAAAACCCCATTTAACGTATATTTTACATTATATCTTAATCAAACGTGCCTCGATCACTGTCATGTTTGAAAGTGAGGTGCAGACTGGCACTCACTATCACCTGACAAAGTTTGATCCAGATCTGATTTGGATTGTGGATTTTGTGTACATTTGACTTTAATATTGAAAAGCCCACCTGGTGTACATTTTCCATTATATCTCAATCAAAAGTGCCTCAGTCTTTCTCATTTTTCTGTTATGGATTTACCTACACCACCAAAATTGGATAGAGGTTCTAATTTTATGTCTGTTTTAAGATCTCAAAACTGTCTTCTACTGCATATTGTACCTTCTTGTCCACTTTCACCTACTTTTACACAAGAGTAATTGGTCTTCACAAATTATATCTGAGTATTCATATTTTGTGGATCAGAATTTATATGGATGTCATCAATTTTTACCTCCACCAGCGAAGTTAGAGGAGGCTGTTTTTGCCCGTTTGATTGTGAAGAACCTGGAGCCCACAATTTTTCATATATCGTTATGAAAAGTTTTAGTGAAGATTCATATCCTGATAGGCAAGAACTGATTCAGTTTTCAAGGTCATAGGTCAAAGTCAAGAAAAATCTTGGAAAATTGTAAAAATCCCTATCTTTAACGTTGAACAAATGTTCAAAAGTCATAACTTTGTCAAAAAAGGTCAAATTTCTTTCATATTTCAGAGCATTACCTAGGATGGTATCCTTTATCGATCGACAGAGTTTGATCCGAATTTGATGTAGACTACAGATCTTGTGGCCATTTAAATTGAACATTGAAAACCCCTTTTAATGTATATTTTACACTATATCTCAATCAAACATGCCCCAATCACTCTCATATTTGAAAGTGAGGTGCAGACTGACACTAACTATCACCTGACAAATTTGATCCAGATTTAACATTTAACATTGAAAAGCCCCTTTGTATTTTGTATATTTTATATTATATTTTAGCTTATGAAAAGCCACTTCTAACAGGATTTTAACCTTGAAAATATTTTCCAAGGTAAAAATTTGTGGAATTGGAAACTAGTGTTGGTGGAGGTTTGTGCTGTATGAGGGCGGTGCTCTAGTTGTTGCCTGCAACTGTAGCTACAAGCCGTATTTAAAAGTTATACTTTACATTTGTTTATCATCGGCATTGGTGATTTAATATCACTTTTGCTAACTTTAGTGAGCTCTCTTTGCAGTTGCAACACAGATGGGATGTTCTTGTTCCTGATCATTAACATCACTTAGTCCAGCACGCTGAGTTTGCGCACATCAATACACACCCTGTCGTCACTGCCACTCTGTACTGTCCAACAACAAAAAACAGGTTATTGATTACAGAGAAACGGGTGCGGGAGAGTGCCGAGGTCCTACACATTCGCTTGGACGTATTGATTGAATTTGCTTCACCCCGGAGTTTGAAAAATTGGCTCTGCACAGACTGCTAAACGATGTTCCACCCTCATGCATACAAATGTGGTTGTTTGTCTTCTCTAGAGTTTAGAGTTTGGGCGTATGTGTGTGTAATTTATATTAATAATGTTTCAATTTGATTTCCATAAAATCAAAAGTCTAGGCATTCATTTTTCAGCTTTTGTTCATGTCAGATTATGTTGCAGATGCTTTAGCAGCCACTCTGCAGGTCCACATCTTTGGCAACCAAGTTTCTTCTTCTTCTTTGTCTTTCGGCTGTTCCCGTTAGGGGTCGCCACAGCAGATCAATCATTTCCATCTCACCCTGTCCTCTGTATCTTCCTCTGTCACACCAACCACCTGCATGTCCTCTCTCAGCACATCCATGAACCTCCTCTTTGGTCTCCCTCTTCTCCTCCTGCCTGGTGGCTCCATCCTCAGCATCCTTCTCCCTATATACCCTGGGTCCCTCCTCTGCACATGTCCAAACCATCTCAATCTCACCTCTCTGACTTTGTCTCCAAACCGTCCCACCTGAGCTGTCCCTCTGATATGTTCATTCCTAATCTTGTCCATTCTTGTCACTCCCAAAGAGAATCTCAACATCTTCAGCTCTGCAACCTCCAGCTCTGCCTCCTGTCTTTTTGTTAGTGCCACTGTCTCTAAACCATACAACATAGCTGGTCTCACTACTGTTTTGTAAACTTTCCCCTTCACTCTTGCTGATATTCTTCGGTCACAAATCACTCCTGCCACCTTTCTCCACCCACTCCACCCTGCCTGCACTCCCTTCTTCACCTCTCTACCACATTCGCCATTACTTTGAACAGTTGACCCCAAATATTTAAACTCATCTACTTTCACCACTTCTACTCTGTTGTGAAAGTGTAGGAACACGGACCCACAACAGGGGGGCGCAAATAAACGGACAATGGAGAAGGTAAATAACAAGGTTTTACTGTTGTGAAACGTGCACAACCAATACAACAATTGACAATTTGGGGTTAAGCCGAATTCCACTGGTGTCGTGTGGGCAGGCTCGAAGGTAGGAGACGTCCGTCCCAGTCGAACCAGAACCACCCAGATTTCCTCTGCCACCGAACCCTGGAAGTACTGGAACCGCCAAGTCCCGAATTCCCAGGTGGCCACTGCCTCCGCTCGTCGGATCCGGTACTGCTGGCAAGAGAGCAAAACACACAGGTATGGATGCGGCTGCACCCAGTAACACAGAGAGGGGAGAAGCCGTCTCCACCTCACGTCACAATACTGCAGGAAGGTGAGTACTTATCTGAAGCAACGGCTTTGAGTAGACAGCTGTCCTGCAATGCTCAATAAGAAAGGCAATAATACAGCAGAGAATCGTTACCTCTATCTTAAGGCGATATCTCGGCACTGAGGTGGAGACGCCGTCCTGGTGATATACCTCCGTGCTGAGTGGAGTCAGCTGTGTCCAGTAATGGGTGACAGCTGTCACCCTGGCTGCTCTCGTAAGGCGGCAGCGCCCTCTGGTGCCTGGAGCCCGCACTCCAGGCAGGGCGCCCTCTGGTGGTGGTGGGCCAGCAGTACCTCCTCTTCAGTGGCCCACACAACAGGACCCCCCCCTCAACGGGCGCCTCCTGGCGCACGACCGGGCTTGTCCGGATGGCGATGGTAGAAGTCGGCCAGGAGGGCCGGGTCCAGGATGAAGCCCTTCTTCACCCAGGAGCGTTCTTCGGGGCCGTACCCCTCCCAGTCCACCAGGTACTGAAAACCCCGGCCCATTCGACGGACGTCGAGGAGCCGGCGCACGGTCCAAGCCGGTTCCCCGTCGATGATCCGGGCAGGAGGTGGTGCCGGACCCGGGGTGCAGAGGGGTGAGGTGTGATGGGGTTTTATCTGGGAGACATGAAACACTGGATGAATCCGCAGCGAGGCCGGAAGCCGGAGCCTCACTGCGGCGGGATTGATGACTTTGAGAATTTTGAAGGGACCGATGTATCGTTCTTGGAGTTTCGGCGAGTCCACTTGAAGGGGAATGTCCTTGGTGGACAACCACACGTCCTGCCCAGGACGATACTTGGGGGCCGGGGCCCGCCGCCGGTCTGCATGTTTCTTCGCCCTCGTCCGGGCCTTCAATAAAGCAGAGCGGGTGGCACGCCACACCCGACGGCACTTCCGTAGGTGGGCCTGGACCGAGGGCACACCGACCTCTCCCTCAACCACCGGAAACAAGGGGGGCTGATACCCCAAGCACACCTCAAACGGGGAGAGGCCGGTGGCTGATGACACTTGACTGTTGTGGGCGTACTCGATCCAGGCCAGGTGGGTACTCCAGGCCGTCGGGTGCGCGGCTGTCACACAGCGTAGTGTCTGCTCCAGTTCTTGGTTGGCCCGCTCTGCTTGCCCGTTGGTCTGGGGGTGATACCCGGACGAGAGGCTGACCGTGGCCCCCAGTTCCCGGCAGAAGCTCCTCCAAACGTGTGAGGTAAACTGGGGACCGCGATCGGAGACGATGTCTGATGGTATCCCATGCAGACGGACGACGTGGTGGACCAGGAGGTCCGCTGTCTCCTGGGCCGTTGGTAGCTTCGGGAGGGCCACGAAGTGGGCCGCCTTGGAGAAACGGTCCACTATCGTGAAGACGACGGTGTTTCCCTGGGACGGCGGGAGACCCGTGACAAAGTCCAGGCCGATGTGGGACCAGGGGCGATGAGGCACGGGCAGCGGCTGTAGCAGCCCTGAGGTCTTTCGGTGGTCGGCCTTGCCCCTGGCGCAGGTGGTACAGGCCTGGACGTAGTCCCGGACGTCGGCCTCCAGGGACGCCCACCAGAAGCGCTGCCGGACGACTGCCACGGTCCTTTGCACCCCAGGGTGACAGGAGAGCTTAGACCCGTGACAGAAGTCCAGCACTGCCGCTCTGGCTTCCGGTGGGACGTAGAGTCTGTTCTTTGGTCCGATGCCGGGGTCCGGGTCACGGGTCAGGGCCTCCCGGACGGTCTTCTCCACGTCCCAGGTGAGGGCGGCCACGATAGCGGACTCCGGGATGATGGGATCCGGGGGATCCGACGGTTCCGTTTTGACTTCGTCTTCGTGTACCCGGGACAATGCATCCGATCTTTGATTCTTGGTCCCGGGACGGTAGGTAATCCGGAAGTCAAAACGGCCAAAGAACAGTGACCAGCGGGCTTGCCTGGGGTTCAGCCGCTTGGCGGTCCTGATGTACTCCAGGTTCCGATGGTCAGTGAAAACCGTGAACGGCACGGCTGTTCCTTCCAACAGATGTCTCCACTCTTCGAGGGCCTCTTTCACCGCAAGGAGTTCTCGATTGCCGACGTCATAGTTCCGTTCGGCCGGGGTCAACCTGCGGGAAAAATAGGCACACGGGTGAAGGACCTTATCTGTCTTCCCGCTCTGGGAGAGCACCGCTCCTATCCCTGAGTCCGAGGCGTCCACTTCAACCACTAACTGGCGGCTAGGGTCGGGCTGCACCAGAACTGGTGCAGACGAGAAGCGCCGTTTCAACTCCTTGAACGCGGCTTCGCACCGATCCGACCAGGTGAAGGGGACTTTTGGTGAGGTCAGGGCTGTCAGGGGGCTAACAACCTGACTGTAGCCCTTAATAAACCTCCTGTAGAAATTAGCAAAGCCGAGGAACTGTTGCAGCTTCCTACGGCTTGTGGGTTGGGGCCAATCTCTCACCGCCGCAACCTTGGCCGGATCAGGGGCGACGGAGTTAGAGGAGATGATGAACCCCAAGAAGGACAAAGAGGTGCGGTGGAACTCACACTTCTCGCCCTTCACAAACAGACGGTTCTCCAACAACCGCTGTAGGACCTGACGGACATGCTGGACATGAGACTCAGGATCCGGGGAAAAGATGAGTATATCGTCTAGGTACACGAAGACGAACCGGTGCAGGAAATCCCGCAAGACATCGTTTACCAACGCTTGGAAAGTCGCGGGGGCATTAGTGAGACCGAACGGCATGACCAGGTACTCAAAATGACCTAACGGGGTGTTAAATGCCGTCTTCCATTCGTCTCCCTTCCGGATCCGAACCAAATGATACGCATTCCTAAGATCAAGCTTGGTGAAGATTCTGGCTCCATGCAAGGGGGTGAACACAGAATCCAACAAGGGCAACGGGTATCGGTTGCGAACCGTGATTTCGTTCAACCCCCTGTAATCAATGCATGGACGAAGCCCGCCATCTTTTTTACCCACAAAAAAGAAACCAGCACCCATCGGGGAGGTGGAATTTCGGATCAACCCGGCAGCTAATGAGTCCCGGATGTAGGTCTCCATTGATTCGCGTTCCGGCCGTGAGAGGTTGTACAGTCTACTGGACGGGAACTCGCTGCCTGGAACCAAATCAATGGCACAATCATATGGGCGGTGGGGAGGAAGCGTGAGAGCCAGATCCTTGCTGAACACGTCTGCAAGGTCATGGTACTCCGCCGGCACCGCCTTCAGATTGGGCGGGACTCGGACCTCCTCCTTAGCGTGGGAGCCGGGAGGAACCGAGGAACCTAGACACTCCCGATGGCAGGTCTCGCTCCACTGCACCACTACCCCGGACGGCCAATCGATCCGGGGATTGTGCTTTAGCATCCAGGGAAAACCCAAAACCACACGGGAGGTGGCTTGAGTCACAAAGAACTCGATCACCTCCCGGTGGTTACCTGACACCACCAGAGTTACTGGTGGTGTCTTATGCGTGATCGGTGGGAGTAGGGAGCCATCTAGTGCCCGAACCTGTACAGGCGAGGTAAGAGCCACCAGAGGGAGCCCTATCTCCCTGGCCCATCTACTGTCTAGCAGATTCCCCTCAGAGCCCGTGTCCACCAGTGCTGGGGCCTTCAGGGTTGAATCCTCATACAGGATCGTGACTGGGAGTCGTGTGGCAATGTGGGTGTGTCCCACGTGAATGTTTCGGCCCACCCCTGGCCCAGTCTCTAAGGGCGGGCGTTGGAGTTTAAACCGCTCGGGGCAGTCGCTTGCAAGATGCTCACTCGAGCCACAAACAAAACAAGCTCCGTAGGCCCGCCTCCTTTGTGCTCCAGGTGCCCTAAATGTTGCCCTGCTCGTGTCCATAGCTTTGTCAGCAGGGGGAGCCGTAGGCGCACGGAGCGCAGGAACAGAGGAGCGTGGGGAGGGCGGAGCCTGGGCGGAACCGGAAGGGAGAGGGACGACGCGTGCCTGGCCACGCCCTTCGCCTCGTTCCCGACGGCGTTCTTCTAGCCGGTTGTCGAGTCGTATGACTAGATCGATGAGCCCATCTAAGTCCCGCGGTTCGTCCTTCGCCACCAGGTGCTCTTTCAGGACCAGTGACAGTCCGTTTACAAAGGCGGCGCGGAGGGCAGTGCTATTCCAGCCGGATCTCGCCGCCGCGATGCGGAAGGCGACTGCATAGGCAGCTGCGCTCCGACGCCCCTGTCTCATTGACAGTAGCACGGTTGAAGCGGTCTCTCCTCTATTGGGGTGATCGAACACCGTTCTGAGCTCCCGCACAAACCCATCGTATTTATGAAGGAGCCGTGAGTTCTGCTCCCAGAGCGCTGTAGCCCAAGCGCGTGCCTCCCCACGAAGCAGGTTTATTACATAAGCTACTTTGCTAGCGTCAGTCGCGTACATCACGGGACGCTGTGCGAAGACGAGCGAACACTGCATCAAAAAATCCGCGCATGTCTCCACACAGCCTCCGTACGGTTCTGGAGGGCTTATGTATGCTTCTGGGGACGGAGGGAGGGGCCGTTGAACGACCAGTGGAACGTCACTATCACGCGCAGGATCCACGGGAGGGAGAGCCGCAGCGGCGAGAGCCTCCACCCTGCGGTTTAGGAGAACATTCTGCTCGGTCATTAAATCCATCCGAGTGGTGAAAGCGGTGAGGATCCGCTGCAACTCACCGATTACCCCTCCCGAAGACGCCGACGCGCCCTGTTCTTCCATTGGCCGTTCAACAGCCGGTTGACGCCCCTCGGGATCCATGACGCTGGCCGAGATATCCTGTTGTGAAAGTATAGGAACACGGACCCACAACAGGGGGGCACAAATGAACGGACAATGGAGAAGGTAAATAACAAGGTTTTACTGTTGTGAAACGTGCACAACCAATACAACAATTGACAATTTGGGGTTAAGCCGAATTCCACTGGTGTCGTGTGGGCAGGCTCGAAGGTAGGAGACGTCCGTCCCAGTCGAACCAGAACCACCCAGATTTCCTCTGCCACCGAACCCTGGAAGTACTGGAACCGCCAAGTCCCGAATTCCCAGCTGGCCACTGCCTCCGCTCGTCGGATCCGGTACTGCTGGCAAGAGAGCAAAACACACAGGTGTGGATGCGGCTGCACCCAGTAACACAGAGAGGGGAGAAGCCGTCTCCACCTCACGTCACAATACTGCAGGAAGGTGAGTACTTATCTGAAGCAACGGCTTTGAGTAGACAGCTGTCGTGCAATGCTCAATAAGAAAGGCAATAATACAGCAGAGAATCGTTACCTCTATCTTAAGGCGATATCTCGGCACTGAGGTGGAGACGCCGTCCTGGTGATATACCTCCGTGCTGAGTGGAGTCAGCTGTGTCCAGTAATGGGTGACAGCTGTCACCCTGGCTGCTCTCGTAAGGCGGCAGCGCCCTCTGGTGCCTGGAGCCCGCACTCCAGGCAGGGCGCCCTCTGGTGGTGGTGGGCCAGCAGTACCTCCTCTTCAGCGGCCCACACAACATACTCCTTGTAACTGCACTATTCCACTGGGCTCCCTCTCATTCACACACATGTACTCAGTCTTGCTTCTACTGACTTTCATTCCCCTTCTCTCCAAAGCATATCTCCACTTCTCCAGATTAGACTCAACTTGCTCTCTACTCTCACTACAGATCACAATGTCATCTGCAAACATCATAGTCCATGGGGACTCCTGTCTGATCTCATCTGTCAACCTGTCCATCACCACTGCAAACAAGAAAGGACTCAGAGCTGATCCTTGGTGTAATTCCACCTTGAATGAGTCTGTCATTCCGACTGCGCATCTCACCGCTGTCACACTATTCTTGTACATGCCCTGCACTACCCTAACATACTTCTCTGCCACTCCATACTTCCTCATACAATGCCACAAGTCTTCTCTTGGCACCCTATCATAAGCTTTTTCTAAGTCCACAAACACACAATGTAACTCTTTCTGTCCTTCTCTGTACTTTTCAAACAGTATTCTCAGAGCAAACATTGCATCTGTAGTGCTCTTTCTCGGCATGAAACCATATTGCTGCTCACAGATCTTCACCTGTTTTCTAAGCCTAGCTTCTACTACTCTTTCCCATAACTTCATGCTGTGGCTGATCAGCGTTATGCCTCTGTAGTTACTGCAGCTCTGCACATCACCCTTGTTCTTGAAAATAGAAACCAGCACACTTCGTCTCCACTCCTCAGGCATCCTCTCACTTTCCAAGATTTTATTAAACAATCTGGTTAGAAACTCTACTGCCATCTCTCCTAGACATTTCCATGCCTCCATTGGAATGTCATCTGGACCAACTGCCTTTCCACTCTTCATCCTCTTCATAGCAGCCCTCACTTCTTCCTTGCTAATCTCTTTTACTTCCTGATTTACTCTCACCACATCATCCAGCCTTTTCTCTCGCTCATTTTCTTTATTCATCAACTCTTCAAAATATTCCCTCCACCTTCTCAGCACACACTCCTCACTTGTCAGCACATTACCATGTGCATATTTTACCACCCTAACCTGCTGCACATCCTTTCCAGCTCTGTCCCTTTGTCTGGCCAATCGGTACAAGTCCTTTTCTCCTTCCTTACTATTCAACTTCTTGTACAGCTCGCAATATGCCTTTTCCTTTGCTTTTGCCACTTCTCGTCTCGCCTTACGCCGCATCTCCTTGTACTCCTGTCTACTTTCTTCATCTCTCCGACTATCCCAAAACTTTTTCGCCAACCTCTTTCTCCTTATGCTTTCCTGGACCTCTTCATTCCACCACCAAGTCTCCTTGTCTTCCTTCCACTGTCCAGATGTCATACCCAGTACTGCCCTAGCTGTCTCCCTCACCACATCTGCAGTACTTTTCCAATTGTCCAAAATTGCTTCCCCTCCAACTAGTGCTTCTCTCACCTGTTCGCTAAACAGTCTTCCTCCTTCAGCTTCCACCATCTGATCCTTTGTTGAGCTCTCACTCTCTTCTTCTTCTTTACCTCTAAAGTCATCCTACAAACAACCGGCAACGTTTTCCTCCTCTTCTTCGTCGTCTTCGCCCAGCAGTAGCCCAATTTCCACCGGCACCCTGTTGGGCAATAGCACCGGTGGCGGACGTTGTTAACCCGGGCCGCGACCGATCCAGTATGGGAATTCGATTCTGAGTCTGCATAGTTGGGTTGGCTTGTTTTACGCCGGATGCCCTTCCTGACGCAACCCTCCTCATTTATCCGGGCTTGGGACCGGCACTCAGAATGTACTGGCTGCACACCCCATGTGGCTGAGTTTTTGGCAACCAAGTTTAAATATTGGATTTCATCATTTATGGAACGCCCACCAAGCCGAGTCTAACAAAATGCAAACTGGCAAATCTGCCACCTAGTTCTCAGTAAAGTACCGCTATGGGTGACCTCGTGACCTAAATCATGAGGTCATCTGGTGTATAGGGGCCTCGTTAGAGTCAGTGGTAGGCTGTGTTTAAATATTGTCTTTGAACAAAAATATGATTTTGGAGTCTTTGAACGTGTAAAAGCATTGATATGCAAATTATGTGGCACTGTTGCTATGGTGATTATTTGCTCCAGTAGGACTACCCGTGTACCAAGTTTGATTAGTTTGGGCCCAAAGGCCTTGGAGACACAGCAATAAATGTTTGGATGTACCAACAATGCTCTCGACTACGACGATATTGAGGTTTTATTTTTTTTAGACATCAAATCAAATCAAATCAATTTTATTTATATAGTGCCAAATCACAACAAACAGTTGCCCCAAGGTGCCTTATATTGTAAGGCAAGGCCATACAATAATTACGGAAAAACCCCAACGGTCAAATCGACCCCCTGTGAGCAAGCACTTGGTGACAGTGGGAAGGAAAAACTCCCTTTTAACAGGAAGAAACCTCCAGCAGAACCAGGCTCAGGGAGGGGCAGTCTTCTGCTGGGACTGGTTGGGGCTGAGGGAGAGAACCAGGAAAAAGACATGCTGTGGAGGGGAGCAGAGATTGATCACTAATGATTAAATGCAGAGTGGTGCATACAGAGCAAAAAGAGAAAGAAACAGTGCATCATGGGAACCCCCCAGCAGTCTACGTCTATAGCAGCATAACTAAGGGATGGTTCAGGGTCACCTGATCCAGCCCTAACTATAAGCTTTAGCAAAAAGGAAAGTTTTAAGCCTAGGAACCCCCAGCAGTCTAAGTCTAAGAAGAAGAATTTTAAATTCTATTGTAGAAGTAACAGGAAGCCAATGAAGAGAGGCCAATATGGGTGAGATATGCTCTCTCCTTCTAGTCCCTGTTAGCACTCTAGCTGCAGCATTTTGAATTAACTGAAGGCTTTTCAGGGAACTTTTAGGACAACCTGATAATAATGAATTACAGTAGTCCAGCCTAGAGGAAATAAATGCATGAATTAGTTTTTCAGCATCACTCTGAGACAAGACCTTTCTAATTTTAGAGATATTGCGCAAATGCAAAAAAAAAGCAGTCCTACATATTTGTTTAATATGTGCATTGAATGACATATCCTGATCAAAAATGACTCCAAGATTTCTCACAGTATTACTAGAGGTCAGGGTAATGCCATCCAGAGTAAGGATCTGGTTAGACACCATGTTTCTAAGATTTGTGGGGCCAAGTACAATAACTTCAGTTTTATCTGAGTTTAAAAGCAGGAAATTAGAGGTCATCCATGTCTTTATGTCTGTAAGACAATCCTGCACTTTAGCTAATTGGTGTGTGTCCTCTGGCTTCATGGATAGATAAAGCTGGGTATCATCTGCGTAACAATGAAAATTTAAGCAATGCCGTCTAATAATACTGCCTAAGGGAAACATGTATAAAGTGAATAAAATTGGTCCTAGCACAGAACCTTGTTGAACTCCATAATTAACCTTAGTCTGTGAAGAAGATTCCCCATTTACATGAACAAATTGTAATCTATTAGATAAATATGATTCAAACCACCACAGCGCAGTGCCTTTAATACCTATGGCATGCTCTAATCTCTGTAATAAAATTTTATGGTCAACAGTATCAAAAGCAGCACTGAGGTCTAACAGAACAAGCACAGAGATGAGTCCACTGTCTGAGGCCATAAGAAGATCATTTGTAACCTTCACTAATGCTGTTTCTGTACTATGATGAATTATAAAACCTGACTGAAACTCTTCAAATAGACCATTCCTCTGCAGATGATCAGTTAGCTGTTTTACAACTACCCTTTCAAGAATTTTTGAGAGAAAAGGAAGGTTGGAGATTGGCCTATAATTAGCTAAGATAGCTGGGTCAAGTGATGGCTTTTTAAGTAATGGTTTAATTACTGCCACCTTAAAAGCCTGTGGTTTTTGATTAATTAATAAGCTGGAATGGAAGATTGCTGCTAATCCTCCGCCTCAGCCCGTGCTACGAGCATTCTGGCAGTTAGTGTGACTCGGGGGTGTTGACTAATTTAAACTAACATATTCATCCTGCTGTAACCAGGTTTCTGTAAGGCAGAATAAATCAATATGTTGATCAGTTATTATATCATTTACTAACAGGGACTTAGAAGAAAGAGACCTAATGTTTAATAGACCACATTTAACTGTTTTAGTCTGTGGTGGAGTTGAAGGTGCTATATTATTTTTTCTTTTTGAATTTTAAGGCTTAAATAGATTTTTACTGGTTGTTGGTGGTCTGGGAGCAGGCACCGTCTCTACTCCATAATTAACCTTAGTCTGTGAAGAAGATTCCCCATTTACATGAACAAATTGTAATCTATTAGATAAATATGATTCAAACCACCACAGCGCAGTGCCTTTAATACCTATGGCATGCTCTAATCTCTGTAATAAAATTTTATGGTCAACAGTATCAAAAGCAGCACTGAGGTCTAACAGAACAAGTACAGAGATGAGTCCACTGTCTGAGGCCATTAATAGATCATTTGTAACCTTCACTAATGCTGTTTCTGTACTATGATGAATTCTAAAACCTGACTGAAACTCTTCAAATAGACCATTCCTCTGCAGATGATCAGTTACCTGTTTTACAACTACCCTTTCAAGAATGTCTGAGAGAAATGGAAGGTTGGAGATTGGCCTATAATTAGCTAAGATAGCTGGGTCAAGTGATGGCTTTTTAAGTAATGGTTTAATTACTGCCACCTTAAAAGCCTGTGGTACATAGCCAACTAATAAAGATAGATTGATCATATTTAAGATCGAAGCATTAATTAATGGTAGGGCTTCCTTGAGCAGCCTGGTAGGAATGGGGTCTAATAGACATGTTGATGTTTGGAGGAAGTAACTAATGAAAATAACTCAGACAGAACAATTGGAGAGAAGAGTCTAACCAAATACCGGCATCACTGAAAGCAGCCAAAGATAACGATACGTCTTTGGGATGGTTATGAGTAATTTTTTCTCTAATAGTTAAAATTTTATTAGCAAAGAAAGTCATGAAGTCATTACTAGTTAAAGTTAAAGGAATACTCGGCTCAATAGAGCTCTGACTCTTTGTCAGCCTGGCTACAGTGCTGAAAAGAAACCTGGGGTTGTTCTTATTTTCTTCAATTAGTGATGAGTAGTAAGATGTCCTAGCTTTACGGAGGGCTTTTTTTTTATAGAGCAACAGACTCTTTTTCCAGGCTAAGTGAAGATCTTCTAAATTAGTGAGACACCATTTCCTCTCCAACTTACGGGTTATCTGCTTTAAGCTGCAAGTTTGTGAGTTATACCACGGAGTCAGGCCTTTCTGATTTAAAGCTCTCTTTTTCAGAGGAGCTACAGCATCCAAAGTTGTCTTCAATGAGGATGTAAAACTATTGACGAGATACTCTATCTCACAGAGTTTAGGTAGCTACTCTGCACTCTGTTGGTATATGGCATTAGAGAACATAAAGAAGGAATCATATCCTTAAACCTAGTTACAGCGCTTTCTGAAAGACTTCTAGTGTAATGAAACTTATTCCCCACTGCTGGGTAGTCCATCAGAGTAAATGTAAATGTTATTAAGAAATGATCAGACAGAAGGGAGTTTTCAGGGAATACTGTTAAGTCTTCAATTTCCATACCATAAGTCAGAACAAGATCTAAGATATGATTAAAGTGGTGGGTGGACTCATTTACATTTTGAGCAAAGCCATTTGAGTCTAATAATAGATTAAATGCAGTGTTGAGGCTGTCATTCTCAGCATCTGTGTGGATGTTAAAATCGCCCACTATAATGATCTTATCTGAGCTAAGCACTAAGTCAGACAAAAGGTCAGAAAATTCACAGAGAAACTCACAGTAACGACCAGATGGACGATAGATAATAACAAATAAAACTGGTTTTTGGGACTGCCAATTTGGATGGACAAGACTAAGAGTCAAGCTTTCAAATGAATTAAAGCTCTGTCTGGGTTTTTGATTAATTAATAAGCTGGAATGGAAGATTGCTGCTAATCCTCCGCCTCAGCCCGTGCTACGAGCATTCTGGCAGTTAGTGTGACTCGGGGGTGTTGACTCATTTAAACTAACATATTCATCCTGCTGTAACCAGGTTTCTGTAAGGCAGAATAAATCAATATGTTGATCAATTATTATATCATTTACTAACAGGGACTTAGAAGAAAGAGACCTAATGTTTAATAGACCACATTTAACTGTTTTAGTCTGTGGTGGAGTTGAAGGTGCTATATTATTTTTCTTTTTGAATTTTTATGCTTAAATAGATTTTTACTGGTTGTTGGTGGTCTGGGAGCAGGCACCGTCTCTACGGGGATGGGGTAATGAGGGGATGGCAGGGGGAGAGAAGCTGCAGAGAGGTGTGTAAGACTACAACTCTGCTTCCTGGTCCCAACCCTGGATAGTCACAGTTTGGAGGATTTAAGAAAATTGGCCAGATTTCTAGAAATGAGAGCTGCTCCATCCAAAGTGGGATGGATGCCGTCTCTCCTAACAAGACCAGGGTTTCCCCAGAAGCTTTGCCAATTATCTATGAAGCCCACCTCATTTTTTGGACACCACTCAGACAGCCAGCAATTCAGGGAGAACATGCGGCCAAACATGTCACTCCCGGTCCGATTGGGGAGGGGCCCAGAGAAAACTACAGAGTCCGACATTGTTTTTGCAAAGTTACACACCGATTCAATGTTAATTTTAGTGACCTCCGATTGGCGTAACCGGGTGTCACTACTGCTGTCGTGAATTACAATCTTACCAAATTTACGCTTAGCCTTAGCCAGCAGTTTCAAATTTCCTTCAATGTCACCTGCTCTGGCCCCCGGAAGACAATTGACTATGGTTGCTGGTGTCGCTAACTTCACATTTCTCAAAACAGAGTCGCCAATAACCAGAGTTTGATCCTCAGCGGGTGTGTCGTCGAGTGGGGAAAAACGGTTAGAAATGTGAACGGGTTGGCGGTGTACACGGGGCTTCTGTGTAGAACTACGCTTCTTCCTCACAGTCACCCAGTCGGCCTGCTTTCCCGGCTGCTCGGGATCTGCTGGAATGGAACTAACGGCGGCTAAGCTACCTTGGTCCGCATCGACTACAGGGGCCTGGCTAGCTGTAGAATTTTCCACGGTGCCGAGCCGAGTCTCCAATTCGCCCAGCCTGGCCTCCAACGCTATGAATAAGCTACACTTATTACAAGTACCATTACTGCTAAAGGAGGCCAAGGAATAACTAAACATTTCACACCCAGAGCAGAAAAGTGCAGGAGAGACAGGAGAAGCCGCCATGCTAAATCGGCTAAGAGGTAGTAGCTGCGCTAAGCTAGCGGATCCTAAAACACGCAAAGTGAATAATGTGTAATAATTTAGAGGTGATTCAGCAGAGGAGTGCTTTAGTTAAGGCACGTGAAGATTACACTGTGAAACAAATCGTTATCTAGTTAACTAGATCAATCTAACTGCGCAGATTAAACAGCTAACAGATACAGCAAAACACCTCTGTGCTCCGGAACAGGAAGTGATACAATACCGCAGTGAGAGCCAACCACCAGTAGAGGCCATCTAGAATCATCGAGAATAAAGTCAAAATATTATGAGAATTAAGTTGTTAATTTTATGAGAAATAACTCGAAATATTACGAGAATAAAGTAATAATATTACAAGAATAAACTTGTAATATTATGAGAATAAACTTGTAATTTCACGAGAATCAAGACAAAACTGCATTTCAAAGTAAGATGTGTGGAGCACTTTGTTAAGTTGTACTTCAGTATAGGTTTTACAAATAAGGAAATACCTTTTGGCCCATCTGCACCACATTATCATTAGTGTCAGAACTTTGAAAAGAATATTTAAGAAAATGTGTCTGTTCTGGAGGAGGAACCACACGGACTTCACCTGTAGTTCTGCCGATTTGTAGCTCCCGAAATTGCCTCTTTCGTGGAGCAGGAGCTGGCTGGAACTGGCAGTCTGCAGGGTTGTCGCTTCTCGTATAAATACAACTTTTTTCTCGTAATATTATGAATTTCTTTTCATATTATTACGTTTTCTCGTAAAATTACGACTATATTCTCACAAAATTACGACTTATTTTCGTAATATTTGACTTTATTCTCGAAATATTACAAATTTTTTCTCATAAAATTATGACTTTATTCTCGGAATATTTTGACTTTATTCTCGTAATATACTTTATTCTTGGAATATTTTGACTTTGTTCTCGGAATATTACAAGTTTTTTTCTCATAAAATCTGCTGAAAACTTGCAACTAATAAGTAATGTAACTAATAAGGTAACTAGTAATCTAACTTGGTTACTCTTAAGATTGCGCAATCAGCAAAGTAACTCATCAGCAAAGTAACTAATATTTACTTTTCTGAGCACTAAATCTTAAAAATAACCTAATTAAATTATGAGTTACTTTATTAATTACATTCAGCAGCTGCGGACAAATTGTCTGCAGCTGCTAATGAAGTAACTGTATAAAGTAACTGTAAAATATGACTGTATAAATGAAGTAACTTTTCAAAGTTACTTTGCCAACACTTCTCGACTGTATCTTCTGACGATTTTTTTTTCCGGGTGGTCGGAGGATAATTATTTATTTTCTCTTTGATGTTATACTGAAACACCTATTTGATTAATTATTTTATCAGATAAAAGGAAAAAATAGCCATAAATTATTTTGGTAACTGAGAAATCAATTAAATTTACTTCACAAGAATAAAATATCAATTGTTGATGTACTTCAGCTTCTCAAATGTGAAGAAAGCAGCAACAAGATTAACTGATCAGTTGAGTGATACCAAAATTTGTGTTGAGGATTTTAGTATGTAAGGAATCTTTTTCAGTCATATATTTTGCAAAGATAAGGAACATTTTGTGTGTGCAGCCTCTCATATGTGACAATTTACTTTTTCTCCTGTCAGACTAAACTAATTTGCTTTTAGCTAATTTGGGCAAAAAAATATTCAAGTCCATCATTTTCTGGCATTTATAGATGAAATGTTAATCATACAATCTAATCAACAGATCAAAGTTCTTCTCACTGGAGGGCCATCGTGACATTAAAACAGACGCAGGAAATCATCCTCCACTATAAGATTATGTTTTCTATAGAGGCAGACCGACAGCCGCGTCGGCCCTTCTGCCTGCACTCTGGTCATAACTTATTTCCTGCAGTAATGGGATGTGACACTGAGGTCAAACGGAGCGAGCCCCGTGGGGGGACGACATGATTGGTTGATAGCCAGATGGGTCGTATTGCAGAGATGAGCATCTGTTTGTGCTCGGAGAGGATCAGCATCCCTGCAGGTTGTTATCATCTACTGGATGTGTCTAAGGAAAAGATTCCTCACATGTACCTCATGCATTAATTAAATGGTTTTAAACATGTTTATGGACAGTTTGAATGTGAAACATGTATTTATGAGGTCAATCTACTCAAGTAGGAGGCAAATACCTTTAAAATCAGTGCGTTTTATTTTCATCAGTATTGAGTGACTGAACCTGAAACCTGCTCAGTGGACTTCCAGCCACTTCCAGCCCTCAGCACAGCACGGCATTTCCTTCTACACTCCTTATATTTCAGAGTGAATATTTCTGTGCTTAGAACTAGATGTACGTTGAGCGGCACACAAAGTGTCAGAAACTGTATGTTCCATTCATGTGAGTGCATGCATCCTTTGTCTCTGCTCACAACTGCTTTAATATACATCCGCACTAAGATTTACACAGAGATCCTACAGCCACATATGGGGGCATCATTTTTTGTCCAAAACCTACGTCCTGTTCAAGCTGCGGTCTTCAGAGTTTAAAAACAATTTACCATGAAAATAACACTAAACACTGTATTTCACACTGTTATATAAGCTTTGCAATTAAACCGCAGTTCATATGTGTACCAAAATGTGTGTGTGTTGGAAGAGTCCTTGTGAATCACATATCAAATATTATTTATTTACACCTCTAAAAGTTTAATGTCGCATTTTGTAAAGTAGCCTGATTATGGCATCAGCCGATTGTAGCTACTGAACTTCCTAAAATACTGGTGTTCCTCAGGGATGTGTTCTGGCTCTTCCACTGTTCAGTACTTGTGAGGACTGGGTCTTGGCTAGGGTTGTGGAAACCATCTCGTTCTTACCTATCCCCCCTTTCTCTTCTACCCCCCCCCCCCCCCGGCCTGCTGTTGCCTAGCAATGTCAGACTTTACACAAACACGGACAGAAACTGTCAGACTTTACACACACACGGACAGAAATTGACAGAAATGTAACTCATCTGCACACAATGCATGTCTCCCTTCCTCCATCCCTATTACCCCCATGTTTCTCCACTCCCCTCACCCTGGCTTCCTCCCTGCCACCTCGAAGGCAGCGTGGTTTTTACTGCTGCAGCCTTCAACCCCCAAGTTGGGCGGCGCGGGCCCCTCCTGCTGCAGCCTTCACCCACTTTGCCTCAATTCGGATGATGGACTGCTTCAAGTTTAGAGTACATAAACAATGTCAAATGTATATGTGTTGTCTTTAATTTTGATGTGTGCCATTATTATGGTAAACAAGTAATAATTGTGGATTAATTGCTGTATCTTGTCTGAGGTAATTGGAGTGTAAACGTAATTGCCCTTTTAGGGATCAATAAAGTTGTCTGAAGTCTGACCATCCTCTTAGGTGACTAGTTTTGGTGAAGAAAGGTTGACTGACAACTTTGCAGACAATGTCTTTGCAGAGTCAAGATATCTTAATTTCAGCACTTGAGCAGCTGAGTGAGGCATCAGAGTGTCTGGGTTTGGGTTTGTCCTGGATCAAAATGAAGATCCCAGCTTTCACTGTCGTCCTGGAGTGTCTGTGTGCAATGAAAGTATAGAAGTTGAAGAAACATTCATATATCTCAGCAGTGACAGTCATGTTTCTGGGTCCTCTGCCTTTGAGATCGGGAGACTCCTGGAAAGAACTTTCCATCATGAGGTCAGTGGACAGAGATATTTGGAGACACTCATGCTTTTGCATCTGAATGAAGGTCTAAGGCATTAGTAGGGTCCTTGTGATTACTGTTTTAATCTTCAGTGATGAGACTGAGTCACTTAAGTTGTGACCTAAGGAGATGACTGGATATATTTGGTACTAGGTCTCCTCCGTGGATCATTAACCATCTGGCACATTTCTCTGTGCATGATGCATGTTGAGGACTAGTGTTGAGGACGTCAGCTGCTGGAAAAGGCCAAGGGGACACCCACTTTTTCCCTGGCTGCAGCAAATATGATCGTGATCGTTTCACATCAGCATACTTCTGTTGATAGGTGCCATTTCTCCTGCTGAACTCTGTCGCCTTCTGTCCATTTTTTTGTCTTTTGCCCGGTCCTGTCTCTCTGTTTTCCTGCCTGACTGCAAGCCTCTTTCATAAGAAATGTTTGTGACACAGGACAAGCCGCTGTCTCCGCCTCCTCTCACAGCTAGGTAATTATTGATTACCTAATACGTCTTCTCAGGGACGTGTCAAAGTTCAGTCTGACAGGGTGGAGGTAGAAAAGGTTCGCTGGACCGCAGGATGTTTCGTGGTCGCAGTGGAACACTAATGCGTTCTCCCTGTCTGGTGTCAGTTCTGTCGGGAGATACCCAAAGTGATGCTCCTGAAGTCTGAGTGTTTACCGGGAGGACAGACCAGGTTGAGTAATACCCATCTGCTTTTTGACTCCTACTACATACAGTTCCATATTTAATCTGCATGTATAGTTGTGACCATTGAGCTGGGTTAGAATTTGGTGTCTAATTTTTTTTTTTTTTTTGACCATTGACACAATTTTACTGTGTAGAAATACAAATGTATTATTCCTGTATTTCATAAAATAACAAAATTAGAAATTACAGTTTTTGCTCTACATTAAGGTATACAACATCAATATCAGAAATGAATGGGTCTTTGTTGATATTTGTTCATTTCTGACCATGATTGCTCAAAAATTCATCAAATGAGTTTGGGACAAGACCATTATAGACTTTTTACATTTGGGGTTCCTTTGATTAAATGACCAAGTGCAGGTGTGCACGTTTTGGGTGTTGACTGATATATCAGCTCTAAGGAATTAAGGTGCTAATTTAAAGCAGGTAGAAAAAACTGCACTCATATTTCATAAGTCATCTGGGACTGTATCGACGTAGACTTTGTCTTTGTCTTATCAAACTGAAGGTGTGGATTCATAAAGACAGCAGTGTAATCTTGGACAACCTTTGGGTATTTCTCAGATGAATAAAGATCAATCAGTCACTGTATAGCTAATGCCTACTTTCATTACCTCAGTCATAGATATTGTGTTTTCAGTGGTTTTAAATCTTTGTTTGCTGAGTACCATCACCCCAACCATCTGATAGGCTGATCAGTCATTAAGAGAAAAAATGTTACATTTTGATGGTGATTGGCGGGATTTGTAATCATGTTTTGCCCAGTTTCCTGAAAACTAGTCTGCTGAACGTGTTGGAACTTGTCACACATATGTTTGCCAAAGTGATCCTGGAAGTAGGGATCCTGAAGGGGCTGCAGCGCCCCGACTTCCAGCGTCACTGTGGCACACATATTGCTTCCACTGGTGGGAGAGACTCTCAGGGCCCATCCACACAGATATCTGTTGAGGCATATCTGCAAAGGTTTAATTTCATAGCAGCGTTTTGTCCACACGGAACTGACATTTTAAAGATCATAATAGAGAAAGTTCTGTTTCCATGCAGACAAGGCATCAGATCTCAATGGACAGCTACCGCCTGCCTAAACTGGGCAAAACCCAGGCAATAATGTTTCCTGACACCATTTGCCTTCCTCAATGGTTGCTTGCAGTAACAACAAGAAGCAGACTGACAAGAAAGAAAACAGACACCAGATGTTAAACTGGGAACTTTAATGTCAGGACAATGACAACAGGACTCAAAGATCAGCAATCGTTATGACTGCTGACACTACAGGTAGACAAAGCCTTCCTGCAAGAAAAGTGCTTAGCTGACTCAGGCACGCTGAGAGAGAAAGACTACACCTTTTTCTGAATAGGAAGGAAATCTGAGGAATGCAGAGAATAGGGAGCAAGATTTGCAGTGAGGAACACCTTTCTGAAAATGGTTGAACTAAATAACAAAGGGTCCATACACTTGAGGACTGTCTGTCTCAAAACTGTTGATGTGACCATCATCAGTGCCTGCGCTCCACCTACACACCAGATCAGAAGGGTGACTTTTTGACATCACTGAGAACTAAGGCCAAGGTACAAGAGGTCCTCATCAGAGATATGCTCTGTGATAATGATGCTGCTGTCACCTCACATTCAGCAACAACTCCAGAGTCTCATGGATAGATTTTTTCAAACCTGCAAGGACTTTGAACTGACCATCATTCTGAAAAAGAAGAAAGTGTTAGGCAAAGAGGGGGTCACACCATAGCTGTAGATGACTACAAACTTGAAGTGGTCCACCAGTTAACGTACCTTGGATCCACAATCTCTGACATCCTGTTCCTTGATGCTGAGCTTAACAGACACATCGGCAAGGCTGCAACAACTCTAGGCTGACTCACCACCATGCTTGGGCAAATTCAAAGCTGACAACCTCCATCAAGATGGCAGTGTACAACGCCTGCATCATCAGCACACTCCTGCTGGCAGTGAGGACACAGACAGCCTATACCAATCAACAACAGAAGCTGGAACAGCTTCCACGTACTGCCTTTGTCACATTCTTGACATTAGCAGGGTCAAAGGGCCGGGTCCTGACACACCCCGACCTTGCCACCATGTCCACCCTGCACAGACAACACAGGCTGTGTTGGCGTGGTCATAAATGGCAAACAGAGGATGCATTTGTCTCATAAGACATCCTCTAAGATGAACTTGTCTCTGAGGAAAGATCTGTTGGCTAACCCTAGCTATGCTACAAGGATGTCTGCAAGCATGACATAACAGCTCTGGACATTCCACAGAGAAGTGGGAGAAGGTCACAGGGTGCTGCAGTTGCAGTGCAGTGTTCTCAGAAACAAATGAGTTTGAGTGAATAGAGATCATGAGCCTGGACAAAAGAAGATGAATAGACAGAAGGTACACAACCAGCAACCAAGCCCAGGATCAGTTTCATCTGCATCTGGTGTGGCAGGGACTGCCATTCCTCCACTGGGATTCTCAGTCACAGCCGAGCGTCAGTTCAGCCGCATTGACTAATTTACCATCACTTTTTAGGGAACTCTTAGATTTAATTATGTGTGAGACAAGTGTGTAGTAAGTTGCAAACTGTTACTTTGTTCATTTCAGTGACAGTAATTGAGAATTCTGCAGTCTCAGTCAGCTTTATTATTTATTGTTATTTTGTTGTTCTGTGGTTGTTGAGGCACTGTTAAGGTGCCCTGACACTTGCATGACTTTGATCCACGCACTTGCACACGCTCTGCCGTGCAGGAGAGTAAACTTATCTCAGACTCATTGTAAACTGTTGTAAATTGTGCGCGGCTTTGTGCATGTGTGCAAACAAATATTTGAAATGTTCAAAATCTCCATCACGCATTATTATGTGAACTTCAAGTGAAACATTGTGCAAACAATTCAAAACACTGCGTGTGAGTGCGAGCATCAGCGCACCACATCAAAGTGCAGCTCGTCTGAACGATTATAACGAGGGTCTTAAATCAATCATATAATGTATTTTTACAGCTGCTCACAAGAAGGAATGAACATGCAACTGTTTTACCAGGCTATTCAATATAAACATTACAAATAATGACCTTTTTAGATGGTTCTAACTGCGTTATTTGGTCTATCATAATGAGTATGATGTATGAAAAATTGTGGGTTACAGGCTGTTGACAAACAAACAAATAGGTTCCAGACTTGCAAAAGCCTTGTAGCTTTTGTGGGAAAAAGTTCCAGTTATTCACTGTGGCTGAAGGGGACTGGATTTTTTTATTTTTCAAGTTGATATACCACTGTTTCTGTGATTCACTCAGGTTTTATTTGCGGCAGTGTTGTGTTTTGCAGCCAGAATATCAGAAGAGATGACAGCCCAGTCTCACGTCTTTTTCGTGCTCCCATCACAAAATGAGTCAAATTTTCATGACAGCTTTTTTTAAACTCACTATTACTAACCCTATTCCTACCCCCAACCCTAACCTTAACCATAACCTAATCCTACTCCTTCTCTCCACCCTAACCATTAGCACCTCTGACCCCCCCGCTTCACTTTTAATTTCATGCAGCCATCACAGAATGAATTAGAATGAATTCGTGGTGCTTTTTCTCCTCCTCGGGGCCAGAAGTCCCACTAAGTAAGGAACAACTTTTCCCAACTTGAGGCCAGTCCTAGGCTACTTTGCTTATTCTTTTCCACCAATGCACATTTACTTCTACGATACATTAATATTGTTAAAACCTGCCAGGAAAATTGTGTTATTATATTGGTGCAACAACATATTGCGGCTGTGCTGTGGCATTCCATATGGCTTGGTAGATCTCGATACACTGTCAACTTTAAAGTAGATCTCTGTTCAAGAAAGGTTGGGCACCCCTGAGTATATAGCGTGCCACCCCAACCTGACATTAGGTTTGACTTGACCAAAATCTTGAAAAATGCCCATAATACAAACAAACGTGAAGTTGCTCTCAGATGCTTATAATGAAGACAAAGTGAATAAAATTTTGTGAACATTGATGCTTTTACACCTGCCTGCCACCTGCTGGATGGTTGGTGAATGCTGGGTGGGTGATAGAAATTAGGAGCAGGAGCATGTATAGTTGAACTTCCATGTTGCTTGTCTGACACCTGCTGAATATGTTTGGGTTTGTTGGATGGATTAATCGTATCATTGCATGAATAACATTTTATACATGAATTCATGAAATCTTGAATTTCCCTCTGGGATCAATAAAGTATCTATCTATCTATCTATGTACATATATTTCTGGAAATTTTCCTCTTGTGTTTTTTGGAGTCTTCATTTCCAAAGGTGCCACCAAGAACCGCTTCAGTTTGTGCACACAGACGCGTTTGAATCACACACGCCCTCTTACTTTAGATATTGATCTTAGATTTATGCCGTGTTTTGCAATAATTCTTGCAGACATGCTTGTGTTTTTTAAATTATAAGCTTCTTTTTTTATCGATATCAAATGTCCTCAAACACAACAATACAGACGATGACCCTCTGTCGGGCCTGCCGGACTGCTCACGTGTATTGATCTCTGGTGTTTTACAATCTAATTATCTTCAAAGTTTTATGAGATTAGAATCGTAACGAAGAAGCCCATGTGGGTCAGGCTCGTCATCTCCTTCATCTGTTTACACAGTAATGTGAATAATTGATGTGTGTGCTCCTGTATATACGATCTGAGCACAGATATTAGGTAATGGAAATTATACTGCACACAGCTTTCATTAAGCTAATGTAGGTAACCCGCGGTTTCCTAAAATATATATTGTGTTTGGAATACCCAACAAAGGCTAATATCGGGCATAAAAAAGAACATGGTAGGTAAGTGATGATTTACTATAAATTCATCAAGTATTGCATTTTACTTTCAAAAGTGTTCTAATTTGTTGTTTCTGTTCAGTAACTTTGGATTTAAATATATCGCTATATCTTCATTACGTAAAATTAGTTTTGTTTACATTTATTTCAGAACATATTTTAAAATGTGTACTTAATATATAGGGGTGCCAGTAATTCTGACCAGAAGCTTAAAAGGTTTTCTGTCAGTTATTACAAAGTAAATGAGTGGTAGAGAAGCTTGAATCTTCGACTGGACTGGGTTGCTTGACGCGAGGATGTTTCGCTTCAAATCGCAGAAGCTTCCTCAGCTAAAATTCTTGCTCTGGAAGTCTGACTTCTGTCTGACTCTTGTAGAGAAGAATAAAACAGAAGCCAACAAAAGCTGGAGTTTTAAACCTAACCAGACTCCTCCTACCGAGAGGCAGACTGCTATAGGCTAGTGACTAAACAATAGCTCTAATTAGCAACTGTTGTGCTCTAGTTAGCACACCTAATGACAGGACAGCTGTCCCTCTAATGATGGGATGGATGCCTTTCTGATGGCTCCCTTGATGATGTGAATGACTCATTACCATGAACAAAAAACTGAAACTCCTTTGACCTGAGTACCCCATTGTAAACAGGGGACAAAGCGTGTCTCAGACCCCCTCCCCGGTTAAGGCTGGGTTTCAAACATTTCACAAAGAATGCCTCCTTGACCCCTCTCTCAAACCATTTCTTCTCTCTGGCTAATATTTTAACTTCTTTGTCCTCAAACATGTGGTTAGTGTCTTTAAGGTGGAGATGAACTGCAGACTGAGGTCCGCTGGCGCCCTCTCTGCGGTGCTGGTATAGCCTTTTGTGTAAAGGTTACGTAGTCTCACCTATGTAGTGTTCGTTACAGTTTTCCTGACATCTGACATTTTAGCTGAGGAAGCTCTGCGATTTGAAGCGAAACATCCTCGCATCAAGCAACCCAGTCCAGTTGAAGATTCAAGCTTTTTCTAACTATTTTTCAAGTGTGTTAATAAATTCACAGCTGAGACGGCCTCAGTAGTGGGGGATGCAGGTGAACAATGATGTCACATCAAATGACACCAGCTGTGAGGCAGAGACTGCTGGAGGAGTGTGTCTCTACTTTGAAAGGACCAAACTCACACCAGACCACATCTGCCAACTCTTGGAGATCTGCCTCAACAACCACGTATTTCCTGTTTAGGGGGAATTACTACAGACAGATTCATGGTTGTGCGATGGGGTTCTCCAGTATCCCCCATTGTGGCCAATCTGTACATGGAGCGAGTGGAGAAAACAGCCTTGACATCTTTCATGGGCATCTCTCCCAGCACTGGTTCAGCTATGTTGATGGACACATGGGTTCAAATCAAGCAAACAGCAAGTTGAGGCCTTACAGAACACAGTCAACTCGGTGGACGCCAATATCAAGTTCACACGTGAGGATGCCAGAAACAACCATTTAGCCTTCTTGGACTGTGATGTTACGATTGGAGAGAACAGGCAGCTCCAGACAGGGGTTTACAGAAAACCAACTCACACTGACCAATATCTGCTCTTTGGCTCAAACCACCCCCTTGAACACAAGCTCGGGGTGATCAGGACGCTTCAACACAGAGCCCTACAGGTGCCCACAACTGCAGAGGGAAGGGCTAAAGAACAACAACGTGTCCGGAAAGCCCTCAGTATGTGGGTACCCACGATGGTCCCTGGACAAAGTGCAGAAGTCTTGGAGAACAAAGAGACCAGATAGACAGGAGACGGAGACAAGAAGAAGAGGAGTGTCTCTCCCTTATTTAGCAGGAGTAGCGGAAAAACTACAGAGGATCTTCAGACAGCACAAAATCCCAGTTTACTTTAAACCGGTTAACACCTTGAGACAGAAATTAGTTCACCCTAAGGACATGATCCCTAGTTACAAACAGAGCAATGTAGTGTATTCTATCAGATGTCAGGAAAACTGTAACGAACACTACATAGGTGAAACGAAGCAACCTTTACACAAAAGGCTATACCAGCACCGCAGAGAGGGCGCCAGTGGACCTCAGTCTGCGGTTCATCATGGAAATCACCTGGACAACTGAGAGCCTACACAGAAGTAAATGAGTGTGTTATCATTTGTCAAAGAGTAATTACACTCTACATTATACTTTAATTACATTACATTATCCTGAAATAGTTGACTTTACAAAAAATAAGCCACGTGGAAGCCCACTGCCTTAAACTATTAGTTTTTGCAAAAGGTGAAATGTAACAGATTAATAATGTCTGCTGCAGCCACTTAAAGGTGTACCGCCTCTGGGTTTTTTGATATTTAAGTCATAAAAATACACTCAACAAAAATATAAACGCAACACTTTTGGTTTTGCTCCCATTTTGTATGAGATGAACTCAAAGATCTAAAACTTTTTCCACATACACAATATCACCATTTCCCTGAAATATTGTTCACAAACCAGTCTAAATCTGTGATAGTGAGCACTTCTCCTTTGCTGAGATAATCCATCCCACCTCACAGGTGTGCCATATCAAGATGCTGATTAGACACCATGATTAGTGCACAGGTGTGCCTTAGACTGTCCACAATAAAAGGCCACTCTGAAAGGTGCAGTTTTATCACACAGCACAATGCCACAGATGTCGCAAGATTTGAGGGAGCGTGCAATTGGCATGCTGACAGCAGGAATGTCAACCAGAGCTGTTGCTCGTGTATTGAATGTTCATTTCTCTACCATAAGCCATCTCCAAAGGCATTTCAGAGAATTTGGCAGCACATCCAACCAGCCTCACAACCGCAGACCACGTGTAACCACACCAGCCCAGGACCTCCACATCCAGCATGTTCACCTCCAAGATCGTCTGAGACCAGCCACTCGGACAGCTGCTGAAACAATCGGTTTGCATAACCAAAGAATTTCTGCACAAACTGTCAGAAACCATCTCAGGGAAGCTCATCTGCATGCTCGTCGTCCTCATCGGGGTCTCGACCTGACCCCAGTTCGTCATCGTAACCGAATTGAGTGGGCAAATGCTCACATTCGCTGCCGTTTGGCACTTTGGAGAGGTGTTCTCTTCACGGATGAATCCCGGTTCACACTGTTCAGGGCAGATGGCAGACAGCGTGTGTGGCGTCGTGTGGGTGAGCGGTTTTCTGATGTCAATGTTGTGGATCGAGTGGCCCATGGTGGCGGTGGGGTTATGGTATGGGCAGGCATCTGTTATGGACGAAGAATACAGGTGCATTTTATTGATGGCATTTTGAAAGCACAGAGATACCGTGACGAGATCCTGAGGTCCACTGTTGTGCCATACATCCAAGAACATCACCTCATGTTGCAGCAGGATAATGCACGGCCCCATGTTGCAAGGATCTGTACACAATTCTTGGAAGCTAAAAATGTCCCAGTTCTTGCATGGCCGGCATACTCACCGGACATGTCACCCATTGAGCATGTTTGGGATGCTCTGGACCGGCGTATACGACAGCGTGTACCAGTTCCTGCCAATATCCAGCAACTTCGCACAACCATTGAAGAGGAGCCTTGAAATGAAAATCCACTGAGCGCACTGCACACGTCCCACACAAAGGCTGCTTACCAGGAAATGATGCAATCGACAGGTGTGAAAAAATTCACGCATGCGCACGAAGGTTCAAGGTTGGCTCATGCAAGCACACGTGATTCAAATCCACCAGGTTTTTGCAAAAAATAAAAAAGGTCCGATACTTTTGTAACAGACCTCGTACATCTCCTTGCATGTTTTTCTTAAACATTCATTTTTCTTGGATGCTTTGGAAAATGTCTGCAGCTCAAATAATTTGAATTTATTCCTTTATTATTATTTTGCCATAGTTGATCTTAGAACACAGTGTGATGATGCACTGAGGAAGCGGTTTATTTTAAAACTATTTTAAAGTTGTTAGCATTTCATGTTTATTATTCAGGTTTCACAGGATTTGTCTTAATATGTGGTTTTTCATTATTTACTGTATTACCTTTTGGGGGCGCTTGAGTAATCCTATAAATAATATAAAAAGCTTTCACATGGGTGTGTGTGTGTGTGTGTGTGTGTGTGTGTGTGTGTGTGTGTGTGTGTGTGTGTGTGTGTGTGTGTGTGTGTGTTTGGTGTCAGTGTCAGGAGGACTTGCTATGATACTGAAAACAGTTTCGTGATGATAATGGATTTTTTTGTAGGGATGTTTGGTTCTGAATTTGGTGGTGTTCAGTGCTTTCATTCCTCAAATGTGGTTTGTTGCATTTCTTTTGAACATTGTATTGTGAAGCCTGAAGATTCAACTTTGGCACTACAGTCACGTGTATTTATTCATATTTGCGAGATGAGGATAGAACGTAGGTCTGTCTGGAAAGTTTGAGGTCAGGCATTGCCCAGCACCTGCTCCAAACCTGGTCTTCTGTGTCATTGCTGACCTTTTCGTCGTCATGCTGTTGATGCTTTGCTCGTCCTCACGTCAGCATCCACGGTGCTCATTAAGCAGACATCCGGCTGAGCCATTCAAGCAACACACGAGGGGATTATCACTTACTGGGAATTCTACGTCTCCTGCACGGTGCTGCAGGCGGGCAGATCTCAGGTCGGAGCTCCGTTAGCTCTTTGAGAGCGAGAACAGGACTTGACAAAAAAATCATCAGACAGGAGGGGAGGCGAGGAGGAGGCGAGGGGCTGAGCACAGCCCGCGTGTCTCTTTTTCTCCCAACACTGCAGCCTCAGTCGCCGTGTCCCATTAATGGAGGACTGTGGGTAAGCTTTTGTTGCTCTGGCGGGGGGCTGTGCTCTTTTGGAGGTCTTTGTCTGCAGTAGCCTGAAGGATTTGAGACCGTGGCTCGCTGTCTGTGCGGTGAGGGCGCTGGGAGTCGCGGGTTTGGTGCCTGTGCACTTTGCATTAGAGTGATGAGAATTCTCGATCCTCTTGGATTCACTTATTTTTGAGGATGCTGGTGTTGAGACTGATGGGAAATAGAAGAAAGAGTGAAGCATGAATCAGACAAATGAAGTGGCGGCGATACGTCGAGGGTATGTTTGAGTGTTTTTGTGTGTGGGAGTGGGTAGGGTACATGTGTTTTTTCCCTTTCTCTAATGAACAAATCCTGGATATTGTGCACTTTGTTAGAAATGCAGCCACATCGATGTGTTGCCTGTTTGAGTTTGACTTGTTGAATTTGTTAAGAAAATGAAGACTTTCTGGTAAAAAATGTATAATAGGCGCCTCTCTGTGAGAGCTGATCCTAACAAAAAACCCCTGTGTGCACGTAGCTAATGGATTAACCAAGCATGATAAACACCCAGCTCTCTACCCACAATGCCCTCTGTGTCCAGACAAGGCATTTATTTAACCTGGACTACTGCAGAAATGCTCTCAAATGACTCTATTTTTGGTTTCAGACTCATCACCTCCTAACTCGCTGTTTCTTCTCTATTTCATCTCTCTCCTCCATTGTCAAAAAATGTTGCTCAATCTCTTGGTCCATGGTTGACCCAGATACCCATGCAGCTCCCACCCCTCCCCCTGACCTCCTATCAAAGCACATCACTCTGTTTCTATTGTTTCATATTTGTCTTCTCGACTACACATGAAACCCTACTTTTTGAGGTCACTGATCTAACCATCGTCTTCTAATTGGCCAGAGACCTCGGCTAAAAATCGCGCAGACAGCACATGTTGGCGCTTGAATCTTTGAAACTTTTGGTTGTCTTCTTTTGGCTGTTTCTGTTTAGAGTAGCCACAGCATCGTTGATCTTTGATCTTTGATCTTGATTTGATATGCTGTATTGTCCCCATAAGGAAAGTAGTTCAGGGCTCCATCCTGAATTTCCACAAAAGAGATAAAATCAAAGAAATAATTCCATAAATCGTGAGAGTGAGGCATTGTCCAGATTATAGCTCGCAGGATTTTTGTTTGATTTTGTTTTTGCTTGTTTGGGGGTTTTTCGTCGTCGTCGTTGTTGTTTTTTACTACTTTTGGAGGTCCTGCAACTTAGTGAAAAAATTGTGCATTTCTTATTATTATTATATACAAATAGAGAATGTTTATGAGTTCACTCACCCACTCACTCACTCACTCATCTTCAACCGCTTACTCCAATCAAGGGTGGTGGGGGGTTGGAGCCTATCCCAGCAGTCATAGAGCATGAGGCAGGGTTCACCCTGGACAGGACGCCAGTCTGTCGCAGGGCCAAGTATAGACAAACAAACACATTCACACCCGCACGCACACCTACGGACAATTTAAACTTTTCATTCTACCTAACCTGCATGTCTTTGGATGTGGGAGGAAGCCGGAACATGCTGAGAGAACCCACGCAAACACGGGGAGAACACGCAAACTCCACACAGAAAGGCCACAGGTGGGAATCAAACCCATGACCTTCTTGCTGTGAGGTACCCGTGCTAACCATTAATCCACTGTGCTGCCCTTTCAGAGTTCAATGGTACAAATATTTCATTTGATATTTCACAAAATTAAATATTCGTTCCATTGAAAGAATGAAAAAAAACATTCATTATTTTTTTATATGACGGTGAAATAGATCCTTGTCATTTGATATTTTATTAATTTATAAACAACAGAAAATGGGCTTACAATTTGGTGTTCGTCATTGGTGCTTTGATGTCAACAGTCCAACACAAACTTTAAATAGGAGTCCAAAATTGTTCTCAGTCAACTTGCAAAAAACAATCCTGGCATTGTGCCACATTTAGCACAGACTGCCGTCTGATTTCCTCACTCCAGTGAAAAATCACATCAGAAATTTGTCCAGCTTTTTATCCTAACTTCATCATCTTCATCCTAACAGCTCTTCATGCTTCCAGACGGCTTATAGCGTAGTGGGTAATCCAATAACAGATAATTATCGAAGATAATGTTTTCATTATTGGATTATCTTTTTAGATAACTTTAAAAACCATTATCAGACTAATTATCTTCCGATAAATTTTGTCCGATAACTTTTAGACTGATAACGTAGTAAACAAAGCTGAACAGCAGCAAACATTTTTAAAATTTAAAATCAGTTGAGCACCTACCTGTTAAAAGTTTCCTGACAGATGGATAGTTCTACCCTCTGCAAACAGAAGAGAGCTGCTTTCAGGAGGAACTGCTCTACCCTCTGAAGGCAAAAGAGAACTGGTCACAAAAAAAAAAAAAAATCATTTCCTTTAACACCATACTGATATGATGGCAATATCACCCAAGTCATCCAGAGGCATACATTTTTAACTTATGGTTCAATTTTTAACCAAACTAATTTTGGACAAGTTATTTAAAATTACTGTCATGTCTGAAGTTTTATAAAGTGAAAATATCAGATATATGTTTTACGAGGGTAGGCTGAAAAGTTCTAAGGCTCACTATAATGCAGTTAATGCATTACTCCTTCATGGGGAGCCTTAGAACTTTTCAGCCTACCCTCGTAATTTTAAAGTAATGTGCTAATTTTTAAGGTTTTAGTGAGCACATGCTGTGCCCAGCAGTGCATTATGGGTAGGATAGAGTAATTTCAGTATGTTCACGACATGAGAAATGCATTTCAGAGACTCTGTTCAGGCTCCACGGACAGCAGCATTAGACTCTAGTGCCGAAAACTCTTGTGAATATATTCTCTGGGTTTATAGACATTGTTATTGTATTTGCATTTGTTAAATTCCATGCATCTTAAATGTAGCAGACACGGATTATCTGGAATTTTGTTTTGGCAAGTTTTCAAGGCCTCTACTGCCATCTACTGGCCAGTAGTGTTCATGGCAGTTCATGGCAGTATTCGTCCTGAAGCTGAGCAGACACTCTGATACTTTTAATCACTGTACTCTCAGTTCAAACTGTACCACAAACGTTCAGAGCACACGATTTATGTTCTCACACACATTGTACATTCAAAAACCACACGTCGAACTTGTTTCCAGAAGCAAAACGTAAGCTTTTTTTCAGACTTAACCCCTTAATGCCTATTGTCGCATATATGCTACAATAATTGACTCAAATATGCAACATACCAAACTGACCAGTATGCCTGCTGTTGCATATTTGCAACATACCAGTATTATTATTAGAACATTATAACATAAATTATTACCAAATACCAAAATTACGACTTATTTTTGTGCAAAAGTGAAATTAATGATCTCACCATTATTTACCATCTACTTAAAGGCAAAAACACACACAAAACATTTTTTTATATACAGCTATATAAATTCAGGCGTTAAGGGGTTAATTTACAAAAACTCTCAATGGGAGACATCAAAGTTTAAAAACAAAACAAAACAACAACAAAAAAACATTACAAGACAGCTCTGCGGTGTTTGCACAGGCACAGTGCGAGCGGTTGGACGCTTGTAGCTCTTTAGCAGCAGGATAACCTCACAACGGCCGACCAGAATAATATCAAACAGGTTTGATTTTCATTCGACCATATGATCTGCGATCAGGAGATGGTTGTGAGATGTTAAACGCAGCTTGTTACTCCATGTACACGATGTACACTACACGATGCAGGACGCGCGATTAACCTTTAACTCGGTCCAAAAAATTCTCGCACGAATGAAAAATCATCTGAAAAAGGGCCAAAACTCGCACAGTGTAAAGCCACCATTTATGTGTCAATATTGAGTGCACGTTTTACAACATCATAAAACATGCACACGGCACTAATCAAATGAGCACACATTCTCTTCACATGCAAAACATTTTGTGATGACACTTTCAGGGCTCTGTAAAAATGCCTGTTTTTACAAATAAAAAATGGAATATTTTACAAAAGCACATTTATCTGTAAACACCAACACACGACACACATCACATTAATGTGTTGGTTTACATAATGAATGACTGAACCAATCAGTGTTTAGCAGAGGCACTTTTACCCAGAATCCTTTGCAATCTCTCAGTGTTTGTTACAAAACCTCAGAATTAGTGCATTATTCAACATTAAAAGATATGTTATATGTTAACTTTGTACAAATGACAGAATTGACATTAATGGAGTTATTCTATTAGTATTCACACCAAACCATAAGTCAGCATGACTTTATTTTCCAAGACCTCCGCCTGACCGGAGCGTTGTGATTGGTAGAGAGCTGGCTTTGTGGCTGCTCTCAGGGTGCTTCTGTGCTGGAAGCCGTGTAGTAAACAAGAGCTTCCAGCAGGGGGCAGGATGTTCAAACATAGAAGTGCGGGCTCATTGTTTGGGTCTATTGTCGCTTTTGATGCTTCAAAAGGCGATCGTGGTGTTAAAACTCAAATTCAGCTTGTTAGTAGTTGCAAATGTAGCAGAGACAATACTGGAATTTATCGGTTATCTGTAACTTCCGATACATTTTTGGGTGGTTTATCTTTATCAAAGATAACTTTTCAGTTATCAGATTATCTGTTATCAAAATAAATTTTTTGGTTATCTGTGCCCACCACTGATAGTGGATTAGATTTTTTGTGTTAGAACAATTATCACCTTCAAATCGTCGTCCACCAGCAAAACAAACTCCACTATGTTTAGCTAAATGCCACCCCTGGTAGTGTGAGCATGCACGGTGGACGGGGCATGCAATAGCACATTTCATATAGCACCAAAATTGCACGCTATAAAGAACTATTGCACGGTCAATGAAACACAATGGCAAATGGTACGAATAATCCATGTCAAGTGACATACAACCCACCAATCAAATGACAAGGATCCATTCAGCCATTATATAATTGTTATTATTATAATTATTATCAGAATCAGAATAGCTTTTATTCACCAAGTACTCACAGAATACAAGGAACCTATTATTATTATTATGAAGAATTACTATGAATTACTATTTGTACAGTAATTTCCCAGTAATCAAAGCAATAAACACAGAAAGCTCAAAAAAATAAAACAGTAAATACCAAAACAACAATGCATAAACATCCCAAAATAAAGAGCTCATTAAAAAAAAAAATCAAATGGACTCATGTTTTTATTGTAGTGTTTCCAATGCTGTGGGCAAGTGGTCTGTGTACATCTAGTGATTTCTTTTGTCCAAGCTTCAAATAACCAGTATGTCCAGCATAGTATAATCCAGTATGTTGTCCATCTCACATTTATTTGTTCGTCTTGCTTATAGTTGGAATTTAACTGTCCTTGTGTTACACACCACAATCTGAGAACTTCTGCATAAATCCACTGTTGAGTTCTCCATGCTACTGTGGGCCAACAATCCGTGCCCATCTGATGACTTGTTTTATCCAAACTGCATCAAATAGCATTCAATATGTAAGTGTGTAGTTTTTCTGCTGTTTATATGGCAGAATATTCAGATGTCTCCTATGTAGGCAGGTTCACAAGGTATGTACACTCTGCTTGTCCTTGTGTTTGGGGAGGTGATGGTCTAGTGGTTATACGTTGGGCTTCAGACCAGAGAATTCTCGGTCCAAAACCCAGCTAGACTGGAATATCGCTTAGGGCCCCTGGGCAAGGTCCTTAATCCCTGAGTTGCTCCCGGTGTGCAGTGAGCACATTGCATGGCAGCACCCTGACATTGGTGTGTGAATGTGTCTGTGTGAATGGGTGAATGTGAGGTATAATTGCAAAGTGCTTTGTGCTTCAATCAATCAATCAATTTTTTTATATAGCGCCAAATCACAACAAACAGTTGCCCCAAGGCACTTCATATTGTAAGGCAAGGCCATACAATAATTATGTAAAACCCCAACGGTCAAAACGACCCCCTGTGAGCAAGCACTTGGCTACAGTGGGAAGGAAAAACTCCCTTTTAACAGGAAGAAACCTCCAGCAGAACCAGGCTCAGGGAGGGGCAGTCTTCTGCTGGGACTGGTTGGGGCTGAGGGAGAGAACCAGGAAAAAGACATGCTGTGGAGGGGAGCAGAGATCGATCACTAATGATTAAATGCAGAGTGGTGCATACAGAGCAAAAAGAGAAAGAAACAGTGCATCATGGGAACCCCCCAGCAGTCTACGTCTATAGCAGCATAACTAAGGGATGGTTCAGGGTCACCTGATCCAGCCCTAACTATAAGCTTTAGCAAAAAGGAAAGTTTTAAGCCTAATCTTAAAAGTAGAGAGGGTGTCTGTCTCCCTGATCTGAATTGGGAGCTGGTTCCACAGGAGAGGAGCCTGAAAGCTGAAGGCTCTGCCTCCCATTCTACTCTTACAAACCCTAGGAACTACAAGTAAGCCTGCAGTCTGAGAGCGAAGCGCTCTATTGGGGTGATATGGTACTACAAGGTCCCTAAGATAAGATGGGACCTGATTATTCAAAACCTTATAAGTAAGAAGAAGAATTTTAAATTCTATTCTAGAATTAACAGGAAGCCAATGAAGAGAGGCCAATATGGGTGAGATATGCTCTCTCCTTCTAGTCCCCGTCAGTACTCTAGCTGCAGCATTTTGAATTAACTGAAGGCTTTTTAGGGAACTTTTAGGACAACCTGATAATAATGAATTACAATAGTCCAGCCTAGAGGAAATAAATGCATGAATTAGTTTTTCAGCATCACTCTGAGACAAGACCTTTCTGATTTTAGAGATATTGCGTAAATGCAAAAAAGCAGTCCTACATATTTGTTTAATATGCGCTTTGAATGACATATCCTGATCAAAAATGACTCCAAGATTTCTCACAGTATTACTAGAGGTCAGGGTAATGCCATCCAGAGTAAGGATCTGGTTAGACACCATGTTTCTAAGATTTGTGGGGCCAAGTACAATAACTTCAGTTTTATCTGAGTTTAAAAGCAGGAAATTAGAGGTCATCCATGTCTTTATGTCTGTAAGACAATCCTGCAGTTTAGCTAATTGGTGTGTGTCCTCTGGCTTCATGGATAGATAAAGCTGGGTATCATCTGCGTAACAATGAAAATTTAAGCAATACCGTCTAATAATACTGCCTAAGGGAAGCATGTATAAAGTGAATAAAATTGGTCCTAGCACAGAACCTTGTGGAACTCCATAATTAACTTTAGTCTGTGAAGAAGATTCCCCATTTACATGAACAAATTGTAATCTATTAGACAAATGTGATTCAAACCACCGCAGCGCAGTGCCTTTAATACCTATGGCATGCTCTAATCTCTGTAATAAAATTTTATGGTCAACAGTATCAAAAGCAGCACTGAGGTCTAACAGAACAAGCACAGAGATGAGTCCACTGTCCAAGGCCATAAGAAGATCATTTGTAACCTTCACTAATGCTGTTTCTGTACTATGATGAATTCTAAAACCTGACTGAAACTCTTCAAATAGACCATTCCTCTGCAGATGATCAGTTAACTGTTTAACAACTACCCTTTCAAGAATTTTTGAGAGAAAAGGAAGGTTGGAGATTGGCCTATAATTAACTAAGATAGCTGGGTCAAGTGATGGCTTTTTAAGTAATGGTTTAATTACTGCCACCTTAAAAGCCTGTGGTACATAGCCAACTAATAAAGATAGATTGATCATATTTAAGATCGAAGCATTAAATAATGGTAGGGCTTCCTTGAGCAGCCTGGTAGGAATGGGGTCTAATAGACATGTTGATGGTTTGGATGAAGTAACTAATGAAAATAACTCAGACAGAACAATCTGAGAGAAAGAGTCTAACCAAATACCGGCATCACTGAAAGCAGCCAAAGATAACGATACGTCTTTTGGATGGTTATGAGTAATTTTTTCTCTAATAGTTAAAATTTTATTAGCAAAGAAAGTCATGAAGTCATTACTAGTTAAAGTTAAAGGAATACTCGGCTCAGTAGAGCTCTGACTCTTTGTCAGCCTGGCTACAGTGCTGAAAAGAAACCTGGGGTTGTTCTTATTTTCTTCAATTAGTGATGAGTAGTAAGATGTCCTAGCTTTACGGAGGGCTTTTTTATAGAGCAACAGACTCTTTTTCCAGGCTAAGTGAAGATCTTCTAAATTAGTGAGATGCCATTTCCTCTCCAACTTACGGGTTATCTGCTTTAAGCTGCGAGTTTGTGAGTTATACCACGGAGTTAGGCACTTCTGATTTAAAGCTCTCTTTTTCAGAGGAGCTACAGCATCCAAAGTTGTCTTCAATGAGGATGTAAAACTATTGACGAGATACTCTATCTCACTTACAGAGTTTAGGTAGCTACTCTGCACTGTGTTGGTATATGGCATTAGGGAACATAAAGAAGGAAACATATCCTTAAACCTAGTTACAGCGCTTTCTGAAAGACTTCTAGTGTAATGAAACTTATTCCCCACTGCTGGGTAGTCCATCAGAGTAAATGTAAATGTTATTAAGAAATGATCAGACAGAAGGGAGTTTTCAGGGAATACTGTTAAGTCTTCAATTTCCATACCATAAGTCAGAACAAGATCTAAGATATGATTAAAGTGGTGGGTGGACTCATTTACATTTTGAGCAAAGCCAATAAGTCTAGAGTCTAATAATAGATTAAATGCAGTGTTGAGGCTGTCATTCTCAGCATCTGTGTGGATGTTAAAATCGCCCACTATAATTATCTTATCTGAGCTAAGCACTAAGTCAGACAAAAGTTCTGAAAATTCACAGAGAAACTCACAGTAATGACCAGGAGGACGATAGATAACAACAAATAAAACTGGTTTTTGGGACTTCCAATTTGGATGGACAAGACTAAGAGTCAAGCTTTCAAATGAATTAAAGCTCTGTCTGGGTTTTTGATTAATTAATAAGCTGGAATGGAAGATTGACTTTACACAAAAGGCTATACCAGCACCGCAGATAGGGCGCCAGTGGACCTCAGTTTACAGTTCATTTCCACCTTAAAGACACTAACCACACGTTTGAGGACAAAGAAGTTAAAATATTAGCCAGAGAGAAGAAATGGTTTGAGAGAGGGGTCAAGGAAACCCAGCCTTAACCGGGGAGGGGGTCTGAGACACACTTTATCCCCTGTTTACAATGGGGTACTCAGGTCAAAGGAGTTTCAGTTTTTTGTTCATGGTAATGAGTCATTCACGTCATCAGCAGAGTCGTCAAGGGAGCCATCAGGAGAGGGACAGCTGTCCTGTCATTAGGAGGGTGCTAACTAGAGCACAATAGGTGCTAATTAGAGCTATTGTTTAGTCACCAGCCTATAGCAGTCTGCCTCTCGGTAGGAGGGGTCTGGTTAGGTTTAAAACTCCAGCTTTTGTGACTTCTTGATTATTCTTCTCTACAAGAGTCAAGACAGAAGTCAGACCATCAGAGCAAGAATTTTAGCTGAGGAAGCTTCTGCGATTTGAAGCGAAACGTCCTCGCGTCAAGCAACCCAGTCCAGTCGAAGATTCAAGCTTCTCTACTATGGAAACCACCTGGACAACTGAGAGCCTACACAGAAAAACTCCTCACTTGTGTTTGCCATTTAAATAACAATTCCGCCCGCATGCTCATCTTATAGAGACAATGACAGATGCCGGTCTGGGGTTTAATTCATGTTTTGCCCAAAACCCACCCTTTGCATCCTGTGCCTCACTTTGCAGTCAGATTTCACACTGTATAAACAGCAAAGTGGAGTTGGACGCAGCCCAAATGTATTCTTGCTATGCACTTTAGACCGTGCGCTCAAGATAATCAGGATACGCCCCATGGCGTCTGCACACATTGGCTCGTCACTAAATGCCTGTGGTACAAAAATGACCCCACTTCACCGATCAAACAGTAGAACATCGCAGAGTGAATCCTTATCTGATACCTTCACAGCATCATCTGTTTGTTGACATTTAGTTGCGCTCCTGCAGCAGCTCCGTCAGCCTGCAGCTGGCGTGTCGCCGCATTGAACCCTGACTTGATGCTCTTGTCATTTCATTCTCATTATCCACTTGAGCAGAATGTTTGTGCACTGTTTGGTTTTGTGGTGTGTTTGTTGCGTGTATCTCACCCACACGCCGTGGTTTTTGACACGGAGTGGCTATACGCCCAACCATTGGGTCAATAAAGTAAATTCACGAGCATATATGCCCAACCACAACCGATCAATGAGCACGTTTGTAAGCTCACTTCCGGTTTCAATGCAGGGGGGAAAAAAGGCGGATATTTTCTCGCCGGCTGTGGGAGGGTTTGCACCCCGTGGAGGGGCTGTGATCTAAAGTGGTTCTGTTTGACTCATCACACCCAGGGAACAGTGTCAAACTAACACCATCTTACAGCCAACAAGCAGCATTTTGTTCACAAACTGTTTCGTTGTCATTAACAAGCTTCCGTTCAAAATGCTTATGAAGTTTGTCTGTTTTGATCCATTGCGGTGTTATCGCAGTAATTAAAGACGACGCCATTAAATGTGTCAAACATATGCCACAATAGAGCCTTAAAAAGTGGTGTAAAAAATGTAGTTTAGATGCTCAAAACGTGTCAAATACACGATCACGGTTGGGCGAATAAGATAAGACATTATATTTATCTGCCCAACGGTTGGGTGTATAGCCTTTGCCTTTTTGAAATTCAACTTCATTCTGTCCCCGTGTTCTATTACCTTTGCGGTTTGTGTTTGTGCAAATATCTAAAGTAAACAGAGTGTCCGCAGGGAAAAGTTGGGATGGATTCAAACTATCTGCTGCATGTACATGCAAGGGGCGAAGCCACCATATACCATTTATGAGCTGTATTACCATAAAAACTAAACCGTGGAGGTCAGGAGATGTGCATTTTGCACCTTCTTGCAGAGAAGTAATTTTTCTCGCCGACACAACAGCACATAACCTCCACAAGATAACTAGACTTTCACAACTTTACTTTGCATAACACAAAGTGTGTGTGTGTGTGTGTGTGTGTGTGTGTGTGTATATATATATACACCGTAGTGTTCAGAATAATAGTAGTACTATGTGACTAAAAAGATTAATCCAGGTTTTGAGTATATTTCTTATTGTTACATGGGAAACAAGGTACCAGTAGATTCAGTAGATTCTCACAAATCCAACAAGACCAAGCATTCATGATATGCACACTCTTAAGGCTATGAAATTGGGCTATTAGCAAAAAAAAGTAGAAAAGGGGGTTATCACAATAATAGTAGTGTGGCATTCAGTCAGTGAGTTCATCAATTTTGTGGAACAAACAGGTGTGAATCAGGTGTCCCCTATTTAAGGATGAAGCCAGCACCTGTTGAACATGCTTTTCTCTTTGAAAGCCTGAGGAAAATGGGACGTTCAAGACATTGTTCAGAAGAACAGTGTAGTTTGATTAAAAAGTTGATTGGAGAGGAGAAAACTTATACGCAGGTGCAAAAAATTATAGGCTGTTCATCTACAATGATCTCCAATGCTTTAAAATGGACAAAAAAAAACCAGAGACGCGTGGAAGAAAATGGAAAACAACCATCAAAATGGATAGAAGAATAACCAGAATGGCAAAGGCTCACCCACTGATCAGCTCCAGGATGATCAAAGACAGTCTGGAGTTACCTGTAAGTGCTGTGACAGTTAGAAGACGCCTGTGTGAAGCTAATTTATGTGCAAGAATCCCCCACAAAGTCCCTCTGTTAAATAAAAGACGTGTGCAGAAGAGGTTACAATTTGCCAAAGAACACATCAACTGGCCTAAAGAGAAATGGAGGAATATTTTGTGGACTGATGAGAGTAAAATTGTTCTTTTTGGGTCCAAGGGCCGCAGACAGTTTGTGAGAATTCAAGCCACAGTTCACAGTGAAGACAGTGAAGCATGGTGGTGCAAGCATCATGATATGGGCATGTTTGTCCTACTATAGTGTTGGGCCTATATATCACATACCAGGTATCATGGATCAGTTTGGATATGTCAAAATACTTGAAGAGGTCACGTTGCCTTATGCTGAAGAGGACATGCCCTTGAAATGGGTGTTTCAACAAGACAATGACCCCAAGCACACTAGTAAACCAGCAAAATCTTGGTTCCAAACCAACAAAATTAATGCCTTGCAGATGTGAAGAAATCATGAAAAACTGGTTATACAACTAAATACTAGTTTAGTGATTCACAGGATTGCTAAAAAAAGCAGTTTGAACATAATTGTTTTGAGTTTGTAATGTCAACAGCAGATGCTACTATTATTGTGAACACCCCCTTTTCTACTTTTTTTACTAATAGCCCAATTTCATAGCCTTAAGAGTGTGCATATCATGAATGCTTGGTCTTGTTGGATTTGTGAGAATCTACTGAATCTACTGGTACCTTGTTTCCCATGTAACAATAAGAAATATACTCAAAACCTGGATTAATCTTTTTAGTCACATAGCACTACTATTATTCTGAACACTACTGTATTTTTATATAAGGTGTCCTCAGAGAGCACACACGGGCTCCAGCAACCAAATTACATCTGCCAAATGAAGGAGTTTTACGTTTGGTCGTTTGGCAGCTGCTCTTTTGTTTGTATTGGCACCTTCTTTGTCACATCATAAATTCAACACGGCAACAATTTGTAAATTATCTACAGTTAGGCTAGGCAACCAAGTTACAACATCGACTTCATATGTAGTTCAACATAATGTACACACCTTTGCTATGACATTATTTAGTCGCCAATGCTTAACTTTAATGACTGCGAGCCAGGAATCCAGTCTACCAAATAAAGCCTGTAATCTCCTCTGTGGATTTCTGCCTCATCGTGGACCCTGATCTGCCCACTTTCCTGATCTGTTCCTCCATGAGAGCAACCAGTAGAGAAGCAATAATAGTAGGGCTACCCTAGCCTAGCTGTAGTTATGAATGCTAACTGTCCATCATCATATAAAGCTCACCCCATGTCAGATCAACGGGTGTGAAATGAACTTCAGTAGGAGAGGAGTCAGACTAATCTGTAAGAACAAATTAAATATGAGTTCTTAGATTCATCTGGGCCACTGAATTTTTTGATCATTTTTCTTTAACATTCTGGCATTATGACATCATAAAGCGTTGATGGAGATACAATAATTCCTAATAACAGTCCTCTCAATCAGTGGCAGGATGCAAAAAGGAAATTGGGTATTATTAAACTGGTGCTTCCAGCGCACACTCCTAGATGTTATGTTATCTAACAAAAGTGAGGATCTCTGTGAGGATCTGCTTTTTTTGTGAATTTTCTTCAAGAGGTAGTTAACGTCTCAGGGTTTTGACATTTGAAAACACAACATTGATTTGTGGAAGATTGTTGAGTCAATAAAAATCAATAAAAAAAAACTGACAGAAATAATCAGTAGCTGCAGTGATGCCTGAAAATTTAAAGAGTAGCAGTTTGGTAGTTTTCGTTCTGTGCAAATGAAGAAGACAAAAGAACAGAGGCCGTCTGTAATTCTGCTTTATGAAATGGTCAGTTCAGCATGTGAAGGTTCTGTGACTCAGGAAAGTATTTCTATTTTGGATAAAATAATTTTCTCTCTTTACACTCTGGGTGTCATTTTGTGCCGTCATTTCATTGCCGGTGTCATTATTCATGTCTTATGCCTGCTGCAGATTCCTTAGAATGTTCCAACCAAATCTTGGGATAATGTTCATTGTCTAAATTGGGGATGACAGCTCTGCTGCAGGGGATGTGTGAATCAGCGCCACTGCAAAGTAGTAGCCGGTCATTAACTTTGACAGTCGTCTCAGGAGAGCAATACAATGTAAAATATCAGATGAAACACAAATGCACTGATGGTTCATGAAGTCAATCGTGGTTTTATAGATAGCTGGTACCTAACATGAGTGTTTGGAAAGTAAAAGTGTTCATCAATCTTGTATGTCGCTTAGGACAATGATACAAGCCCAATTCCAATGAAGTTGGGACGTTGTGTGAAATATAAATAAAAACAGAATACAATGATTTTCAAATCCTCTTCAACCTATATTTAATTGAATACACCACAAAGACAAGATATTTAATGTTCAAACTGATAAACGTTATTGTTTTTGTGCAGATATTTGCTCATTTTGAAATGGATGCCTGCAAGAGCTGATAAAAATTCTAAAAAAAACAAACAAACAACAAAACTAATGGACCCTCATATATTTTGTGGTGTTGTGGGCCAGCAATCTGTGTTCATGTGCATCAAATAATATCCTATATGTTATTTTGCTTGCTTTTGGAATTTAACAGTCCTTTTTGTACACACCACAAGCTGAGAGCGTCTTGCATAATAACAACCAGTATGTTGACACACATTTATTTGTCCCTCTTATTTATTTTTAGAATTTAAAAGTCCTTATGTTAAGTTACAGCAGAGGTTGTGATGTGCCAGTGTGCTACACTGAGTTCCTGTCTGTTGTTAAACTCACCCCCATGGAAACACTGAGTTTAAAAAGTGAATTCACATAAAGGAAAAACGTGGCACTTTATAATCTGGTGCAATTTATGCTCCAGAAAATACAGTACTTGATGGATAAAATACTTATGGACAGAATAATAATTGTCAGATTCCGAGTTAAACAATTAGTTGTAATTCATCAAGAAAAATAAGCCATATTTTGACTTGTCTTTCGAATGTGAGGATTTGGGCCTGTGCTATTTTACTTGAGAGAAACACCAATAAAATAGACTGAAATAAACTGCTGTTAAAACATTTGAAGCACATAAAACAGAGCAGAAACTGTATTTGTCAAGTTTTAGAACTGTTTGGCTTAAATTAAGTTTAAGTGGTTGTTACAGAAATCGACTTAATGTGTCCTGTCATCCACCACTTGAATTCACATCAGTCTACGTGCTACAGATTGACAAGATATGGTTCATCATAAAGGATCTGAAGGACCATTGGCTGAAAAAAGTAAACACCAAGAAAGTCTCTGGATTTTTGAGAAAACAAGATGGATTTTTTTGTTTGGGTTGTTTGTTTTTAACTATTTCTAACATTTTAAACAGTAAATGATTAATCAGTTGTTCCTACTTGTAAAAGCCATTGAAAGATTAACTAACAATGAAAACACTTATCTGCAGCTCTAATGCCATAACTTGGTTGTCAGGCAATAAAACAGAACACACACCGTGTTACTTCTTCTGCTGTTAATTTTGCACAGGTTTTCTGGATCCACATGTTGATTTGGCATAACTTTTACACCAAATGTTCTTCCTGATGCAATTCCAGATCTACAAGCAGAATGAGGCATAAGTAGATCCGAACCGGGATCTTCTTGGAGGAGGCCTGTCTAAAATATTTACACTTTCCGTAACCTTTTGCATGAGAGAAGGATCCTCAGTAAGTCCAAGAAATCATGAATTAAGTGTAATAAATCCATTGAGAGCTGTGATACTCACGGGAGGCTGGCAAAGCTGGGATGGGGTCGATGCATGATGGGAAAATGACAGTAGCAGTGTGTCAGTATTCAAAATTTGAGGAAAAAGTTTCTATATAGGAAATCTTACCTTTCCTTGGGTGAGTCCAAGAGGCGGGTCGCAGGAGTCTGGCCAAGCTTTGTGGTGCCACTGTTGGTCGTAGCTTTAGGGTTGCTTCGCTGTGAAGGATGATGCTGTAGATGTGCACAGTACATGATGGGAAAAGGACACCAGTGGAGTGGTCAATGCAAAACAAAATGTGTGAAAAATGAATAAAGCGATATGTTGCCCAGTGCACATATTCTGAAGGTATGGCGGCCGGCGGAGGTCATGGACTGTAACAGGTGACTCACTGTGCCTTGATGAAGTGACTGTGGTAATATAGATAATGGGCAAGGACCATGGATTATAATGTCTTTCTTCACAATCGTTTCATGCTACATGATTAGTGTTTATAGCACAGTATCCAGATTAAGACCACGATGGTGTGAACACATGATCTAACACGGGCTCCAGTGTTGCACAAAGTGATATTTTTGTATGTGCTTATGTCGCACTGATCTCTGCAATCCTCCCTTCCAGTGCATGAGGAACATCATTCTGCTGCAGATCACCACGTCCTGAAACCGTCCTACCAAATCTCGGACCATGTCTGGATCCTACGATGACTCAGCCAGCCTGGAGGAGACCACAGACAGCTTCTGGGAGGTGAGGCAGCAGGGTGCAGCTTGAAAAACTGAACTCTACCCTGTTACCGAGGCTCCAAGTGATAAACTATCTCTGAACCCACTTCCTCTGTGAGGTGGTCAGAGCGATAAGAAGCCTCATTTATTAACTGTGTTGATGATAATCTGTTCATGGTATTTAATGACTTTGTGCATTCTGCAACGATGACTAATTTTACAGCTATGAGTTGAATTAACCAACCTACATGTGAAACAATAAATACGAGAACATGCAAATAAACCAATGTGAGCTTTTGCACGTTCCGTAATTCTTCTGATTCACTGGCTCAGAAATCAACCGTAAACATATTTGTCCAGGTGCATAAAAAAATTGATAAGTTCATGCTTCTCAAATCTCAACTGGAGGACTTCCTTGTTTTGTTTTATTCCCTGCGATTAGCAGGGCATGCGTAGGATTAAGTCCGTGAAACAGTGGGTCTTCAATAACTTGTAAAAGCTACTGCATTTTGAGCTTTGCAATTTTCAAATTATGATCAATGCAGGTGATGAGCAGTGAACCTCTTATTTTGAGTCATATTGACATCTTTTAGCATGCAAAATGACCATAATGTAAAATAAATACAGACAGGCCTACTCTGACTAAGTGGTGACTAAATGCTGGCATCTAGTGGTGGTATGTAGCAGTACTTTTGGGGTCCTGGTAACGCTGTTGCGTCTTAGATGAACTGCTTCAATGATGTTCTATGCATGAAGGATAGACTGCTTTAAAACAGTCAAACCTGGTTTAAAGTAATTTAAAACAGTTATTGCCTTAATTTTGACTGGATTTAAAAAAAATATATTTATTTAGTTTATATAGAGCCAAAACAGAAAAAGCTGCCTCCAGGCGCGTCATACAAGTAAGGTCTAACCTTACCAACCCCTAGAGCAAGAACACAGGTGACAGTGGTAAGGAAAAACTGCCTCTGATAATTTGAGGAAGAAACCTCAAGCAGACCAGACTCAAAGGGGCGACCCTCTGCTTGGGCCATTCTAACAAAAAAGTTTACAATACAGAACACAACACAACAACAATTGACAAGAGTCCATGCAGGCGTCCAGTCCACCATCAGGAGGGGATTGGGGTCACTGAGCCATTCGTTGGATCTGTTCCGCCCCACATCGCCACAGAAATCATCCAATCCAGCACGTGGATCCAGCCACATCTCAGACAGAGAGAAAAAGAAAACGGAATCAGTCGGCCAGAAAAAACTACACTTAAGGGATAATTCGTCAGCATTAAGCAACAGGAAAGCAGAATAAATACTAAGGTGACCGCTTGCCACTAGCCCTAAGCTTCACTAACAGACCCAGACTTTAGAGAAAGGTTGAGGCCGCGACACGCTCTGTTTACTAATAGATCTAAACCAGCACTTTCAACCAGTTTGGATAGATAATCTGATTAAACTGCTTTAGCAAGGATAGATGGGTTTAAAGTGTTATTTCTTCTTCTTACACCTCCTTCTTTCAGGGGGGGTTGGTAAGGTTTAAAAATTATCCCTGTAAAGCACCTTGAGCCGACTTATGTTGTGATTTAGCACTATGTAAATAAACTAGCGTGTTGTCCGTGGGAATCCACAGGCTCTAGATTGGGTTGTGTTTATAAAAGAGGTAGCTGACATTTTTCATTTCAGTTAAGCAATGAGTTGGAATAGTGTGTCAGTCTAGAATGTTTTTAGAACTTTTTAGACCTCAACAATTTATAGAAGAGGAACTCAACCCTTTTATTTCCTGTTAATTATGTCATTTTTAATATTAATTACTTTCTTAATGTATTTATAAATTGTTTAGGTTGTTGTTATCATGTACACACTATTAATATAATTGTTATTATTATTATTATTTTATTATTATTACTTCTATTTTGTGCAAAACTATGCTTGTCAAACTTTGGTTGCACGGGATCAATATCACTAATCAAGGTCAGTGTTTGGATCCAAGTTACATAGACCACAATGCACTGTGTCGCACCGATTGGCAGCCCTTACTGACACGGTCCATGTTGGATGACCTTCCTGATACAACTCCATAGCTACAAAGAAAACATTTTAAGTGCTTTTGCCAGGACTTTAAAATCAGATATTTGCTATTTTGCCACATACTAGGGGAGCTATGACCACTACCTTTGCACCCCCCCCAGGACTAAACCAAACCAACTTTTTTATGTTCCTTAGGGCCCTGTCCCACTGGCGTTTAGGAGGATTTGCAGATGGAATGCGCACAGAAGTGGCCCACATCCGCCAAACAACCGCTATAACCGTGTAACATTCCTGTATGAGTTGACTGCCATCCGAACACATCCGTGATCATCCACAGAGGCACGCATGTCCGCAGCCAGGATTTTTGAGCGGCTCAAAAATCCTGCTGCGGATGAGATCCGCATCACTGCCTGAACACATACTGAAGACATACGCAGGACATACACAACCAACGCGCCGCATATCCCCTGTCATACGCTGATATTCGCAACCGATGGGTTGGCGCGGCTTAGTGGCGGACCGGGACAGTGTGCAAAACAGATATGACGCGTGCCCAGCATGGCCACATCACGGTCGCAAATGGTATGTTGCGCATGCAGACAGAGTGGGCACGGATGGAGCGAGTGCATCACGGCCGCTGTGCCCCTCATGGGGGCGCCTCCGCGGTCGCCTTTGCTTCTGTTGCCTGTTATATCCGCTTTTCTTCCACATGTATTCGCTGATCCACCCAGGGACATTTGTCATTTCTGCCCACCTTTGTTGCGGACGCTCAGCTTTTGTCTCCTCATTTCATGTGCAAATCCTCCTAAACGCCAGTGGGACAGGGCCCTTAGATGACCCCAAAACACAATCAGGATGTTCCCAAAGATAAAAACTGGCCTCAAGGCAGTTATCCAAGATGGCGTCCAAGATGGCCACCAAAATATGGTTGTTCACTAAAACACCTTTAAACAACATATAAACAAAGGTAGCAAAGGTAGTGGTCATAGCTCCCCTAGTAACATTTTATTTAAAAAACTCATATCCATCAGATTTATTTTAGCCTAACTGCAACAACAATGGACAGATTAATCAGTAAAGAAAACAGTGGTTTGTCGTAACACGAAATGCTCGCGCCGTCCTCCTCCTCTCATGACATCAAATCTGCTGCTTCTTCCAAAAGCAAACTGCTGATGTAATTCGATCAACAAGTTCCTGAAGTCCATTTATTATGTATGAGCTGAAAACTGTTCATGAGGCACTAAGAAAAACTTCACCGCGTTAAGCAGTGACCGTGATGCTGCTACCTGACAGATGGCGTCATTTAGTGCTTTAAAGATAAATGTGCCTCACCAGGCTTTATTCTAGGCTGTTGCCTCTAGGCTCTAGGCTGAATTTCATCACGTCCCTTCTGCCAGGCAGCTGTTTAAGAATCAGCTGAAGCAGCAAAGGTGGTGGCTTCCATCACGCAGTCCATCACTGCATTACAGCGATGACTCGCCGGGGAATACATTTCTCCCACGCTGCTTTTCATTTAGTTGGCATTACACATTTGTCGGGCCATTTTTAAGTTGAAGTATGAGTGCACTTCTGTTCCGAAGCGCAGCCTAATTTCTCTGCGATGATGAATGTGTGACATTAATGCAGTCATGTGTCATTATGGCAGCTCCCGCTGCCGTTACCGTGCAGGGTGAGAGGAGAGTTTTAACGTGGCCCCTTCCTGATCCTTACAACAGCAGCAGTACTGCAAACAGTCACGTTATTATTCTGAATCTAATACAAAGTCTCAATTTGTCAGTCATCCCATCTTCAGGCATAGTCATCAGGAAAAGCATCACTGTTTTCCAAGGATTTGGAAAAGCCGAGGCAGGTGCTCTGCAAAATGCAATGAGTGGTTAGATGGATAGAGAGATGGCAGGATGGATGGACAGGATCGGCAAGTTCTCTAATCCATACGAGCACATAGGTTATTTGTTCTTGCTCTCGGGTGTGACCCACAGGAGCATTCTTTAAGCATGTTTTCTGGACTCATCAGAAGTGTATCGGTGTGCGGTGAAAGTGCTGAATGTGCAGAGAGATTCACTTATAGCGGTAGTCACACTCACATCTCTGGGTCTTCAGTCTTTGAGGTCAACAGATGCCTGGGAAGAGCTTATGGAGCCATGTGTTCACTGGACAGAAGTGTTTGGCAATGCAAAGTTTCTTTTGCAGGAAGATTTTTAGGGTCCTGATGCTTTTTGTCTGATTATATGATTGAAGGACTTGGATGCTAACCAATAACCTCAGGTGATGATGGGATGTCTTTGGTACCAGGTCTCTTTGGCAGATCCTTGAGTACCACTGCAATGACTTTGTGTCAAATAAGCATTTACTTTAGGGAGTAAAGTATCACTTGCATCGTAAGGGAACATTAAGTCAAGTCTGAGAACATGCATTGTGCTGTGTCCATGATGCTATAGACCTGGCATGGGTCCTGGATGGCAACCACCCAGGCAGACAACTGGTCCATCCCACCTACAGAAGTATACATCTATGACATGTGGCATGTGGTATGACCCAGTGCCTCAGGGGTAACAACTCCCACAGGGGATACCCACGTTTTATCTGGCTGTGGCAGCTAGATGACTACTTTCAAGAGTCACTGGATGAAGCAAATGTCTGCCTGGGTGGTTACTATCCAGTACACATAGCAGTTCAATGGTATGGTGGATGCACTGAAGCACACAGTATGCTCCCAGACTTCGTCATATTTGTACAGTGCATCCGGAAAGTATTCACAGCACTTCACTTTTTCCACATTTTCTTATGTTACAGCCTAATTCCAAAATAGAGTAAATCTTTTTTTTTTTTTTACCTTCAAAATTCTAATCACAACACCCCATAATGACATGTCCAATCAACTGAATTTACCCCAGCTGGACTCCAATTAAGGTGCAGAAACATCTCAAGAGTGATCAGTGGAAACAGGATGCACCTGAGCTCAATTTTGAGCTTCATGGCAAAGGCTGTGAATACTTATGTATCTGTGATTTATTAGGTTATATATATATATATATATATATATATATATATATATATATGCGCAAAGCCGCCCAGACCTCCCGATCCACACACACCTCCTCCAGCTCCTCCGGGGGAACCCCAAGGCGTTCCCAAGCCAGCCGAGAGATGTAGTCCCTCCAGCGTGTCCTGGGTCTTCCCCGGGGCCTCCTCCCAGTGGGACGTGCCCGGAACACCTCTCCAGTGAGGCGTCCAGGGGCATCCGGAAAAGATGCCCGAGCCACCTCAACTGACTCCTTTCAACGTGGAGGAGCAGCGGCTCGACTCCGAGCTCCTCCCAAGTGACCGAGCTCCTCACCCTATCTCTAAGGGAGCGCCCAGCCACCATGCGGAGGAAACTCATCTCGGCCGCTTGTACTCGCGATCTCGTTCTTTCGGTCATGAGCCAAATCTCATGACCATAGGGGAGGATCGGAACGTAGATCGATTGGTAAATCGAGAGCTTTGCCCCCCTACTCGGCTCTCTCTTCACCACAACGGTCCGATACAGCGACCGCATCACTGCAGATGTTGCACCGATCCGTCTATCGATCTCACGCTCCATCTGTCCCTCACTCATGAACAAGACCCCGAGATACTTAAACTCCTCCACTTGAGGCAAGGACACTCCACTGACCTGAAGAGGGCAAAGCACCTTTTTCCGGTCGAGAACCATGGCCTCGGATTTGGAGGTGCTGATTTTCATCCCGGACGCGTCACACTTGGCTGCAAACCGCCCCAGTGCACACTGAAGGTCCTGATTTGACGAAGCCAACAGAACCACATCGTCCGCAAACAGCAGAGACGAGATTCTGTGGTTCCCAAACCAGACCCCCTCTACACCCTGGCTGCGCCTAGAAATTCTGTCCATAAAAATAATGAACAGAACCGAATATAACAGAATATATATATATATATATATATATATATATTTGCAAAAATAAAAAAAACCTTTCACATTGTCATTATGGGGTATTGTGTGTAGAAATTTAAGGGAAAAGGCTGTAACATAACAAAATGTGGAATAAGTGAAGTGAGGTCAATACTTTCTAGATGCACTGTACGAAGACTGTAGAGTACGGGATTGAGAACCCTGTGGTGCTCCTGGTATACTCACTGTCTGAGGTCTGCCTGTCAGAAAGCTGACTAGCCACTTATTGATGAAATTGCTAAGACCTATGATCCTAATGTGTCCCACAGCCTGTAGTCAATGATCTTGAAATGAAGCAATATCTCCACCTGGTGGACATTTACCTTTTAGGCAGGTACAAGTGAATTTCACCAAGAAACTGGCAGAAAGACTCATACCACAAACAGAAACACAGAACACAGAAACCCATGTTATGACAAGTTTGAAGCAATTAAAAGCAGTTTAAACCATTTGATTATCCTTTGTGTGGAACATTTTCTCTGAAATAAAACAGGAAAGAAGTTAAACTATGTTTTATCAAATTGAACAAGTCAAAAAAAAATTCCTTGATAAATAACTTGAACATCAGTTATGTAAAAAGTTGAAAACTATTTTTCTGTCCATTAACTGCTAAACAAACTGACACTTTTTTCAGCCCTACATTAAAGAACATTAATAAGTTGAGAAATGACAGAGATCTTCACAGTACCAAAGTTTTATAGAGTAGAAAAGTTAAACCATGTAAAATGAACTGGACACATTGTTTGTGTGGAAGGTTGGGAACTACAAACGGACAGTGAAGAGGATTGACGATGGCCACAGGCTCTGCAATGACCTGATGAACTGTATCCAGGAGCGTGCCAAAGTCGAAAAAGCCTACGCGCAGCAACTGACTGACTGGTCCAAGAGATGGAGACATCTGGTAGAAAAAGGTAACAGTGTACCTCGAATGACCTTGTAGATGTTAATGAGGTATTTGCTTTTTCACTTTGATATACAACCCCAATTCCAATGAAATTGGGACGTTGTGTAAAATGTAAATAAAAACAGTGATTTGCAAATCCTCTTTGGCCTTTGTTCAATTGAATACACCATAAAGACAAGATATTTAATGTTCAAACTGATAAACTTTATTGTTTTTGTGCAAATATTTGCTCATTTTGAAATGGATGCGTGCAACACGTTTCAAAAAAGCTGGGACAGTGGTAGCGACGAACTGTGTTAACTGACAATGGTTTTCTGAAGTGGTCCTGAGCCCACGCGGTAAGATACTTTACACAATGTCGGTTTTTAATCCAGTGCCGCCTGAGGGATTGAAGGTCACGGGCATTCAGTGTTGGTTTTCAGCCTTGCCGCTTACATGTATAAAGTTCTGCAGATTCTCTGACTCTTCTGATTATATTATGGACTGTAGATGATGGAATCCCTAAATTCCTTGCAATTGAATGTTGAGAAACATTGTTTTTTAACTGTTGGACTATTTTTTCACACAGTTGTTCACAAACTGGTGATCCTCACCCCATCTTTGCTTGTGAATGGCTGAGACTTTTGGGGATGCTCCTTTTATACCCAATCATGACACTCGCAATTAGTGTCCTCAGTTGCCAAATGCTTATTGAGTGTTGTTAGAAGGAAAGGTGATGTAACACAGTGGTAAACATACCACTGTCCCAGATTTTTTTAAAATGTGTTGCAGGCATCCATTTCAAAATGAGGAAATATTTGCAAAAAAAAACAATAAAGTTCATTAGTTTGAACATTAAATATCTTGTCTTTGTGGTGTATTCAATTGAATATAGGTTGAAGAGGATTTGCAAATCATTGTATTCTGCTTTTATTTACATTTCACACAACATCCCAACTTCAATGGAATTGTGGTTGTACAAAGCCTGATTGCCTTTTGTCCTTTCGGTCCTTCAATCAGGGCCTCAGTACGGCACAGTGGAACGAGCGTGGCTAGCATTGATGGCGGAGGCAGAGAAGACAAGTGAGCTTCATCAGGAAGTGAGGAACAACCTGGTCAACGAGGACTTTGAGAAGGTGAAAAACTGGCAGAAAGACTCGTACCACAAACAGATGATGGGAGGATTCAAGGAAGCCAAAGAAGCAGAGGACGGCTTCAAGAAGGCCCAGAAACCATGGGCCAAAAAACTAAAAGAGGTGAGCCGGTTTGAAACACTTACGGTGCTCCGTGTTCTGTTTTATGGTAGCGGTCATCTCAAAACGTAGAGTTCCTCATAGCGACACTTTTTTTTTTGTTGTCATTTTCAGCTCGATGCTGCCAAGAAGTCGTACCATGTGGCCTGCAAAGAGGAGAAGCTGGCATCGATCAGAGAGGCCAACAGTAAAGGAGAGTCTTCTGTCACAGCTGAGCAGCAGAAGAAACTCCAGGAAAAACTGGATAAGTGCAAACAGGACTCACAGAAGGTGAAGACTCCGCACATGCACTCATCAGACTTTTTCATTCGCAAGACCAACACACAAGATTTAGGGTTTTCTCAAATTTGAACATGCAGGCATGAAATGTCTCAAGCTTTTATCAGACGGTGTATACATTATTTAACCTGCTCTGCCCCATCAGTACCTGTGGTGTTGGTTTTCTCAGCGCTCAGGTCTCACTGTCATTCAGTGTCTCTTCAGAACAGTGCAGTCACTGAAATCCTATCCAAGGTTCCAAGCTCCGGTTTTAGTTGGAAAACTGTGACAGTGTCGCAGCCACAGGATTTAAAATGACTTTTATAACTCTGAGACATGCATTTCATTTGTTAATATACATCCATTTCTGCCTTTAAGGTCTGCAACACATTCCAAAGAACAAATAAGTTATGATGGTAGCAATTTATTCACAACAGTAAGTTGTGTTTGTCAGGAGAATTTGCTGTCCTTCTGTCCATCCACACTGCAAAACCTTCTGCATCCTAAAACATAAGATCTGTTTTCTGCATTAATACTAAGACATCAAAGCTCTGCCTGCCAAACAAATCGTGCATTTCTGACATTTATAAATGGTTGGTTTTTTTTTGTTTTTTAACTGAATTTTTAGATTAAAGTGGGAAATGTACCAGAAGCCCTGAAATGCTCACAGCATCCACTAGATGGTGACAAAAGCTGCTCTAGTGTGTGGCAAGGTCTCAACTTTTTATTCATTTGAGAAGTTAACGTTTGCAGAAAATAAGATTTGCAGTTGTGGCCCATGTCCTCATAGGCAATTTTACTTGTTCTATCAGGATATCAGGATTAAATAATCACATTTACAGCCAGTTTTCTTGAGGCAAGTCTGAGGGTGGATACATGAACACTGACTATGTCTTAGACTTCATTTACATCAGTCATTAAGAAATACAAATGTTATGGTACTGTGTGGTACATCTATGCCAAGTTGGCAGTTCTCAAATATTGAATGAATGAATGAATAAATGAATATATTTATTTATTCGGCACACACAGACTCAAAAATACCAAAAAAAGTTCATAAAGAAAGCAATTTAGCAACATACCCATGTGCCCAAAAGGGTGTAGGCAGAAGCAAAAGCTTATAAATACCCACCCCTTTAACTATAAAAATAAAAATTTATACATATGTATATATAAATATACCCATAATAACAAATACTACGTATATATTAATCACTGAACTAACATTTCAAAGCACAACCATACAAACAACAGTACAGAATGCACAAAAACAAAATTGATACATCTAATTCATCTTGCTATGACAAGTAATTAAATTCATTTTTAACATTGAGTGACTATACTGGAAGGAGACAAGTGAGGGAAGCCAATAAGACACCCATGGTAGCTCTGTAAGAATTGTAGGCTTCTGTGGATGTGAGTGGAGAAACTGGGAATGGTGCAGCTTTTGCCTGTTGCAACCCCATTCACTGCTTTATGTTGGAGTCAAGTAGAGAGGAACAGGAAACCAGATCAAATCTAAGCTTGAGTTTTCCACATGACTTCTGGGAAACAGCAGCTGAAATTTTGCATGTGTTTTCTAAGAAAATCCTCCTCTACGCCACTTCATCATGAAGCTGTATAACTGGTGTTGCAACACATAAAAATTGCACGATGCAAAGTTTCTCCAGACACAACCACAGAAGCCTATAACTCCTTCAGAACTGCCTGGGTGTCTTGGTGGCTTCCCTCACTGGCCTCTTCCAGCACGGTCATTCAGTTTTTATTTATTTTAAAATTTTTCCACATCATCCCATCTTTATTCATATTTGGGGTTGTACCTTCATGCTAAAGCCTCGTCTGCATTCATACTTTTGAAAGATGACTTTTTCCTCACATTTGAATTCTCTTTGTTGTTGTCTCTAAGTGAATAACTTTTACTCTTCTTCACAAACAAACGTCACATGGCTGCTCATGCCTCAGCATGGTGTTACATCTTAAAATTCCATTCCCGTCAGTGTGTTCAGTTATTTTTTTTCCTGTCTGTTTTACAACCCAGGCTAAGGAGAAGTACGAGAAGGCTGTGGATGAGCTGAGTAAGTCCACCCCACAGTACATGGAAAACATGGAGCAGGTGTTTGACCAGTGCCAGCAGTTTGAAGAGAAGAGGCTCGGTTTCCTCCAGGAGGTGATGTTGGATGTCAAACGCCACCTCAACCTCACAGAGAACAACAGGTTTGGAACATTTTTAAACAGCTTTCATAAGAACTCAGTCACCACTTCTGTCCTGCTGTGACTTCTTTCTGCTTTTCCGTAGTTACGCCACAATATACAGAGACCTTGAATGCCTCATTACATCAGCCAGCCCGCAGGAAGATCTGAAGTGGTTCAGTGACAATCATGGCCCCGGCATGCACATGAACTGGCCGCAGGTTGAGGTACACGAATGTCAGACTGGCACTTTGTGAAATGAATGCTGCCCACTTATTGATCAGATTAATCGTGCTAATGGGAAAACATGGGGTGGAACAGCTTGTTAAGCAAACAAAAAAAGCTAACTTATAGACTACTTTGTCTCCCACCTCCACAGGAGTTCAATCCAGAACTTTGTCATAGCATCTCGAAGAAAGAAAAGTCAAAGAAGGGCAACGATGGAGTCACGCTCACTCACATCACAACGGGAGTCGATCAGGCCCAAACTGCAGATCGAGGAAGGTAAAACCCAACACTGATTAACCCCATCACAGACGTAATGTTCTCACCAGCATTTGTCTGTTTGGTTGTTTGTTAGCAAGATAACTCAAGAAGTAATGAACACATTTGGTGAGTAGATCGATAGATAAGTGATTCCATTTTGGAGGTGATCCAGCTACATTTTTCTCAACTAGTCACGAGAAGAGAGGATGTTGAATTTAGTGAGCAGATGGAAATTCTCCCAAAAAATAGGGTATTTTATTTTGAATTTGACGGGAAGCAGTGTGTGGATTTAAGATCCAGTTTTAAGCATTCAGGAACACTTAATTAAAAATTGTTAATAATGAACTAATAACTGGTGAATAAATAATGAACTGAATTAATTTATGTCATTTTTGAGTAGATCCAACGACTATTCATAATGATAACTGATGAACTGAAGTAATATATTTAATTTTTGAGGCGATCCAAAACATACACAGGTTCTATCTGGGATGTAGAAGAATGTTAGAGATGTAGAAATATTGAACTCAAAAAGCTATGAATGGATCTTGATGACATTTTATGTTGATAAATACTAAAGAAACAAGCCTGGATTCTAAATCCAAGTTCGAGTGAGTATTTCACTGGTGGGGAATATGGGGCCTTCCTCTTCTTCTCGTATTTTACTCTCAAAGACATCCTGATGTCTTTGAGATTCAGCTTGGGACTCCCGCAAGGACGGTCGCATTCCTCCCCTCTCGTCTCTCCACTCCCCTCACCCTGGCTTCCTCCCTGCCACCTCGAAGGCAGCGCAGTTTTTACTGCTGCAGCCTTCAACCCCCAGGCTGGGCGGCACAGGCCCATCCTGCTGCAGCCTTCACCCACTTTGCTTCAATTCAGATGACGGACTGCTTCAAGTTCAGTGCACATAAACAATGTCAAATGTATATGTGTTGGCTTTCATTTTGATGTATGCCATTATTACGGTAAACAAGTAATAATTGTGGATTAATTGCTGTATTCTGAGGTAACGAGTGTAAATGTAATTGCCCTTTTTTGGGATTAATAAAGTTGTCTGAAGTCTGATGTTTCCCAATTTTGGTCCTGGGCGACCCACTAACTTGCACAATGTGTTGTGCACAGCCTCAGCAGCTATGAGAAGAACCAGGCGTACACGGCCTCCACAGAATGGTCAGATGAGGACCAGATGACCCCCAACTCCGGCAATGACACCAACGGAGGGACCAACCCCTTCGAAGAAGACACTGGAAAAGGGGTGAGAGTGAGAGCACTGTATGACTATGAAGGCCAGGAGCAGGACGAGCTCAGCTTCAGAGCAGGTGAGCAGGACAGCAGGTGGCCCCTCCCTTCAGTGTCGTGTCACAGGGTCGATTCCTGTGACTGTGAACAGTTGGGAAACTGAGCATTTGGGTGGAAATGGAGTCTTAGAAGTCGTATTAGATGCACATCTGCTTTTATCAGTATTGCAGTCGAGTCCACCTCTCCCGAGGCCAAGGCTGAGACCGAGTCCTGGGTCTCTGACGCCAAGGCCAAAACAGTCACAGCAACTGGAGGCAGAGGTTGAATATTATACAAACTCTATCTACTATACAAACTCTGTGGCCCGTTCCTATAAACTTGTGTAATTTCAAGCCACAGCCAGGTGAGCTGGACGTGGTCTTATGTAAACTTTAGCACACTTTCGTTACGCAATGTGTTTGGATTACAGATATTAATATGTTACCCGGGTAAAGGATTACAATAATGCTTGGGTAGTGACAAGGCTGTTTTGGAAGAGTTTTACACGTTAGTACTTGTAGACGTAGCATGTGTCTATGTATGTGTGTAGTACTGTGGTGACAGAAACAATGCATTCATGCATTGCACATATAGACCATCGTAGGCGTGAAGTTACTGTGACAGCTGCTTTTTTGTTTGGTGGGAAGGAAACAGTGCAAAAAAATAGGTTAAGACAAGTGGCCTTGAACTACATAGCAAGGCCTAGGACTAGGCATCAGAAAACCAGCCTTGAGACCTGCAACACAGGCTTTCATGCTTGAATTATATACCTAGAAAATGGACACATGAATTCCAGAATATTTCTGATTATTGTAAATAATTCCCCCAACCTCAGAATATTTTCCCCTCCCCAGCTACATGTGTTACCTGCTGAGACGGCCCTAATTCACTGTTGTACAGATACACGACTCCAAGCGTACAGATGTCCTCCCCAAAAACATACTTACAGACGATTATCACTTCTTATATCATTGAGTAAATTCTTATAAACATCGCTTTTGACAAAATGCCTTCCACTGGCGTAAGTGTAGTTTGCGTGTTTTTACTGCAGTTTTTACAAACTTCCTTCACAAATTTGCAGAGACTGATAGTAGATAAAACTTTAGGTCCCAAGTCTTGTCTTAGTTATCAGTACAACCAGGAACACACTCTTGTTTATGAATTTAATTCATAAACAAGTTTAATTCCTCTCCATAGGCAGAAAATATTTCACTCACACAGCGACAACCAGCCTGATCCACTCCGTTATCATCTGTTATAAATATGGTGTCCATGTTGGTATGGACACTCACGTTGTTGCTACTCTCAATTATGTTGTTGCTACGGTCAGCTAGGTTGTTGTTGCGCTCTGTCACCTTGCTTTTATGCTCATCCATGTTGCTACACTCAGTCACATTGTTGCTACACCCAGTCACATAGGTTTGCTATCAATACAATGATTTGTAAATCCACTTCAACCGATATTCAGTTGAATACACCACAAAGACAAGACATTTAATGTTCAAACTGATAAACTTTATTGTTTTTGTGCAACTATTTGCTTATTTTGAAATGGATGCCTGCAACACGTTTCTAAAAAGCTGGGACAGTGGTATGTTTACCACTGTGTTACATCACCTTTCCTTCTAACAACACTCAGTAAGCGTTTGGGAACTCAGGACACTAATTGTTGAAGATTTGTAGGTGGAATTCTTTCCCATTCTTTGCTTCATGTACGACTTCAGTTCTTCAACAGTCCGGGGTCTCCATTGTCGTATTTTGAGCTTCATAATGCGCCACACATTTTAAATGGGCAACAGGTCTGGACTGCAGGCAGGCCAGTCTAGTACCCGCACTCTTTTACTACGAAGCCATGCTGTTGTAACACGTGCAGAATGTGTCTTGGCATTGTCTTGCTGAAATAAGCAGGGACGTCCCTGAAAAAGACGTTGCTTGGATGGCAGCATGTGTTGCTCCAAAACCTGGATGTACCTTTCAGCATTGATGGTGCCATCACAGATGTGTAAGTTGCCCATGCCATGGGCACGAACACTCCCCCATACCATCACAGATGCTGGCTTTTGAACTTTGTGCTGGTAACAATCTGGATGGTCTTTTTCCTCTTTTGTCCGGAGGACACGACGTCCATGATTTCCAAAAATAATTTGAAATGTGGACTCATCAGACCACAGCACACTTTTCTACTTTGCGTCTGTCCATTTCAGTTGAGCTCGGGCCCAGAGAAGGCAGCAGCATTTGTTGATGTTGTTGATGTATGGCTTTCGCTTTGCATGGTAGAGTTTTAACTTGCACTTGTAGATGTAGCGACGAACTGTGTTAACTGACAATGGTTTTCTGAAGTGTTCCTGAGCCCACGCAGTAAGCTCCTTTACACAATGATGTTAGTTTTTAATGCAGTGCCGTCTGAGGGATCGAAGGTCACGGGCATTCAATGCTGGTTTTTGGCCATGACCTTTGAGCTGAATCTTCTGATTATATTATGGACTGTAGATGATGGAATCCCTAAATTCTTTGCAATTGAACATTGAGAAACATTGTTCTTAAACTGTTGGACTATTTTTCACGCAGTTGTTCACAAAGTAGTGATCCTCACCCATCTTTGCTTGTGAATGGCTGAGACTTTTGGGGATGTTCCTTTTATACCCAATCATGACACTCACAATTAGTGTCCTCAGTTCCCAAAGGCTTATTGAGTGTTGTTAGAAGGAAAGGTGATGTAACACAGTGGTAAACATACCACTGTCCCAGCTTTTTTGAAACGTGTTGCAGGCATCCATTTCAAAATGAGCAAATATTTGCACAAAACAATAAATTTTATCAGTTTAAACATTAAATATCTTGTCTTTGTGGTGTATTCAATTGAATATACAGTAGTGTTCAGAATAATAGTAGTGCTATGTGACTAAAAAGATTAATCCAGGTTTTGAGTATATTTCTTATTGTTCTTCTGCTCATCTCGGCCTCTTGTACTCGCGATCTCGTTCTTTCGGTCATGAGCCAAATCTCATGACCATAGGTGAGGATCGGAACGTAGATCGATCGGTAAATCGAGAGCTTTGCCCCCCTACTCAGCTCTCTCTTCACCACGATGGTCCGATACAGCGACCGCATCACTGCAGATGCTGCACCGATCCGTCTATCGATCTCACGCTCCATCCGTCCCTCACTCGTGAACAAGACCCCGAGATACTTAAACTCCTCCACTTGAGGCAAGGACACTCCACTGACCTGAAGAGGGCAAAGCACCTTTTTCCAGTCGAGAACCATGGCCTCGGATTTGGAGGTGCTGATTTTCATCCCGGATGCTTCACACTTGGCTGCAAACCACCCCAGTACACACTGAAGGTCCTGATTTGACGAAGCCAACAGAACCACATCGTCCGCAAACAGCAGAGACGAGATTCTGTGGTTCCCAAACCAGACCCCCTCTACACCCTGGCTGCGCCTAGAAATTCTGTCCATAAAAATAATGAACAGAACCAAATATAACTGAATATATATATATATATATATTTGCAAAAATAAAAAAAAAACCTTTCACATTGTCATTATGGGGTATTGTGTGTAGAAGGGAAAAGGCTGTAACATAACAAAATGTGGAATAAGTGAAGTGAGGTCACGGGCATTCAATGCTGGTTTTTGGCCATGACCTTTGAGCTGAATCTTCTGATTATATTATGGACTGTAGATGATGGAATCCCTAAATTCTTTGCAATTGAACATTGAGAAACATTGTTCTTAAACTGTTGGACTATTTTTCACACAGTTGTTCACAAAGTAGTGATCCTCACCCATCTTTGCTTGTGAATGGCTGAGACTTTTGGGGATGTTCCTTTTATACCCAATCATGACACTCACAATTAGTGTCCTCAGTTCCCAAACGCTTATTGAGTGTTGTTAGAAGGAAAGGTGCTGTAACACAGTGGTAAACATACCACTGTCCCAGCTTTTTTGAAACGTGTTGCAGGCATCCATTTCAAAATGAGCAAATATTTGCACAAAATAAATTTTATCAGTTTAAACATTAAATATCTTGTCTTTGTGGTGTATTCAATTGAATATACAGTAGTGTTCAGAATAATAGTAGTGCTATGTGACTAAAAAGATTAATCCAGGTTTTGAGTATATTTCTTATTGTTCTTCTGCACGTCTTTTATTTAACAGAGGGACTTTGCGGGGGATTCTTGCAAATAAATTAGCTTCACACAGGCGTCTTCTAACTGTCACAGCACTTACAGGTAACTCCAGACTGTCTTTGATCATCCTGGAGCTGATCAATGGGTGAGCCTTTGCCATTCTGGTTATTCTTCTATCCATTTGATGGTTGTTTTCCATTTTCTTCCATGTGTCTCTGGTTTTTTTGTCCATTTTAAAGCATTGGAGATCATTGTAGATGAACAGCCTATAGTTTTTTGCACCTGCATATACGTTTTCCCCTCTCCAATCAACTTTTTAATCAAACTACGCTGTTCTTCTGAACAATGTCTTGAACGTCCCATTTTCCTCAGGCTTTCAAAGAGAAAAGCATGTTCAACAGGTGCTGGCTTCATCCTTAAATAGGGGACACCTGATTCACACCTGTGGTTCCACAAAATTGATGAACTCAGAGTGTGTATATCATGAATGCTTGGTCTTGTTGGATTTGTGAGAATCTACTGAATCTACTGGCACCTTGTTTCCCATGTAACAATAAGAAATATACTCAAAACCTGGATTAATCTTTTTAGTCACATAGCACTACTATTATTCTGAACACTACTGTAGGTTGAAGAGGATTTGCAAATCATTGTATTCTCTTTGTATTTACATTTTACACAACATCCCAACTTCATTGGAATTGGGGTTGTAGCACCAAATCACAGCAAAGCTGCCTCAAGGCACTTCCCACAACTAAGGTCTAACCTTACCTTCAGTTGGTTGTTGCGATGCTCAGTTATGTGTGTAAGCTCAGTCACATTGTTGCTACACTTACTCATGTTATTGATATGTGCTCAGTCACAACTGTAACCTGGGTATCCAACCTAATGAAGCCAGGGTGTTTCAAATGCATCAAGGGCAGAGTTTTAAGGGCAGTCGTGTGGATAAGTTGTGTGACTGATAAGATTTAATTACTGCACTGATTTTTATTCCACATCACTCAGAACACGCTGTCGTTCTTAATGAAGTAACTTGGTAGATGTATCTGGAAACACCCCCAGTGTCCGTGCACATAAAAAGCACTTTGCATGGAGCGTTGTGCTTGCGTCAGTAAAGTTAGCTTCCACTCTATAGTGAGATTTGATTCTATTAATCTCTCTTTGTACCTCCTTTGCAGGGGATGAACTGACAAAGCTGGAGGAGGAGGACGAGCAGGGTTGGTGCAAAGGTCGCCTAGACAACGGCCAGCTGGGTCTCTACCCAGCCAATTATGTTGCACCGATCTAACTATTCCAGCAGAGGGTGCTCATCTTGTCTTAAAGCAAACCCAGACTGATTTATCCTGCACGTTGCCAGAGACTTCAAAGCTTCGTCTTGTTGTCCAGCACAGTGAGCTGTCGGGACTTTTACATCTTCTGGATTTGGGAATCACATCTTCTCCAAACACATGCACAAATGTCTGCAACTGAAACAAAACATTTTGAGCTTTTGCGTGTTTATTGGCTTCAGTTGTGATGCTGATATACCACAACAATATGTTTTTTCATTGCAAAATTTTTACAGTATCATCCACGGCGCCTGGATAGCGGGAATTGCCTATGCACTGTGCATTTCATGTATATATTTTAATATTTTCTTTTTATACAGTCTGATTCCTTGTACAAAATTTCCTCGTTGAATTCAGTGTAGTCTCTCTTTTTGAAATATTTACATGTTTTGGCATTTTTATTATTTCCTGATCCACTCCACAGCATGTTTAAGCAGTCGTGGAATTAGTATTTTTGAAATGAGATAAAAGACAGCTCCATGTCTTTAAAAAAAAAAAAAACAGCCAATCAGAAAAGTGTCTCTGGAATGAAAATGTAAGCATTGTTTACATTAACCGTCTTGCTGTTCTAAGATGAGATTTGGTTTTGGGCAAAGGTTATGCAGAGCCTGAATGGAAATATGAGATTGCAGGGGTTTTGTACAGATTAGCTTCAGTTTTTTTGTTTTTTTTGTTTTGTTTTGTTTTGTTTTGTTTTAGCCAAGGCTTTTTTTGTATATGCAATTAAATGTGCATTATGTAGTGTACAGTACCATCTATTGTTGAGTTTTGAGATTGCAACCCATCAACTTTCTTTTCCAAGCCTGCATCCATGTGTTTGCATAAGTCACATAATCAACTATTCTTGCGTAACTGGAACACACCCATGATGTACTGAAGGGCTGACTGGCTGTGCTGTACAACCTATCACTCAACAAAGACTATTACAACTGGGACAGAAAAGCTTATCTAAGGGAGCAGATTGGACGGACGCTAAATGTTGCCTTTGAGTGTTGTACTTTCATCACCACTGTAAACATAATGTTAGCGGTGTACTGTTGTCATTGAAACAAAACCAATGCACAGTGGGTTAAAAAAAAAAATGAAAGTGCAGGGATGCAGCAATCCCCACCACTATGCTAGTGTTATTTTGCCAAGTTAAGAAAAGTAAACCCGACACAGCCTTTACATGATATTACACTGACTTTTTCTGTTTATGCATTGGCTGACGAGCAACTGTTTGGTGTTTGTGGGTAAGATTAACTTTTAGGTAACATTATCTAACTTGAGCTGACAAAACAAAAAAACAAATCATACAAAATGCACATTTTTAGTAATGTTAACTAACTTGTCCAATAAGAAGAAAGATAACTGTCAGTTTTGACACCCAAAACCAAATGGAGGTGCATTCCATTTATCAAAAGTCATCTCTATCCAGTTTCTGTCCATGCACTGTAATTATCACACAGTGCACTACAGTTTTTGGCGCAAAAATCCGTAATTTACAGTAAAGACAAGAGCAATGGCAGGCAAGGTTTATCGAGTTTTTCGAGTAATTCACACAAATTAACTGGTATGGAAAAGGGAAAGTGGCTCATACAGGTAGTTCTTGTGATGCTCCATTGTGCAGCAACTCTCAGGATGCTTGCACAGTAAAATCACCAGTGTTAATTTAACACCATCAGTGTTAAGTTTTACATTGGTGATTTTACTGTGTGGGAGCAAAAAAGCACACTTCAGATTCCCACACAAAGAACCACAAAGATTACAACAATTCTCTGAGCAAACCACAAAGTGTCCCTCATGGATCTCGGACGAATTCCCGCAGCATGAGAGTTTGCGATATTTCAAAATTCAAAGCCACTGTTTTTTGCCTGACATCAATCTTATTCCTGGTTTTTGTTAGTTTTTAGTTTTTGTGGTACTGTGTTGCCACATCTGGCCACACAAATAAGCAACCACAGCTTCAAAAACATGCCTTTATTAGTATAGTCTGTTACAACTTAAGTGAAAACATTAGCATAAGAATACATTAATATGAACCCACATCCTTTATAACAAGCCTAAAATCACAACTTGCCACATGTGATCCTTTTTCAAGCAATTGAAAAAACTAAACTCGAAGTCACGTATTATAAGCAGACTCTGTTATAGATGGCAAACACGGAAGCCTGCGCAAATGTCCCATCCAATGGAAGACATTGGATTTATATTGTTTGTATGGTTGAGGTTATAAACCGTTCAAATATCTTATGGATGGATGTAACACCAACATGTATCGGGGGTGATGCTTAATGAGAAACAAAGCATTCTGTCATATCGCTATTACTTTGGGGGAAGTAAATTAAGCCATATTTGACAGTATAATTTAAAAAGTTACATAAGAATCAAACTCAAGTTTAAATTTAAATAGAACTCAATACTAAAATACCCTCGGCCATATGACCATGTACCTTTAAAGCGAAGTTATCAGCTAGCAAAACCAGGAAGTGACGTTACCATACTAATGTCCACTAAATGTTTTGTAAATCCTTCCAGAGGTGTTATCAGGTTACAAAAACAGTCTTTTCAGTTTTAAGTGTTTCTTTCTCGCCAGATTTTACATAATACATGAGAAAGGTGTTATTTCTAACCAAAAATAAAGTGAAGTGATCAGCTAGCAAAACCAGGAAGTGACGTTACCATGCTAATGTCCACTAAATGTTTTGTAAATCCTTCCAGAGGTGTTATCAGGTTACAAAAGCAGCATTTTCAGTTTTAGAAGTGTTTATTTCTTGCCAGTTTTTACATAATACATGAGAAAGGTGTTATTTGTAGTTGAAAACAAAATGAAGTTAGCAGCTAGCAACACGAGGATGTGACGTTACCATGCTAACGTTCCGTGAGATCATACCATAAAATTAGGAATAGGGAAAGGTTCATCTTTGAACTTGTCCAAGATCTGTGTCCAAGAATGTTGACTATGAATTTGAAGACTCTGGCAGTAATAAGACTGGTGAACACAGACAGAAGGACAGATGGACACAAAGTCGTCTCAATACCCGATAGCCGTATTTTGATGGCCTCGGGTAAAAACAGGTAAAAAGACAACTACTTACAAACTGACTAACAAACACAAACAAAAAAAAAAGCAGGTTTTATGACCTCATGCTTTTTTTGGGGAGAGTAAAAAAAAACTGTTGGGTTGTTGCAATCTGAAGCATCACCACTAGATGTTGCTGTGAACTGCATGATATACCTTTAATGCACTCTGTCGTCGTTTGCTGTGGGTTCATGTCAGTCTGCTTCCAGTTTCTTTCTTTGTCATGATGAGCTGATTCTGTGTGGCTCCTCTTGACTGATGTCAAACTGTGCACGCTGAATTTATTTCAACCGAATATTTAATTTAAACTTTTAATCGTGGTTTGCGTGGTGCCTCGACTGAAGGCTCCGTATTCAAATATTGCATCGTGTCCAGAACATGTGAAGCAGCCATGAGTCATTTCAGTGCACGTGATTCACGGTAATCGTGCTGTTGGTGTCTTCTTACTGAGAAAGCTACAGAAAGAGGATCTGACTCTGAAATATTGATGAGTTGATCAGTGTTGTGCTGCAAAAAAAAAAAAAGCTTGTTAAAGGATCAGTGAGGTCACAGTCTCTCAGTTTTGGTGCACTTTTTGTTGGTCTGTAAGTGCTGGAGAAATGATTCCCGTAACCCTAACGATGGCAACCGAAGTGGAAAAGACTTTCCACCGAGAGACTGTCAACTGAATTTAACAAATCCACCTTTTTAAGCTTTTACTCTGTTTTAAACAGAACATGTCTGTTTATGAATGTACTGCAGAAGTAAACTCCATCCAGTCTGTCCTCGATTCAGTTGTTTATGCAGTGGTACGTTACAGCTGCTGCACCCACTGTGACGCCACTGAAGGACAGCTAATCATATTTAAAAATGCTTTAACGCCCTTTTCTTTCTGTCTGCTGGAGCCGTTGCTCTGCAAAGTGGAGGGAAACATTTTAGAGGACTTGTTTTTTCCTTGACTTCTTTTCCCATCGTGGTGAAATTTCCAAACTGTATTGCCTGTTCATCTGCATAAACTAAAATAAATAACCTCAGAAAAGCAAACATGAAATCACATGCATGAGTGTCTGTGCACCCAAAACACAAAGGTTTGAAGCAAAAAGGGTTTACAAAATTTGTTTTCTTTCTATGCTTGGACATTGTTGGCTCAGTACATATTTAAATGAATGAATTTCAAAAAGAAAGGCCCTCAGAGCTGAATACTTCCAAGACACCATATGTGCTCATGCACATATAAACCCTGCACAGTGTTTCAACGGCAAAATTGGAATTGGAAGCATTTGTTTTGAATCCGTTGGTGGCATATTGACACCCCGTTTCGCATAGCTTGGACTCCGGAACACTGTTCAAAAGAGGTTTCTGCATACAGTGTTCTGAGTTAGCATCACTAATTTGCAGCACCAATGAAAAGTTTTGGTACTATCCCCAGCTAAACTTCCTATCTGTTGTGTAAGACAGTGGACTCATCTCTGTGCTTGTTCTGTTAGACCTCAGTGCTGCTTTTGATACTGTTGACCATACAATTTTATTACAGAGATTAGAGCATGATGGCCTTGCCTTACAATATAAAGCGCCTTGGGGCAACTGTTTGTTGTGATTTGGCGCTATATAAAAAAATTGATTGATTGATAGATTAATTCAAGTTTTAGTTTCAGATTCTGTTGCATATTTTGTCCAGTATTTACTTACGTAATGATGTTTTTCTTTTGAAACCATGTTTTAAACAGGTTTCCAAATGCTGTGGAGCGGTGTTTTGAGCTGACATCACTAATTTGCAGGACCAACAAAAAGTTTTGACGTTATCCCCAGCCAAACATTCTATCTGTTGTGTAATTCTACTTTTAGTTTCCCATTCTTTTGTATAGTTCTTACAGTATTTACCTGTGTAGCACACAGAGATGTTTTCCTTTGATATAAACTCCAGACCAGTGTTGAAACGCGTTCTTAAACACTTTGGGGTGATGTTTCAAGTTAGTCACTAATTTGTAGAACCCACGAGACATTTTGCCACTATCCCCAGGCATGATTTATTTATTGTTTAAATCCAGATTTAGCTTATGTTCTGTTGTACATTTCATCTCCAATTTGCCTACATAGTGGGCATCATGTTCTGCCCTGTGTTCTACTCCACCCAGCTAACTTGCTGACCACAGCTGTTTGTAGTTTTTGACACTTTATCGAACACCTCAATGCACTGGCTTCATTGCTATAAATAAATGTCAAGAAACAGTAAATAAATAAATGAAATGATTTTTGTAAAATAGATGTAACATGAATGAAATTCTAAAATTTTCTGATTCTGACCATATCTAGTGCAGCACAGAACGCCTTGATGGCTGATTTTTTTTTTTTCCAACTGCGAATTCATTCAATACAATTTTAAAGGACAAATATAAACCACAACCTTCAGATTCACGAACCTGCACACAAAATCAAAGTTATGATAATAAATAATAAATTAATAATAACAATGTACTAAAGAAAATGTCCCAAAGACACACACACACACACACACACACACACCTTTAAATGCATTTGAACAGAATAAAATATGTTTATCACCAAATGTTAAACATTGAAGAATAAAAATTTTCAATTATGATCTTTTTTGTTTGCTAAGCTGCCACTAGATGTCAGCAGGAAACCACATTGATTTATTTTATTGTTGCCAGTAGCTTTAAAGAATCACTCAAAATGTGATAATTACCACACACTTCTGTTATTATTACACTAGAAGTCTTTCAGAAAGCGCTGTAACTAGGTTTAAGGATATGATTCCTTCTTTATGTTCTCTAATGCCATATACCAACACAGTGCAGAGTAGCTACCTAAACTCTGTAAGTGAGATAGAGTATCTCGTCAATAGTTTTACATCCTCATTGAAGACAACTTTGGATGCTGTAGCTCCTCTGAAAAAGAGAGCTTTAAATCAGAAGTGCCTGACTCCGTGGTATAACTCACAAACTCGCAGCTTAAAGCAGATAACCCGTAAGTTGGAGAGGAAATGGCGTCTCACTAATAAAGAGTCAGAGCTCTACTGAGCCGAGTATTCCTTTAACTTTAACTAGTAATGACTTCATGACTTTCTTTGCTAATAAAATTTTAACTATTAGAGAAAAAATTACTCATAACCATCCCAAAGATGTATCGTTATCTTTGGCTGCTTTCAGTGATGCCGGTATTTGGTTAGACTCTTTCTCTCAGATTGTTCTGAGTTATTTTCATTAGTTACTTCATCCAAACCATCAACATGTCTATTAGACCCCATTCCTACCAGGCTGCTCAAGGAAGCCCTACCATTATTTAATGCTTCGATCTTAAATATGATCAATCTATCTTTGTTAGTTGGCTATGTACCACAGGCTTTTAAGGTGGCAGTAATTAAACCATTACTTAAAAAGCCATCACTTGACCCAGCTATCTTAGCTAATTATAGGCCAATCTCCAACCTTCCTTTTCTCTCAAAAATTCTTGAAAGGGTAGTTGTAAAACAGCTAACTGATCATCTGCAGAGGAATGGTCTATTTGAAGAGTTTCAGTCAGGTTTTAGAATTCATCATAGTACAGAAACAGCATTAGTGAAGGTTACAAATGATCTTCTTATGGCCTCAGACAGTGGACTCATCTCTGTGCTTGTTCTTTTAGACCTCAGTGCTGCTTTTGATACTGTTGACCATAAAATTTTATTACAGAGATTAGAGCATGCCATAGGTATTAAAGGCACTGCGCTGCGGTGGTTTGAATCATATTTATCTAATAGATTACAATTTGTTCATGTAAATGGGGAATCTTCTTCACAGACTAAGGTTAATTATGGAGTTCCACAAGGTTCTGTGCTAGGACCAATTTTATTCACTTTATACATGCTTCCCTTAGGCAGTATTATTAGACAGCATTGCTTAAATTTTCATTGTTACGCAGATGATACCCAGCTTTATCTATCCATGAAGCCAGAGGACACACACCAATTAGCTAAACTGCAGGATTGTCTTACAGACATAAAGACATGGATGACCTCTAATTTCCTGCTTTTAAACTCAGATAAAACTGAAGTTATTGTACTTGGCCCCACAAATCTTAGAAACATGGTGTCTAACCAGATCCTTACTCTGGATGGCATTACCCTGACCTCTAGTAATACTGTGAGAAATCTTGGAGTCATTTTTGATCAGGATATGTCATTCAAAGCGCATATTAAACAAATATGTAGGACTGCTTTTTTGCATTTACGCAATATCTCTAAAATTAGAAAGGTCTTGTCTCAGAGTGATGCTGAAAAACTAATTCATGCATTTATTTCCTCTAGGCTGGACTATTGTAATTCATTATTATCAGGTTGTCCTAAAAGTTCCCTGAAAAGCCTTCAGTTAATTCAAAATGCTGCAGCTAGAGTACTAACGGGGACTAGAAGGAGAGAGCATATCTCACCCATATTGGCCTCTCTTCATTGGCTTCCTGTTAATTCTAGAATAGAATTTAAAATTCTTCTTCTTACTTATAAGGTTTTGAATAATCAGGTCCCATCTTATCTTAGGGACCTCATAGTACCATATCACCCCAATAGAGCGCTTCGCTCTCAGACTGCAGGCTTACTTGTAGTTCCTAGGGTTTGTAAGAGTAGAATGGGAGGCAGAGCCTTCAGCTTTCAGGCTCCTCTCCTGTGGAACCAGCTCCCAATTCAGATCAGGGAGACAGACACCCTCTCTACTTTTAAGATTAGGCTTAAAACTTTCCTTTTTGCTAAAGCTTATAGTTAGGGCTGGATCAGGTGACCCTGAACCATCCCTTAGTTATGCTGCTATAGACTTAGACTGCTGGGGGGTTCCCATGATGCACTGAGTGTTTCTTTCTCTTTTTGCTCTGTATGCACCACTCTGCATTTAATCATTAGTGATTGATCTCTGCTCCCCTCCACAGCATGTCTTTTTCTTGGTTCTTTCCCTCAGCCCCAACCAGTCCCAGCAGAAGACTGCCCCTCCCTGAGCCTGGTTCTGCTGGAGGTTTCTTCCTGTTGAAAGGGAGTTTTTCCTTCCCACTGTCGCCAAGTGCTTGCTCACAGGGGGTCGTTTTGACCGTTGGGGTTTTTACGTAATTATTGTATGGCCTTGCCTTACAATATAAGGCGCCTTGGGGCAACTGTTTGTTGTGATTTGGCGCTATATAAATAAAATTGATTGATTGAATTGATTGATTGATGTCGACTTCTGATTGGTGGACGTCATATCTGATCTCAGACAGCTTCCTGCTGGTCTCTTTGTTTTCCTTAAATGTCATTAAAAAAGCCCTTGAGCTTACTTATTTAAATATTCAATTCGTTATATTTGTGCTGCAAACTTTGATGAAAAATCTGTGAATGAAATGAAATCTGTGCTTGTTATTTGCAAATATTTTGAAACACCATAGCATAGAAGTACAGAGGCGGTGAAACTCAAAATGCACCATTTGCAACAGAAGGAAATGCTCTCTCGCTCTCTACACACACACACACACACACACACACACATATATATATATATATATATATATGTGCACACACACACAATACACCTGGAAAGTATTCATAGCACTAAAATTTTCCACATTTTGTTTTGTTACAACCTTATTCCAAAATGGAATAAATTCATTTTTACCCTCAAAATTCTAGCCACAGTACCCCATAATGACAATGTGAAAATGTTGTTTGTTTGTTTTTTACACATTTATTAAAAATAAAATAAACTAAGAAATCACATGTACGTAAGTATTCACACCCTTTGCTCAATACTTTGTTGATGCATCTTTGGCAGGAATTATAGCCTCAAGTCTTCTTGAATATGATGCCACAAGCTTGGTGTACCTGTCTTTGGGCAGTTTTGTCCATTCCTCTTTCTAGCTCCTATCAAGCTCCATTAGGTTGGATGGGGAGCGTCGGTGCACAGACATTTCAGATCTCTCCAGAGAAGTTCAATCAGATTCAGGTCTGGGCTCTGGCTGGGCCACTCGGCATTCACAGAGTTGTCCCAAAGCCACTCCTTTGATATCTTGGCTGTGTGCTTAAGCCCCTCGGGCAACATATATTTGCGTAATGCCACAAACTGACTACGCTGAGTTTATGCAGCCCTACGTGGCAATATGCTGAGGGACACAAAGGAGGCCATGAAATGGACACAAAATATTTAACGTTTAATTTTTTTTTTTTTTTTGCAGACTGTCAGTGTAGAGCACAGATGCAGTGTTCCACGCAAGTCTACACAACACTCCGCTACTGTAGGTAAATCTACATAACACTGCGCTACTGTACACCAAGCCTACACAATTTGTACACAACCCTACACCAGGGTGAAAAACCTTTTAGTGTTTTTATGAGTACACACATGTATTGATAGATTTTATTCATCCAGCTGGACTTTGCTGGCAGTGAAGCTTCAAAACAGTGGAAGAAGAAGAGACAGGCCGGCCAAGCTTCCACGTCCACTAACTCCTCATTGTACGTGTGACCGCCGGCTGCAGCTTTGCAGTTTTTCTTCACCTCCAAGTTCTGTCATGATTGTAGCACATTAAATAAAATTCACTAGCTCCTGCTCACGGACGAGTACCAGCAAGAGGACATGTCCCCATCCAGTATAACCGCTCACAGACAGATGGCCAGCGAGAGAACATGTCCACGTCAACTCCTCATGGACAAATTGCGCATGATGCCAGCAGCAGCTCCGTGGTGCTTCCACCTTTTTTAGTTCTGTCACTATTGTGGCAGATTAAAAAAAAGTCCATTAACTCCGAGAAATAATGTATTCTGACTTTTTTCCAGTGTATTAAATCCATCTGCATGTCCAGGCTGTCTGTAACAGTGTCATGGAGCCAAGCTTCTCCCCCTGCATGCACGTTTTTTTTTTTTCTCCCTCCATGCAACTGACACAGCACAATGCAACTCTACGTAAGCCTGGTGTGAAAGGTGCTTCAGGGTCATTGTCCTGCTGAAAGATAAACCGTCGCCCCGGTCTGAGGTCAAGAGCACTCTGGAGCAGGTTTTCATCCAGGATGTCTCTGTACATTACTGCATTCATCTTTCCCTCAATCCTGACTAGTCTCCCAGTTCCTGCTGCTGAAAAACATCCTCACAGCATGATGCTGCCACCACCATGCTTCACTGTAGGGATGGTGCCTGGTTTCCTCAAAACATGACGTCTGCATTCACAACAAAGAGTTCAATCTTTGTCTCATCAGACCAGAGAATGCTGGAGTGTTGACAGAGTGACCATCAGGTTTTTGGTCACCTCCCTGACTAAGGTCCTTCTCCCCCAGTCAATCAGTTTAGACAGGCAGCCAGTTCTAGGAAGAGTCCTGGTGGATCTGAACGTCTTCCATTTACAGATGACGGAGTCCACTGCGCTCACCGGGACCTTCAAAGCAGCGGAAATGTTTTTGTACCCTTCCCCAGATTTGTGCCTGCAGACAGGAGGTCTACAGACAATTCCTTTGACTTCATGCTTGGTTTGTGCTCTGACAGTCAACTGTGGGACCTTATACAACCCTAATTCCAATGAAGTTGGGACGTTGTGTGAAATGTAAATAAAAACACAATACAATGATTTGCAAATCCTCTTCAACCTATATTCAATTGAATACACCACAAAGACAAGATATTTAAGGTTCAAACTGATAAACTTTATTGTTTTGTGCAAATATTTGCTCATTTTGAAATGTATCCCTGCAACACATTTCATAAAAGTTGGCACGGAGCAACAAAACACTGGGAAGGTTGATGAATGCTCAAAGAACACCTAATTGGAAACAGGTGAGTGTCATGATTGGATATAAAAGGAGCATCCCCAAAAGTCTCAGCCGTTCACAAGCAAAGACGGGGTGAGGATCACCACTCTGTGAATAACTGCATGAAAAAAATAGTCCAACAGTTTAAGAACAATGTTTCTTAACGTTCAATTGCAAGGAATTAGGGATTCCATCATCTACAGTCCATAATATAATCAGAAGAATCTGAGAATCTGGAGAATTTTCTACATGAAGGCGGCAAGAAAGAAAACCAACATTGAATGCCCATGACCTTCAATCCCTCAGAGAGCACTGCATTAAAAACTGGCATCATTGTGTAAAGGATCTTACCGCGTGGGCTCAGGAACACTTCAGAAACCCATTGTCAGTTAACACAGTTCGTCGCCACATCTACAAATGCAAGTTAAAACTCTACCATGCAAAGTGAAAGCCATACAACAACAACATCCAGAAACGCTGCCGCCTTCTCTGGGCCTGCGCTCATTTGAAATGGAAAAACGCAAAGTGGAAAAGTGCTGTGGTCTGATGAGTCCACATTTCAAATTGTTTTTGGAAATCAGTGAGTTGTGTCCTCTGGACAAAAGAGGAAAAAGACCATCTAGATTGTTACCAGTGCAAAGTTCAAAAGCCAGCATGGGGGTTGTGTTAGTGCCCATGACATGGGCAATTACACATCTGTGATGGCACCATCACCGCTGAAAGGTACATCCAGGTTTTGGAGCAACACATGCTGCCATCCAGTAGGCATGGGCCAGTATGAGATTTGGATGGTATGATAACCGTGGGCAAAAATACAGCAGTTTCAGGGTATTATGTATAACTTTAAAATGTGCTTTAACAACATTATGGCTGTTTGCATATGAAGCGCACGTTATTCAGGTGCAATAATTGACGCAATGTCTACTGCTACGAGCACTATACCACTGATAAATTTTGAGAAAATACCAAAACGATTGTCTCTCTTTTAGACATGTAGCATCTGCTGCGTGGGAAACATGACTTACTTGCTTGGAGAAACGTGGCTGGAATTAGGTCCAGAACTCTGGATGCTCAATACTTGGCCCAGCTTCACCAACAAAGTGCTTGGAATAGATGTATTTGTCCTTCTTGACATGTTTGTGGGAGAAATTTAGTCAACCACAAGCACGACTCGAGTCCACCGCTTGTACTTCTCAGTGGTTTCAAAGATAGGATAAAGTTTACTTCTTCCATGTAATCCTTTGCGGGTATCTTGAATCTCTCCGCATCCGACACAGGCCACAGCTACGGTGCTTTGTTGCCACCGTTTTTGGTTTGAAGGGCTATTCCGAGGAAAATAAAATGAAAAAGCTGACTTGGTCCTTTTAGACGGAGGGAAAAGTTCAGTGCAGGCTTCACCTCCTTTAGCCATGATGTAGAGCTAGCTAACGTTAGCTGCCTGTTTGTATACAGAGACAGAGGTGTGCGCCAGGGGGAAGGGCGGCAGCAGGCGCCTCCAGTCTGCCTGTCAAGAATTCTCATAACCCGCTCATACCGTAGAGACAGTATAAGGGAAAATTTTAGTGGTTTTGATACCGTGGCTTTTTCATACCGCGGTATACCGTGAAACCAGTCATCGACCCATGTCTGCCATCCAAGCAATGTCTTTTTCAGGGATGTCCCTGCTTATTTTAGCAAGACAATGCCTAGCCACATTCTGCACACTTATTGAGTGTTGTTAGAAGGAAAGGTGATGTAACACAGTGGTAAACATACCACTGTCCCAGCTTTTTAGAAACGTGTTGCAGGCATCCATTTCAAAATGAGGAAATATTTGCACAAAAACAACAAAGTTTATGAGCTTGAACATTAAATATCTTTTCTTTGTGGTGTATTCAGTTGAATATAGGTTGAAGAGGATTTGCAAATCATTGTATTCTTTTTTATTTACATTTTACACAACATCCCAACTTCATTGGAATTGGGGTTGTATGTAAACAGGTGTGTGTCTTTCCAAATCATGTCCAAACAATTGAATTTACCCCAGCTGGACTCCAATTAAGCTGTAGAAACATCTCAAGAATGGAAACAAATCATCTGAGCTCAATTTTAAGGTTCATGGCAAAGGCTGTGAATATATGTACAATGGAGCAAAAAAGTATTTAGTCAGTCCCTGATTGTGCAAGTTCTTCTACTTAGAAAGATGAGAGAGGTCTGTAATTTTCAACATAGATACACTTCAACTATGAGAGACAAAATGAGAAAAAAAAAATCCAGGAAATCACATTGTAGGATTTTTAAAGAATTTACTTGTTAATTATGGTGGAAAATAAGTATTTGGTCAATAACAAAAGTTCAACTCAATACTTTGTAACATAATCTTTGTTGGCAATGATAGAGGTCAAACGTTTCCTGTAAGTCTTCACCAGGTTTGCACACACTGTAGCTGATATTTTGGCCCATTCCTCCATGCAGATCTCCTCTAGAGCAGTGATGTTTTGGGGCTGTCACTGGGCAACACAGACTTTCAACTCCCTCAACAAATTTTCTATGGGGCTGAGGTCTGGAGACTGGCTTGGCCACTCCAGGACCTTGAAATGCTTTTTATGGAGCCACTCTTTTGTTGCCCGAGCGGTGTGTTTGGGATCACTGTCATGCTGGAAGAACCAGCCACGTTGCATCTTCAATGCTCTCACTGAAGGAAGGAGGTTTTGGCTTAAAATCTCATGATACATGGCCATGTTCATTCTTTCCTTAACACGGATCAGTCGTCCTGTCCCCTTTGCAGAAAACAGCCCCAAAGCATGATGTTTCCACCCCCAAGCTTCACAGTAGATATGGTGTTCTTGGAATGCAACTCAGCGTTCTTCTTTCTCCAAACATGACTAGTTGAGTTTTTACTAAAAAGTTCTATTTTGGTTTCATCTGACCACATGATATTCTCCTAATCCTCTTCTGGATCATCCATATGCTCTCTGGCAAACAGATGGGCCTGGTCACGTACTGGCTTAAGCAGGGGGACACGTCTGGCACTGCAGGATTTGAGTCCCTCTCTGCGTAGTGTGTAGCCTTTGTTACTTTGGTCCCAGCTCTCTGCAGGTGATTCATCAGGTCCATGTGGTTCTGGGATTTTTGTTCACCGTTCTCATGGTCATTTTGACCCCATGTGATGACATCTTGCATGGAGCCCCAAATCAAGGGAGATTATCAATTGTCTTGTATGTCTTCCATTTTCTTAGAATTGCTCCCACAGTTGATTTATTCACACTGACCTGCTTGACTATTGTAGATTCACTCTTCCCAGCCTGGTGCACATCTACAATGTTCTTCCTGGTGTCCTTCAACAGCTCTTTGGTCTTGGCCATGGTTGAGTTTGGAGTCTGACTGTTTGAGGCTGTGGACAGGTGTCTTTTATACAGAGTTCAAACAGGTGCCATTAATACAGGTAACAGGTGGAGAACAGAAGAACGTCTTAAAGAAGAAGTTACAGGTCTGTGAGAGCCAGAAATCTTGCTTGTTTGTAGGTGACCAAATACTTATTCCCCACCATAATTTACAAATAAATTCTTTAAAAATCCTACAATGTGATTTCCTGGATTTTTTTTCTCATTTTGTCTCTTGACAAGTGTACCTATGATAAAAATTACAGACCTCTCTCATTTTTCTAAGTAGAAGAACTTGCACAATCAGGGGCTGACTAAATACTTTTTGGCCTCACTGTACATGTGATTTTATTTTATTTTATTTTTTTTAAATAAATCTGCAAAAATAACCAAAAAAAAAAAAAATCGCATTGCCATTATGGGGTATTGTGTGTAGAATCTTGAAGAAAAAAAAGAATATCATCTATTTTGGAACCAGACATACATAACATAATAAAATGTGGGAAAAGTGAAGCACAGTGAATACTTTCTTGATGCACAGTACATGTACATTTATGGAGTTCAGCGTGCTGTGAAATCATTTTGGAAACATTACTTGCCTGAATACATCCTGGGAAATTTAATAACCTTAATGTTTTTACATATTGCTGTTCCTGTTATCCAGTACTTTGTCTCACCGTTAACTGATCCTCTTTGAATACAGTCCAAACATAAATTAGCTGTAACTGCTCTTTTTATGCACTGAGTCACAACGTGCACCTGCCAAGAAAAGGTGCCCCTGAGCAACACCAGTCATAGCAGTTCTGCTGGTGAAATAAGTTTTTTCTCTTCAGGCAGCCAACCACACTCGTGCGTATACTGATTTTTAGATTGCACAGGGGAAAAGTTGGATTAAAAGTCTTAAGAGGTGTTAGAATGCCATTGTTTAAGTGAAGAGGGGCTGGATTTAATTTGTATTTGACTCAGGTGTGGACATTCTGGTTCAATAATAAAGTCACAATAGAATCAACATCATACACACAACACACCCACCTGACTCTGAAGGCGTTATAGGCTTCTGTCACTGTGATTTGGGGAAACTGTGCAGAGTGCGAAAAAGTTTTTGACGACCACACGAAGGAGGAATTGTTGTGTGGGCCGCCAGAAGAGGAGGTACTGCTGGCCCACCACCAGAGGGCGCCCTGCCTGAAGTGCGGGCTTCAGGCACGAGAGGGCGCTGCCGCCACGGACACAGCCGGGGGGTGACAGCTGTCACTCATTATCTCTTGACAGCTGTCACCCATCTACACTACATCATCTCACTCCATAAAGACCGGACGTCGTCTCCACCTCATTGCCGAGATATCATCTACCTGTGAAGGTACTTTTCTCTGCTGACTTAAATCATTGAGTAATAACCTGAACTTCTTTGCAGCCATATTCCTGTGGCGTTTCATTATCTGTGGATTGGCGTAAAGTGTGATCAGCGACGGCTTCGCTTCACACTCCAACCAGATAAGTGATTTAACAGGAGCTGCACGAGTGTGTGATTAGAGGTGGAGGTGACTTTCCACCTTCTGACTGTTTTTGTTACTGGGTGTGCACACCCACATCTCACTCGGGGACGGTGATCACCTGGGAATTCGGGACTTGGCGGCTCCAGTATTCACCAGGTTCGGTGGCGGTGGAAATCGTGTGGTTACGGCTCTTCTCGGAACAGACGTCTTCTATCCTCGAGCCTGCCCACACGTCACCTTTGTGTATTGACTGCTATCAGATTCTGTGATTGTCTGTCTGTGCACATTCACAAAATTAAATTGTTACATTTTGGCTCATTTATTGACCGTTCATTTGCACCCCCTGTTGTGGGTCCGTGTCACTACACTTTCCCCAACAGGAATTGCATGCATTCATGAAAAATCGCAGCCTCCTCAAACGCCTCGTACACCTGTCACTACAACTATTCGTGCACACCAGCGGCCGAAAGAAAGAGAGTACCCTGTGAGAGCCCATAACAGGTAAACCCATAACAGAAAAATGAGTGACTGAGGAACTTTAGATTGAGATATAATGCAAAATGTACACCAGATGGGCTTTTCAATATTAAATTCAAATGTACACAAAATCCACAATCCAAATCAGATGTGGATCAAACTGTCAGGTGATAGTGAGTGCCAGTCTGCACCTCACTTTCAAATATGAGAGTGATCGACACACATTTGATTAAGATATAATGTAAAATATACATTAAATGGGGTTTTCAACGTTCAGTTTAAATGGCCACAAAATCTGTAATCTGGATCAGATCCAGATCAAACTTTTGTCAGTCGATAAAGGATACCATCATACATAATGCTCTCAAATATAAATTTAACCTTTTTTGAAAGTTATGATTTTTTTAAAAATTTGTTCAACATTAAAGATAGGGATTTTTCCTGACTTTGACCTATGACCTTGAAAACTGAATCAGGTCTTGCCTATCAGGATATGAATCTTCACTAAAAAATTCATAATGATATATGAAAAATTGTGGGCTTCAGGCTGTTCACAATCAAACAGGCAAAAACATAACCTTCTCTAACTTCGCTGGTGGAGGTAAAAATTGATTACATACATATAAATTCTGATCCACAAAATGTGAATACTCAGATATAATTTGTGAAGACCAATTAGTCTTGTGTAAAAGTAGGTGAAAGTGTACAAGAAGGTACAACCCCAATTCCAATGAATTTGGGACATTGTGTAAAATATAAATAAACAGAATATAATGATTTGAAAATCCTCTTCAACCTCTATTCATTTGTATACACCATAAAGACAAGATATTTAATGTTCAAACTGATAAAATTTGTTTTTGTGCAAATATTTGCTAATTTTGAAATGGATGCCTGCAACGCATTTCAAAAGAGCTGGGACAGTGGTATGTTTACCACTGTGTTATTTCACCTTTCCTTCTAACAACACTCAATAAGCCTTTGGGAACTGACGACACTAACTGTTGAAGCTTTGTAGGTGGAATTCTTTCCCATTCTTGTTTGACGTATGACTTCAGTTGTTCAACAGTCCGGGGTCTCCTTTGTTGTATTTTGCACTTCATAATGTGCCACACATTTTCAATGGGTGACAGGTCTGGACTGCAGGCAGGCCAGTCTAGTACCCGCACTCTTTTACTATGAAGTCACGCTGTTGTAACACGTGCAGAATGTGTCTTGGCATTGTCTTGCTGAAACAAGCAGGGACGTCCCTGAAAAAGACGTTGCTTGGATGTGTTGAGAAATGGCCTATAATGACAACCATTATATGATTGGATAAGGCAAATGACTTAAGGACGGACATGAAGGGAAACCATTTATTGTGTTTATCATTAAACTAGACATAGCTGCGCTAACCTTAGAATAGTTTCTTGATTGGTTGACTGAATAGTGGTAACGTAGGGGTTATTTGATGCGCTTAAATAATAAATGTGTGAAGCTTTAACAAAATAATATGTAGAACGAAGTATAATGGGTTGGAGCCTCTGGTTGAGTGAGACAATAGATGCCAGAAGATGATTGGTTGCACACAATGTCAATGTAATGCCTTTACTTTGCCATGATTAAGAGTTTGCTGTAAATTGTATTATGTGGCCATTTTAAGTGCCTTGATTTACACCAAAACTCAATGTTTGAGTGTCACCTTGCGTTGATATAATCCAGCTAATTGACCACCGTGTGCCTTAGTATGTAAGTTCACCTGCACTTAAATATATTTACCGTGTGAAGTATCACTTATATTCATATCCGCACCAGAGTTATCAGAAATTCGAGTGATGTGATTTTTTTTATTGCAATGCACAAATGAGGATGTCTTGTCAGTAAACAGCCCAAGAGTATAGTTGATGTAATGGGACTCTTTCGAGTCCCAGAGGAGGGACTGTAGAAGAATTTTTAGGTTCTTATTTGAACTGTGTATTCTCTGATGAACTATCAAGTGTCCTGATCTGAACTATATGTCCTCTGGTTGAACTAACAGGTGTTCAACCCAAAAAGGGCTCTATTAGTCACTCGGCCTGTCAGGTACTTTCCAAGTTGGCAGCAGAGTTGGCTGATACCCCAGCAGTAATGAGCCCGCAGGCCAGGTGCGGCGGGCCTCAGGCCAGCTGCACCTGTGGCAGATGGTGATTTTTTTAAAAATCAGTTGTAAATCCTTCAAGTTTTAATGGGAGCATTTGTCACATTGAAATAATGACCTAACACCTGCTTAGGGTTCACTAGAGGACGCTTCCAATAGAAAACCATGTCTTGGGAATAAAATAAATAAAAAAGTCGAAGGAGGAGCGATGCCCGCGGGTCTCCAATATATAGCTGAGCGCGGTTGGTGCATATTCAGTCTCTCTAGAGGGCTCAGTTTATATAAGCTCTGTTTCGGATGCTTAAATAAACTTAAAAACTCTGTGCATTTTGTCTTGCTTAAGGCTGAATTATTCTAAAGTGTTGTGTCCTTTTCTTGCAAACCACCTGCAATTAGTTTTGTGTTATCTAAAGAAGACATCCTGAGACGACCAAAAAGAAGGACCACAACAGATGGCAGCATGTGTTGCTCCAAAACCTGGATGTACCTTTCAGCATTGATGGTGCCATGCCATGGGCATTAACACACCCCCCATACCATCACAGACGCTGGCTTTTGAACTTTGTGCTGGTCACAATCTGGATGGTCTTTTTCCTCTTTTGTCCAGAGGACACGATGTCCATGATTTCCAAAAACAATTTGAAATGTGGACTCATCAGACCACAGCACACTTTTCCACTTTGTGTCTGTCCATTTCAAATGAGCTCAGGCCCAGAGAAGGCGGTGGTGTTTCTGGATGTTGTTGATGTATGGCTTTCACTTTCCATGGTAGAGTTTTAACTTGCACTTGTAGATGTAGCGACGAACTATGTTAACTGACAAAGGTTTTCTGAAGTGTTCCTGAGCCCACGCAGTAAGATCCTTTACACAATGATCTTGGTTTTTAATGCAGTGCCGCCTAAGGGATCGAAGGTCACGGGCATTCAGTGTTGGTTTTCGGCCTTGCCACTTACGTGTAGAAAGTTCTCCAGATTCCCTGAATCTTCTGATTATATTATGGACTGTAGATGATGGAATCCCTAAATTCTTTGCAATTGAACATTGAGAAACATTGTTCTTAAACTGTTGGACTATTTTTTCATGCAGTTGTTCACAAAGTGGTGATCCTCGCCACATTTCTGCTTGTGAACAGCTGAACCTTTTGGGGATGCTCCTTTTCTACCCAATCATGACACTCACCTGTTTCCAATTAGGTGTTCTTTGAGCATTCATCAACTTTCCCAGTCTTTTGTTGCCCCATCCCAACCTTTTTGAAATGTGTTGCAGGCATCCCTTTCAAAATGAGCAAATATTTGCACAAAAAACAAACAAACAAACAAACAAACAAAGTTTATCAGTTTGAACATTAAATATCTTGTCTTTGTGGTGTATTCAATTGAATATGGGTTGAAGAGGATTTGCAAATCATTATATTCTGTTTTTATTTACATTTTACACAATGTCCCAACTTCATTGGAATTGGGGTTGTACAATATGCAGTAATTGGGGCTCTCACTGTTGTCTGTCAGTGACAGAAGGCATTTCTGAGATCTTAAAACAGAGACATTTGAACTTTTATGAAAGTGTGGGAAAAACACAGAAGTGGCACTTTGCGCTAATGCCAGTGCATGTGTGATGAAGCCGTCAGAAAACCTCAATCGTGATACCAAAAGATGCTCTGGCGACAACTGGTGTTGTAGACAGAACAGTCCGCCTTTTGCATCTGCACATGCGTCATTTCAGACCACAGCAGCACATCTGAGACAGAGTCTCTTCACCCAAAGCAATCAAATGGATTAATGGGATTATTAACCATCAGATGATAAAGGTTAAACCTCTTAAATCTGTCTAAAGTCAGTTTCAAGCACAAAAGAGGCTGTTTTAAGCAGAAACTCAGCGAAATTACGTGATGTTTTGAAATGACCGATGCGCAGTGAGTGCATCAGCTGGTAACTTGTTTAGCTGTGGCACTCTGATCACTTCCGCCACCTTTTATGATGAAATAATGCTGAATTTATGTGGAAATGATTGTTGTACAAAAGCTTCAGATATCTGTCGCTGAGATAGATGATGATCCGTGAACCGCATCATCGGGGGGGCCGATTTTTAAGGAACCGTTCAGTCTGTGGCACTGGTCTAGCCTCGTGGTTAGTTTGCCTGCCTCCCATCCAGGAGATCTTGAATTTGTGCCCCGAGTGGGGAAACACAAGGCAGACGTTAAACATGGGCAAAACCAATCGTGTAATGGGAATCATACATACATTGGTGAATGTATTCACAAACACTGTTACACTTGTATACAAGTGGATCTAAAAATAGTAGGTAATTCGAATTTTGCCTACTATTGTAAAAAATTTGCTTCAATTTTGAAATCAGGATGAAAATTGGGGCCAAAAACTGGCAATGGGAGAATGCCCTTAGAGTCTAGTAAACTTGTACCTTACAAATAATTAACCCTACCCCTAGCTCCGACTATAACCTTAACATAACCAAAACACAGATGAATGTTCTGTGTTGACACTGAATTAAAATGGATAGTTCCAGCCACTGTCAGAGAGAAATTACGCAGCTGTAAAAAAACAACAACAAAACAAAACAAACATACAAAACAACCCCCGCATCTTCCCACCCATCACTGAATGATGCAGCAGGGGCCCCTAAATGTGGTCTGACCAAATGTAAAACTGTGAGGACTTGGGAACTTCATGCATTAATGTAACATCTGCTTATCTTCTGACACACACTGAATCATTTTTCTTTGTCACTATATCAAGGATGAACGCTGCCAAAATGTAATTTTGATAGGACTGATATTTTTGGAGAAACTATGGATATTAGCTAACAACACTGAACAATGGATGTTGATAATTACATTCTGGACTCACACACCATTCCAGCAGGGGGTGGTAAATCATCTATATATTAAAAGTGAAGTGGCGTCTGTGTACGTGTATGTGTGCATGCATGATTTTATTTGGTAAGTTCAATGTAAGTACATAATATAATTGTAAATACATAAAAAATACATGAACGGCAAAAGAAAGTGAAACCCTTATTTTTATTGTAATCTATTTAAAAATCAAATGACAAATAATAATAATAATAATAATAATAATAATAAATAATGCAATGCTAAAATACGCTAGGCCATATGAACATTTTTTTCTTTATAAATTGCAGTTGTTTAAATGGTATCCCAGGGCAAAGTATAATATATAATTATATAAATATAAAATTATACCTTGATTGTTATTTACATTAATTTTTAAGATGTAATTGCCTTACTTACAATTTGTACATGTTCAATAAAGCCCCTCTAGCAATCAATCAATCATAAACAGTATTTATGTTTATGAGCTTTTGACAAGAGCAGAATTTAACTTTGAGTCAGCGGAAGTCAGCGTGCACACTGACATCAGCAAAATGTCTTGTAAATCCTTCCAGAGGTGTTATCAGGTTACAAAAACAGCGTTTTCAGTTGTAGATGTGTTTATTTCTCACTAACTTTTACATAATATATGACAGAGATTATATTTACACACAAACAAAACGGTTTGCAGCTAGCCTGTGATGTCACGACGCTAATGTCTGTGAACTCTCTTGTAAATCACTTCAGAAGTGTTATTAGGTTCCACAAACAATGTTTTCAGTTTTAGATGTGTTTATTTATTGCTAACTTTTACATAATATCTGACAGAGGTTATACTTACACACAAAACGGTTTGCAGCTAGCCTGTGATGTCACCATGCTAAAGTCTGTGAAATGTCTTGTAAATCACTTCAGGAGTGTTATTAGGTTCGAAAACCAGTGTTTTCAGTTTTAGATGTGTTTATTTCTCGCTAACTTTTACATAATATATGACAGAGGTTATATTTACACACAAACAAAACGGTTTGCAACTAGCCTGTGATGTCACCACACTAAAGTCCGTGAACTGTCTTGTAAATCACTTCAGAAGTGCTATTAGGTTCCAAAACCAGTGTTTTCAGTTTTAGATGTGTTTATTTCTCACTAACTTTTATATAATATATGACAGAGGTTATATTTACACACAAACAAAACGGTTTGCAGCTAGCCTGTGATGTCACCACGCTAAAGTCTGTGAAATGTCTTGTAAATCACTTCAGGAGTGTTATTAGGTTCGAAAACCAGTGTTTTCAGTTTTAGATGTGTTTATTTCTCACTAGTTTTTACAGAATATATGAGAAACATGTCATATAAACACATAAATGAAGTGGTTTTACAGAGACCTGCCACTGACAGCCAGGGTTGCCAACTCCTCAGTAAGAAAAGTAGCTATTGGCTGTCCTGAAAGTTGCCAGAAATCGCTAAATGATGTAATTGTCTAATTTGCACATTGTTTGCATAGTGTGACATCAACAGATGCTGTAGGGAAAAAAAAAACGTGGGAGATTTTCAAGTCCAGACTTAAGACGCACTTATTTTCCCTTTCATATGGCTAGCATACTGGTACAGTTTTGTTTTACACTTTTTACTCTTTTAATTCATGTTATTAGTAATTGGAGCGGGCTGCAGCCTCAACTTTACCTAAATTCTGGGTCTTTTAGTGAAGTTTAGGGCTCATGGCCGGTGATCACCTTAGTATTTCTTCTGTTTTTCTTGTTGATTAATGCTGGCAAATTATACAGTATTTTTTTTTTTTTTTGTCTTTCTGATGCCTGATTCTGTTTTTTCTCTCTGTTTAAGGTGCAGCTCCATCCAGAGATGGGAGTTGTATTCGTGTTGGCGATCCTCCTGTCCTGTGCGGCAATAGCATTTCTTGTATATTCGTCCGTGAATTGTTCTTTGAATTGTTCTGTAATTTATGTCTGTATCATGGCCCAAGCAGAGGGTCACCCCTTTGAGTCTGGTCTGTTTGAGGTTTCTTCCTCAGAGGGAGTTTTTCCTTACCACTGTTGCTCTGGGGGTTGGTAAGGTTAGACCTTACCTGTGTTGAAGCGCTTTGAGGCAACTCTGTTGTGATTTGGCGCTATATAAATGAAAATAAATTGAAAAATTGAAATTCAACGTTTTAATATTGTTTGGTAAATTCCATATTCATAAATGTAGAGTACTGTAAATGAATTTCACACGGCCCTCTGGCTGAATTTGAACAATATGTCATAATGCTGCCACGGTCTATAAGGATTTTTTTTTTTTTTTTTTTTTTTGAAGAGCATTAATGTTAAAGCTTTGTTTTTCTATCTCTTTGTGGCCTCATACAGTCACTTGCCCAGTTCCGGATCATTGCCGGTTCCGGATCACTGTTGTAGTATTTGCGCCGTCGTTTCTCGTAATCAGCACGAATAAGCTAATACTTGGTACCAATGGAAAGACTGATGTTTTGTCTACAAACGACCACAAGCTCGACTGGATCCAGCCATCCTTGTGATCAGCAAAGGAATCAAAACATCCGGTCTCCATGGTGTGTGCGTTTTCTGACTCGCTCATTCGTAAAAGTGCAAAAGTGACGATCTCTAAGAAGTAGCAAAGATGAGTTAGCCATTCAGTGTTTTTGGAGGGGGAAAATACTTTTTTTTTTTTCAATATTTATTTAATTCATTTAAAACAAAACAGAAAAGCAGAAATGAATATATTACAAGACATTGAATGAAAAGGAGCAGAGGGAAGAACAAGTCTTATATTTTCTGCCCCTTTTTACAATACAATCTTTAAATTTTAAGCATCATTATTCAACATTATTTAACAGATTACATTTTTTGACTTTGTCACATACCACTGACTTATTTAATAATTTTAGCCATTATTTAAAAGATTAAATTTGTAACAGGTTAAATTTTAGACTTAAAACATTTTAGACATTATTAACAGATTACATTTTAGACTTTATCACAACCCACTGACTTATTTCATAGTTTCATACTTACTTAATACATCTAGTTTAATACGTTTTTTAAAATAATTTAAGCGACCTTGATTCTTTGATTTCTTTGTTGAGGTTGTTCCATAATTTTACACCATTCACTGCAATACTCCGTTCCTTTACTTTGGTTCTGAATCTTGGTTTTTTAAAGACTTCTATTCCTTTCAAATTATAACTACTTACTCTGTTTTCAAACATATTTTGAATGTTTATTGGTAAGGTATTTTTATTAGCTTGGTGCATTGTTTGTAATATTTTCAAATCAACTAAATCATGAAATTTAAGTACCCTATACTTAATGAATAATGGATTAGATGGATCTCTAAAAGGACTATTGCTAATCAAGCTCTTTTCGGCAGAATAAATAATGGTTGTGTATAAGTTTTACATGTTGATCCCCAGATTTCTACACAATAAGTTAAATATGGGACAATCAATGAATTGTACAATGTTAATAAACAATAACTATTTAACGAAAATTTGACTTTATGCAAAACAGCAATGGCTTTCGCTATTTTTCCTTTTGTGTCATTTATGTGTGACTTCCATGTAAGATCTTCATCAATCATGACTCCAAGAAATTTCATTTCTTTTACCCTTTGTATGTCCATTCCATCTATTTTTAATGACACATCATTTTTTTTAACTCTGTCATTAAACAATATGAAATTTGTCTTATTAAGATTTAGTGACAATCTGTTTATATCAAACCAGTGTTTAACTTTTTCCAACTCTGTATTTATCACTTGTACTACTTCCTGTATATCTGATCCAGAGTAAAATAATGTTGTATCATCAGCAAATAATATGCTGCTAAGTACTTTAGATACATTCACAAAGTCATTGATATACAATACTTACTTGGGTAGAAAATGTCAGTGTGTTAGGTCTTACTGTTTAATTGCTGCACGCATTTATCTCCGACGCGAAAATTTGCTGGTTGTGGATCACTGAAGCAGCAGCCTCGTGTCAGTACTTGTGATCCATATGTACTTTGAGGGTCATCTCAACATCACGAATAGGCATGAATGTGGGGGCTTTTACTTTTTAATTCAGGAGAAATCTCACCTCCACACATTTAAATCCCTCCTTTGCTCTCCATCTCGAACGATATAAGGTGTGAAATAATAGCAAGTTGGGGCATCTTGTGCTATCCTGACCCACTTCATTGAGTTAAATAGGGGGAGATAACAAAATCCAAGAATGTTTATTACCACAGATTTTATTTTATCTTCATTTATTTATTATTTAAAAACACTACATTTTTTGCTCGTAAAAACGTATAACATTGCCTTTCGAAACTAAGTAAATTCTCATTTAATAAGTATAATTTATATCATTTTGTGTTCAAAACACATTCTCGGGCACAGTGTGTATCATTCTGCATTAGAAGGGCTCCAGCCAGATGCCAGGAATGACCCCAGAGTGACACAGAGTGTCGTGATCCAGAACCGGGCAAAGTGATTCATTTCCGGCACATATTTGCACCACACATAATGTGGCTTTACACGACTTTTTCAGCTAGATAACATCCAAATACCCAATACAACAATAAATCAAATCAAATCAATTTCATTTATATAGCGCCAAATCACAACAAACAGTTGCCCCAAGGCGCTTCATATTGTAAGGCAAGGCCATACAATAATTACAGAAAAAACCCCAACGGTCAAAACGACCCCCTGTGAGCAAGCACTTGGCAACAGTGGGAAGGAAAAACTCCCTTTTAACAGGAAGAAACCTCCAGCAGAAGCAGGCTCAGGGAGGGGCAGTCTTCTGCTGGGACTGGTTGGGGCTGAGGGAGAGAACCAGGAAAAAGACATGCTGTGGAGGGGAGCAGAGATCAATCACTAATGATTAAATGCAGAGTGGTGCATACAGAGCAAAAAGAGAAAGAAACACTCAGTGCATCATGGGAACCCCCCAGCAGTCTAAGTCTATAGCAGCATAACTAAGGGATGGTTCAGGGTCACCTGATCCAGCCCTAACTATAAGCTTTAGCAAAAAGGAAAGTTTTAAGCCTAATCTTAAAAGTAGAGAGGGTGTCTGTCTCCCTGATCCGAATTGGGAGCTGGTTCCACAGGAGAGGAGCCTGAAAGCTGAAGGCTCTGCCTCCCATTCTACTCTTACAATCCTAGGAACTACAAGTAAGCCTGCAGTCTGAGAGCGAAGCGCTCTATTGGGGTGATATGGTACTATGAGGTCCCTAAGATAAGATGGGACCTGATTATTCAAAACCTTATAAGTAAGAAGAAGAATTTTAAATTCTATTCTAGAATTAACAGGAAGCCAATGAAGAGAGGCCAATATGGGTGAGATATGCTCTCTCCTTCTAGTCCCCGTCAGTACTCTAGCTGCAGCATTTTGAATTAACTGAAGGCTTTTCAGGGAACTTTTAGGACAACCTGATAATAATGAATTACAATAGTCCAGCCTAGAGGAAATAATGCATGAATTAGTTTTTCAGCATCACTCTGAGACAAGACCTTTCTAATTTTAGAGATATTGCGCAAATGCAAAAAAGCAGTCCTACATATTTGTTTAATATGCGCTTTGAATGACATATCCTGATCAAAAATGACTCCAAGATTTCTCACAGTATTACTGGAGGTCAGGGTAATGCCATCCAGAGTAAGGATCTGGTTAGACACCATGTTTCTAAGATTTGTGGGGCCAAGTACAATAACTTCAGTTTTATCTGAGTTTAAAAGCAGGAAATTAGAGGTCATCCATGTCTTTATGTCTGTAAGACAATCCTGCAGTTTAGCTAATTGGTGTGAGTCCTCTGGCTTCATGGATAGATAAAGCTGGGTATCATCTGCGTAACAATGAAAATTTAAGCAATGCTGTCTAATAATACTGCCTAAGGAAAGCATGTATAAAGTGAATAAAATTGGTCCTAGCACAGAACCTTGTGAAACTCCATAATTAACCTTAGTCTGTGAAGAAGATTCCCCATTTACATGAACAAATTGTAATCTATTAGATAAATATGATTCAAACCACCGCAGCGCAGTGCCTTTAATACCTATGGCATGCTCTAATCTCTGTAATAAAATTTTATGGTCAACAGTATCAAAAGCAGCACTGAGGTCTAACAGAACAAGCACAGAGATGAGTCCACTGTCCGAGGCCATAAGAAGATCATTTGTAACCTTCACTAATGCTGTTTCTGTACTATGATGAATTCTAAAACCTGACTGAAACTCTTCAAATAGACCATTCCTCTGCAGATGATCAGTTAGCTGTTTTACAACTACCCTTTCAAGAATTTTTGAGAGAAAAGGAAGGTTGGAGATTGGCCTATAATTAGCTAAGATAGCTGGGTCAAGTGATGGCTTTTTAAGTAATGGTTTAATTACTGCCACCTTAAAAGCCTGTGGTACATAGCCAACTAATAAAGATAGATTGATCATATTTAAGATCGAAGCATTAAATAATGGTAGGGCTTCCTTGAGCAGCCTGGTAGGAATGGGGTCTAATAGACATGTTGATGGTTTGGAGCAATACACAGTAAAGGACATTCAGTTGCATTATGGCTCCGTATTGCAGGACTTTAAAAAGCGTTATCCAGAACTGGGCAAATGACTGTACTTTGTTTGTTTGTTGTTCATTTTACTGTTATTGTATTTGTTGAAAAAAAAAAACACGTTGTGACAGACAAAAAAAAAGTGAGTAAAAACACCTTAATAATGTTGAACTACAAATAAACTTGATTGTTGGTTTGTTTGTTTATTTTGCCATTAAAATTAGCTATCACTTCTCAAAATAACATAACTTCTCAAGGCCACTGATCCTCAAAGTCTGGAGACTAATTAGTCTCAGCACAGCAAATGAGGTAAAGTCTGACTGAGTCCGAGTGAGGTGCAGGAACAGCCACGGAGGCATTGCACGGTCTTTAATCTCCTAGTTGCTCCCGGTGTGTGGTGGGTGCCTTGTATGGCAGCACCCTGACATCGGGGTGAATGTAAGGCATAATTGTAAAGCGCTTTGAGTGTCTGATGCAGATGGAAAAGTGCTATATAAATGCAGTCCATTTACCATTTTACCATTTTACCAATGGAGGCATGGAAATGGCAGTAGAGTTTCTAACCAGATTGTTTAATAAAATCTTGGAAAGTGAGAGGATGCCTGAGGAGTGGAGACAAAGTGTGCTGGTTCCTATTTTCAAGAACAAGGGTGATGTGCAGAGCTGCAGTAACTACAGAGGCATAAAGCTGATCAGCCACAGCATGAAGTTATGGGAAAGAGTAGTAGAAGCTAGGCTTAGAAAACAGGTGAAGATCTGTGAACAGCAATATGGTTTCATGCCGAGAAAGAGCACTACAGATGCAATGTTTGCTCTGAGAATACTGTTGGAAAAGTACAGAGAAGGACAGAAAGAGTTACATTGTGTGTTTGTGGACTTAGAAAAAGCTTATGATAGGGTGCCAAGAGAACAGTTGTGGCATTGTATGAGGAAGTCTGGAGTGGCAGAGAAGTATGTTAGGGTAGTGCAGGACTACACTAGAATGACAGATTCAAGGTGGAGGTGGGATTACACCAAGGATCAGCTCTGAGTCCTTTCTTGTTTGTAGTGGTGATGGACAGGTTGACAGATGAGATCAGACAGGAGTCCCCATGGACTATGATGTTTGCAGATGACATTGTGATCTGTAGTGAGAGTAGAGAGCAAGTTGAGTCTAGTCTGGAGAAGTGGAGATATGCTTTGGAGAGAAGGGGAATGAAAGTCAGTAGAAGCAAGACTGAGTACATGTGTGTAAATGAGAGGGAGCCCAGTGGACTAGTGCAGTTACAAGGAGTAGAAGTGGTGAAAGTAGATGAGTTTAAATATTTGGGGTCAACTGTTCAAAGTAATGGAGAGTGTGGTAGAGAGGTGAAGAAGAGAGTGCAGGCAGGGTGGAGTGGGTGGAGAAAGGTGGCAGGAGTGATTTGTGACCGAGGAATATCAGCAAGAGTGAAGGGGAAAGTTTACAAAACAGTAGTGAGACCAGCTATGTTGTATGGTTTAGAGACAGTGGCACTAACAAAAAGACAGGAGGCAGAGCTGGAGGTGGCAGAGCTGAAGATGTTGAGATGCTCTTTGGGAGTGACAAGAATGGACAAGATTAGGAATGAACATATCAGAGGGACAGCTCAGGTGGGACGGTTTGGAGACAAAGTCAGAGAGGCGAGATTGAGATGGTTTGGACATGTGCAGAGGAGGGACCCAGGGTATATAGGGAGAAGGATGCTGAGGATGGAGCCACCAGGCAGGAGGAGAAGAGGGAGACCAAAGAGGAGGTTCATGGATGTGCTGAGAGAGGACATGCAGGTGGTTGGTGTGACAGAGGAAGATACAGAGGACAGGGTGAGATGGAAACGATTGATCTGCTGTGGCGACCCCTAACGAGAACAGCTGAAAGACAAAGAAGAAGAAGGCTTTGCAGCAGCAGCGGAGGTGGGTTGAGCCGCTGCTGCTTGGTGAGAACGGAAACTAGATCTGAGTCGCCAAACACCAGAAAAGTCTCCAGTGACGCCAGGAAAAGTCGCTAGATTTTTCGCTAGTCCCTTTTGAGAAAATAAGTCACCTAGAGGGTTTGGAAAGTCGCCAAGTTGGCAACACTGCTGACGTCACAGTGCCTCTCTATTCTGATTGGCTGTCAGCCTGACCACTTAAAAAAAGGAACAGCATGAAACACAATGTCACATTTTAACCTCTTAAAATAAGTCAAGATTACCCATCTTTGAACATGTGCAAAGGTCTGTGTCCCAAGAATGTTCCCTGTGAATTTGAAAACTCTGGCAGTAACAGGACTGGACTTATGATGAGCACAGACACAAAGTCTTTGCAATACCTGATGATCATATTTGATAGCCTCGGGTAATAATAATAATAATAATAATAATAATAATAATAATAATGTGTATATGATAACAAGAACCAAAACAATTTATAAATACCTGACAGGAAATTAATATTTTAAAAAATGACATAATTAACAGAAAATAACAGGGTTGAGTTCTTACTCTAACAACTGTTGAGGTCTAAGGTTCTAAAAACATTCTGGACTCACACGCCATTCCAACTCACTATAGAAACTTTGTATAATTTATTACCACCCTTGAAAAATGTCAGCTACCTCTTTTATAAACACTACCCAATCTAGAGCCCATGGATCCCCACGGGCAATGCACTAGTTCACTGAAATTTTGTACAGCAGGTAGCTGAGTGGATAAGGAGCTGGGCTGCCAATGGATCTGGGTTTGATTCCTGGGCATGCTACCTGTCTGTGTTCTTGGACAAGGCACTGCACTGGACTGGTGTCTCACCCAGTGGGTGTCTCATCTGCTTGATGCTATGGAATCCAGAGATAAGCACCGGCACCAACGGGCCTCAGGGCCTATAAATGACTCCTCCCATGAGATGGGTCACTGAATTCAATGGGATGGATTTGATGTTGATTTCTAGGGTTGTTCAACCTCAGCATTAATAAGTAATGTCCTTGTAGTTTCCCAAATCTCACAGACAAACGGACACATCTCTGGGTCAAAAACGCAGTTTAATGAGCCCTTTTTGAAATGTAGATATCATTGTCACTCAGGCAGACGGATGGACAGACAGACAATCTCCAAGTGACGGATGCCACAAAACGCGCCAGCAAACTTCAGAGACTACATGTTAAAAATGAAGAAGGGCTCCTCAACAGTTTGTCAAGATGCACCTTAAGAAAAACTAATGCTATCAACAACACAGTCACACCAGGATTTGAGGATCCATTGGATCACACAGTCACATGCAAAATCAACAGTCTTCTCAGTAAAATTCAAGTGAGATAAAAAAAAAAAAACGTGATTGCCTCTTGTCCTTGATGAGATGAAGCATGACTGTTTGTGTAAACAGCCAGGACCAAACCCAAAAAAGAAGCAAAACAATCCAAACCACTCTTCCAACAGAGGGTGCAGAACTGGCTCTTAGTCAAACACAGCCGGCACGCAGGCAGTGGTCAAAACGGGGGGAACTGAAAAGACAAAGCCAAGGCGCCTGCAGGGGATGGGTGTTTTCCTTGGAAAGAAATCAGGTGTAACTGTTTGATGTAGTGAGCGCAGGACAGCTGACAGAAGACAAACAGGCAGATCATGCAAATGATGAGGCAGTTCATTTATGTATCTTTTTTTTTCTTTTTGTGAACCTCATTCTGCAGCAGGAAATTGAAAAACTGGAAAAATCTTCCCATGCACAGATAAGCCTTCATACAGCAGCTATCACTTCTGCGTATACCACTGGGGTCGGTCAGTGCACATGCACTGGGGACTTCAAGTGTATAGAGACATAGTCTGTGCTTTTACTTTGAAGGGTTTGTTGGTTGCTCCTTCATACTGGATGAACAAACTGGTACACAAGTCTCTGAGACACGTCGGGCTTACGGATGATGCCCTTCTTGTAGTACTGACGTATGGAGCGGCTCAGCTTGTCGTAATTCATCGCAGGACGATTCTTCCTCAGTCCCCACAGTCTGGCCACGTGAGCCGAGTCTTCGATTTTGAAAATACCTGGTGAGAGTCAAAGGAGAAGTATAATGGCTCTCACAGTGCAACAGTTTGTGTGTTATCACAGACACACCTGTGAGGAACTCCTCCTGGTGGTAGCAGAGAGACCAACAAGACATACATCGAGCCCCCAGTGGTTGCAGATATTCAGGAAATGTGCTTTTTTTGGACAATAGTGACATCAGTTGATGACCCTTAGTGACATCATCATGACACCACAAATGACAAATGAACTGTAACCCTACTGGTTTTAGAGACATCCTGAAAAGTGTGTGTGTGTGTGTGTGTGTGTGTGTGTGTGTGTGTGTGTGTGTGTGTGTGTGTGTGTGTGTGTGTGTGTGTGTGTGTGTGTGTGTGTGTGTGTGTGTGTGTGTGTGTGTGTGTGTGTGTGTGTGTGTGTGTGTGTGTGTGTGTGAGAGAGAGAGAGAGAGAGAGAGAGGGAGAATTACAATTTCATGAGAATTTTATGACATCATGAAATGAAATTATGTCTCTTATATCTTTGAATACAAATAATTGACTGACTGGTAGTAGCTAGTGGTTTTCAGATGATTATTACAACATTTCATGATGCCTTTATGATATCATCATAATGTCAGTTACATAATTTGATTACAAATGATTTGGTGGTTGTTATATGCTGCATTTCATTTCTAATGCATTCTAACTCTGTTGGTTGTAGAGATATCCTGGAAAATCTGTTTTACCAACAAGTAGACATTGTTTCATGATGCCTTTATGACATCATCATAATGTCAGTTACATCATTTGATTACAAATGATTTGGTGGTTGTTATATGCTGCATTTCATTTCTAACTCATTCTAACTCTGTTGGTTGTAGAGATATCCTGGAAAATCTGTTTTTACCAACAGTTACATCATTTCATAATGTCACTCTTACCATTTGATTACAAATCACTCATGAATTGATGTATTGCTTGGCCCTTTGGTTGTAGTTATAACACGGAAAATGTGTTTTTTCCCTGACAACTATGAAATCACAATGTCACTTATACCATTTGATTACAAATGGTTTGCTGATTGATAGAAGCTGTATATCATCTCTTCAACCTCCATGATAATGGAAAAATCTTGAAAAGTGTTTTTTTTTCCTGAAAATTTTGACATAATTTCACAACATCTTTGTGACATCATCATAATGTCACTGATAGGAGTTGAGTGCAAATGATCTGATGGACATAAACTTTACATTGTGTCTCTAATACTTTTGGTTTTGGGGATAACGTGCAAAAGTGATTTTCAGACAATTAAGACATCATTTGAGAAATGACTTACTAATTAACATAAGCTTTACATTGCATTTCCAGCCCTACTGGTTACAGAGCTACATATCTAGGAAAATTTGTTTTTCAGACTATACTTTGACCTTCATCTTTGATCTTCTCCAGAAGTCACTTATCTGGAGACATTCATCCAAGGTATATTCCTACCAAGCTTGGTGAAAATCTGCTCACCCATTTATTTTGGACATTTTGGGCATGTTGGGCTTTAAATCCAGGAACCTCTAGCTCGAAGGAGAGAGTGCTGATTACTGCGCCACCATGTGGCCTCTTAATGCCAACACACTTATCAAAGAAATTAATAAAGAGAATTTGTGATAGAAACAAACCTGCTAATTTATGTTTTCTGAAACATTTGTGCCGTTTCCCCACCATGTAGTTCAGAATGTTGAAAAAAAAAAGAGAAATAGGTTAAGTCTTCTAGAATAGACTTTTGGTCGAACCCAGAAGACTCTGGACTAAATACCTTTTTCTTTATTGAGCCAGCGGATGCAGCGTCCATAGCTGTGCGGTTTGAGAAGAAGCTCCCTGAGAAACTGCCACAGATGAATCGGTTGTCCTGAACACGATGAATCTGCTTCTGACCAAAGCGCCTCTGTGCCTGCATGACAACCAATGTTTAGACCTTAGAGCCAAAAGCGAGATCAGGTAGGACAAGGAAAGTATTAATTAAAATAGTTTCTAATGTTTATGGAAAAGGTGCCAACTGGCCTACAGACAAGGGTACAAAAACCTCAAAAATGACGGTACATTTAAATTTTTTTCTTCATTTAAAGGTAGTCATTGCTTTTTTTTAGAACTAGAAGGCCAGTCAGAATGCTCTAAGAGTCATTTGTTTACATTTGCATTTCCCTTTTATCTCTTTTGTCACTGTAAGAGAATTATTCCTTTGATCCATTCTTAGATACTAATAACTAATCTTTGATCCTCATCACTGTTCCCTGATTGCTGACTTGTGTTTGTTCTTCATCATCTTTTATTTTAATGTTGATCTTTTATCCTGATCACCCAGTTTTGATCCTGATCTTTGATCTTTGTCAAGGGCATTGTATATTTGTGCCAGTTAGTCTATGCATCTTACATCGATCTTGCAATCAGGATCAAATTATGACTTTCAAGTAATCTTGGTGGTGCCCGGGGCTGGTAATCCCCAGCTTCAGAAAGTAAAAGTTCCACCATGTATTGCTTCCAGCTGTGCAACTAAAACACCTGCCTGAAGAGGTGAAGTAATTACAATTAGCTGGTTTTAATGGGCCCTGCAACAGACTGGCATCCTGTCCAGGGTGTAACCTGGACAGGACTACTGGGATAGGCTTCAGCCCCCCATGACCCTTGACTGAAGTAAGCAGGTATAGAAAATGGATAGATGAATGGTTTTAGTGAGTGGATGGAACAAATATGTGACAGGACTTTTACTTTGTGACGCCACAGTTTTCTGCTTCCAGGTAGGGCTTGTGACAAGAAAGATCTTTGATCTTATAATCAAGATCCAAAGGATAGAAGGAAGCAGATCACAATGTTTGATCCTTATTGCTGATCTTAGTTCTTGATTGCAGAAAAGATGATCATAAATTAAAGCAAGGGTCAGAACATAAAAAAAGCAGAATTCATACGCTGATCAGGATGAAAGGAAACAACATCAAAAATCAAAGGCAGGCTCATGATCAAAGGAATCATGATTAAAAGTAAGACCCACGCCTTGACTCAAGACTTTCTCTACCAAATTACTTTGAAAATCATTAATATCCCTTTAGGATATCCTGCTGATTACCTAGCTAACTAGCAAACTAACTAACTGATTGACTGACTGATAGACAAAAGGAAACTCAAACATATCCTACTTATTGGGGACAAAAATACACTGAAACAACAGCTTGAGTATCTCTAATTTCATGCACTGGTACTGCGCTTCAATGCATCTACGACACTGTAAAGCCAACTTGGGTCCTGGATGGCAACCACCCAGGTAGACAGTTCATCCTTACATCTCTAAAGTAACCAACTGTATGCCAGGTGAAACATGAGTGTCCCCTTGGGCTTCTCCAGCCACTGGGGTCCTCCTCATACTCCTCATCTTCATCTCCATTCCAGCAGGACTCAAAGACCATCTGAAGGAACCTGCTGCCAAAGACATCCAGTCATTGCCTTAGGTCACTGGTTAACACACAACCATACAGTAAGAGAGGTACCAGGACACCAAAGGCTTGGACCTTCAGCAACCTCCATAAGCTCTTTCCAGGTGTCTCTCAATCTCAAAAGCTGAGGACCCAGAGGCATGAATTTCATTGCCAAGATAAGTGAATGTCTCTACATGTACACATTCACCACACACTGATACACTTCTGATGAGTCCAGGAAGTCACTGAAAGACTGGATCTTAGTCTTAATACAGGACAATCGCAAACCCAGACACTCTGATTCCTCACTCAGTTTTTCAACTGCTGAGATCAGGGTATCCATTGATCCCGCAATGGTCACAGCATCGTCCATGAAGTTAAGGTCAGTCACGACACTGGCATGTGCACATCGCTTGGTGCACTGCTACCAATACACTGAGTAATTCAAACACTCAAACACAGGGAGAACATGAAAATTCCATCCAGAAAGGAACAGGCTGGAAGTGAACCTCGGATCTTCTGGCTGTGAGGCAACATTCATAATACATATACAAATGAGAAAAAGGTTCTTAAACAGGCAAGATGGAATTTTCAAAGACATCTAGTGGTACGTTTTCAGATTGCACCCCTTCCAATACCCTGCAATTCTGTTCTCGAGCAGAATGGAGGTTGGATCAGGCAGGAAAACACCTACAGTGAGGCAAATAAGTATTTGATACAAAAGAAAAACAGGCCTTAAAATTTGGTACAGAAACCTTTGCAGTTACAGAGATCAGATGTTTCCTGTAGTTCTTGACCATGTTTGCACATTGCAGCTGGGATTTTGGTCCACTCCTCCATACAGATCTTCTCTAGATCGTTCAGGTTTCGAGTTTCAGCTTCCTCCAAAGATTTTCTGTTGAGTTCAGGTCTGGAGACTGGCCAGGTCACTCCAGGACCTTGAAATGCTTCTTATGGAGCCCCCCCTTAGTTGCCCCGGCTGTGTGTTTGGGGTCATTGTCATGCTGGAAGACCCAGCCATGACCCATCTTCAATGCTCTTACTGAGGGAAGGAGGTTGTTTTCCAAAATCTCGCAAAACATGACCCCATCCGTCCTCCCTTCAATGCGGTGCAGCTGTTGTGATGTTTCCACCCCCATGCTTCATGGTTGGGATGGTTTTCTTGGGGTTGTTCTCATCTTCCAAACACAGTGAGTGGAGTTGACACCAAAAAGCTCTATTTTGGTCTCATCTGACCACATGACCTTCTCCCATGCCTCCTCTGGATCATTCAGATGGTCACTGGTGAACTTCAAATGGGCCTGGACATGTGCTGGTGTGAGCAGGGGGACCTTACTAATAATTACGCCATCAGTTGCTGCCTTCTCACTAAATTGCTTGCCTGTTGTCCTGTAGCCCATCCCAGTCCTTAGACAGCTCTTTGGTCTTGGCTATGGTGGACAGGCTGGAGTGTGATTGATTGAGTGTGTGAACAGGTGTCTTTTATACAGGTAACAAGTTCAAATAGGTGCAATTAATACAGGTAAAGAGTGCAGAATAAGAGGGCTTCTTAAAGAAAAATTAGCAGGCCTGTGAGAGACAGAATTCTTGATGGTTGGTAGGGGATCAAATACTTATTTCATGCAATAATATGCAAAGTAATTATTAAAAAAATCATACAAGGTGATTTTCTGGATGTTTTTTTTTTTTGATTCTCTCACAGTTGAAGTGTACCTATGATAAAATTACAGACCTCTCCATTCTGTGTAGGTGGAAAAAATTGCAAAATTGACAGTGGATCAAATATTTTTTTGCCCCACTGTATGATTACATAAGCTACATGCTTATACACTCTCCTGAGTGTGTTTCCTTGAAGAACAGTGGAACCAGCGAGGTTTTCGCAGTTAGCAACATGGACTCTGAGATTCGCAATCAAGCACATGAGCATGTGCTTGGAAAGGGAGGGGTGAGGTTCTGTTTTAGGTTTGTTTACACTTTGAAACCCTGTAAATTCCATCATGCCAATTTAACTATAAACATACTGTACACACAAAAGCATGAACATGTAAGTCTTAAATTTAAAAACAAAAAACACAAGCATACCAGTGGCTTTGGGATCTCCAGCTGAACATCTCTCCTTCATCCAGGCAGCTGAAGACACATGTAAATAGAGAGACTTATTTTGTAGGTGTTGTGATTACAAAAAAAAATTCATTTCAAAGAGCCAAAGCAGACATTAACACATTTCTTATCCCACACACACCTGACTTCCATATGTCTAGGTGTGCGTGCAGCGTGTCTCCGCATTGCGGCGAACGCTGGCGAAACTCTTCTTCACTCATGGCACACAGGTCCTTCCCTGTCAGCTCCTGGAAGGCTTTTCCTGCGTGGGGAAGCCTGTACAGATGTTCAGTCCACAGCAGCCACTTCTGGACATTTACTGTGTTCCACTCTATCGGGTCTGTGGAGATCAAAAGGCGAAAACAATGAGAAAACCTCCAGCTGCGTGTGCAGTGAAGTGAACCCATTCCAGTTAAATGCACCGTTTTAACAATGTCTTTTGCAGATTGATATGTCACTTTATTCTATTAAAACCACAAGCTAATCACACTTTCATGCCACCTCATTAAACAGACCGAGGATGCTGCAGGTTTATGACAGCGAGCAGCCTTTCAGTGCACCGCGCTGATGTTTGCTTTAGCAGGAGAGACCTCGCCCTTAAGACTGTGTACACGACTACTGGCAGGAAATAATCGTCGCTGTCAAAATCCAAGAGAACACATGCAAAGGTCAGGATTAAACAGATCCTGTAGCGCGCAAACACAGCTTTACGTCAGTGAAAATATAACTGAAGAGATCTGTCAACTGGTCGATCCACAGAAACATGTTGATTTTGAGAGCACATTCACTCAGCTTAAGCGTAGCTGAATGAATATATTTTTACTTGCAAATAAGAGGCAACACTTTAGGATTTTTTTTTCAAAGAAAAATGAATGTGCATGCTAAACGTCTGTTTCTTTGTCAGTTATACATCAGTCCCACCTATAATTATCCTCTGAGGTTTTGCAGGTGTTGATACAGCGGCGTACCTGGGGTGATATTGAGAAGTTTGCAGGCCGTTTCTATGTCCTTCAGCACCTCTCCCACCACCATGCTCTGCACCTGCTCCAGTGATCGCTCCTCCACCTGCCCCTCCAGCCCAGGACAGATCCCCTGTTCCTGGCTGTCGATGACGGGACACTGTTCAGGTTCCTTGTGTGGCTCCAGGCGAGCCATGGGTAAGGTCAAAGTCGGGGTCGCCTCGGAAACTTTCACTAGCCAGGTGGTGTCCTCGCTGAGCAGCATGTCGAAACAGGAGAGGTAAAGGCCGGACACACTCGGTTTGATGTCCACCATGTCCCAAAGCTCTCCAGAGCTGCTGCTTCGCTCCAGAAGGGCAAGAGACTCCTCTGTCATCCCCATCCGGGATCCATATATGGTAGATTCTGATAAACTCCCAACCGGATTCGACATAACTGGAATCTACAGAAAAAGGGCACAAGATTATACTCACTTTAACTATGTACAGGAGAAATCTCTGGTGCACACTGGCTCAAACTGTGTATTGAACGAGAAGGTCTGTCCAATAGGTAACACCCCCCTCACCCCCCCCCCGCCAAAACAAAAGAGTTATCTTTGGGTCTCAATCATTTTTCAGATCTAGATAGATAATAATATGTATTGTCCAATGCTGAGGTAAAGCTGTGCTAATTCAATCCATTCAATTGTTTTGTACAACACCCAATCACAACAAAAGTCACCCCAAGGTGCTACACACGAGCAGGGGTGCCGCCAGGGATTTTGGGCCCCATGAAAAGAAATATTAATTGTATTAGGGGCTTCTCTGGGCCCCTGTCAGTCATGGGCCCCTAGAATCCTCCTCCTTATTCTCCCCTTTTTGGCACCCCTGCACACAAATAAGGGTGAAATCTTACCCACCCTTCTGAGCAAACACATTTGCATCAATGGTAATGAAAAACTCTCTTTTGATTATATGTAGGAAGAAACCTCAAGCAGGCCAGACTCAGTGGGTGACCATCTGCTTTGGCCGCACTAACGAAAACATAATTAAAGGAAATGCTGCAGAGGGCAGATTCATACCCTGCATGCTCTGCACACCAAAATATAAATGTACAAATAAATATACATATTTCCATAATAGCAGTTATTAGTATGTATGATGTCATCATATGATTTCTGTGTGGCTTCATTATGAGGTCATTCATACCAATCAAACATAAATATTATGCTGATCAATATATGCTTTAGATCATCCATCTAGGCTTCGCGACCCCCCGCGGTCGGGTCCAGCCCGACATGTGACTCTGCCCGCACGTTCTTTCATTACAAAATGTCCGTTAACAATGGAATGTCCGAATAAACTCCTCATGCCGACTTCTTCTGAAAGTTCTCTGTTCTCTGACGACTTACTGGGTCAACAGAGCCTGAAATGTGGAAGTTTTCAACTTGAAACGGCGAGACGCTGCCACCTCGAAGCGCAGATCGCCATCAAGCGCTGTGGGCCGTCCTTAAAGCGACACTACCAGACCAAAATCTCTCATCAGCCGTTAAAATTTTTACCGAAAACCAGCTGAATTTATCGAATGGTGTCCACTCAGTTGTGCCTTAGAGCTTTTGAAAAAATTTTGATCAAACAAAGCAGCAGTCTCTGAGCCATTCCTAAACAATGAAAAATCGACGAGAGGGTGGGCCACTCCTCACTCAAAGACTGCCCACAGGCGAATGACGTAACCGACAGGCCTGAAAAAACTCTCACATGCCCACGAGGGTTCAAGCATGTCTGATGTAATCACATGTGATTCAAATCCATATGGTTTTTGAAAAAAATAATAAGTTCGGATACTTTTCTAATAGACCTCGTATTTGTCAAGGATCATGTGTTTGTCGGCGTGCCATGACATCCCCACATTAAACAAAACCATACACAGGCGTTTCTAGATGCACACCCACAAGTGCTCTGAATCGGCACAAAAGCAGCAGATGTGTGAAAAGCAGGAGGGTATTTGGTAGCTGCATCTGCGACCAAACAGTCCTATTTAGGATCTGCGCTTCTCGCCCTTAACAGGGACGGGGCTAGAAAAGGTGCTTTAACACCAATCAAGAGACAATCATCCTTGCCACTTGGGGATTGCCATGATGGTTACTGTCAGAATACAATGATGTAGTATCCTCTGCATTTAACCCATCTCCACAGTCCAGTACCTAGGCACCAAATCCAGATCTAGACACATTGCCACAAAAAGAGCATAAATTTATTGACTTTTGCCTTGGTGGTGGGAGGAAACCAGAGTACCCAGAAAAACCCATGCAGACATGGGAAAAAGAAAGAAAGGACCTGGACAGTGTTGGACCTTCTTGCGTTGAGGCTAGAGTAGGAACCACTACACCACCTACAGTATAGTGAACTCTATGTAAATGACATGCTGTCTCACAGGGTTTCCTGCTACATTCTTTATTACATTTATTATTAGTGTGTGGGTTTCCTCCAGGTACTCTAATTTCCTTCCACAATAATAATAATAATAATAATAATAATAAGAAGAAGAAGAAGAAGAAGAAGAAGAAAAACATGCTTATTTAGGGTCTGCTCTCTACAGCTGGAGTTGGTCCTCCGGCGCCAGACTGTGGCTGCTCACTGCTCCTAGTGGTTGGATTGTGTCTAACTGTAAGTAGGATGGTTAAATGCAGAGGACAAATGTCATTGTACATATGTATATGTACAGTTGACATTAAAGGCTCTATTCTATTCTATTTGCCAAAATACAGAGATGGGGCTTACAAGTGGGAGAAGTACCACTGAGATGAGGATGTGCGCCAAGTTTGAAGAAGATACATCAAACAGGAGCCAAGCAGGAATCCAAAAACTTGGTTTGGTTTGTTTTTTTAAAAAGTCTATTTTCTTTTTTGTTGTTGTCTATAGCAATAACTTTTTAAGGATCTGGTAGGGCCGTGGTGAAAAAGTAAGTATGCACTGTTCCAGCCTGAAGAAGACCACGCATCAAATCTTAGATTCATCAAAGGATCAAGACACAAAGAACAACTATTCCTTTATATAGATTTCTAACTTCTCACCTGCGTACATTAACAAGCTGAGTAAACATTTTCTATATCTATTTCCGTCCTTAAGAAAATTTTAAATTACGAGATCAGAGACAACTGACGTATGAAGTTTGGTTTCAACATGAGTCAAGTTGCGGTGAAATTGTTGAAATTTAAATTACCTTTTTCAGTAGTTTGCCTCTTGTTATTCTCTGGCTGCTACATAACGAAGTGTTTTATTGTCAGGAAAAATAAAAAGAAACCTCCATCAGATGCGCTGCAGGCGAGATTTCCTTGCATACTGCAGTCTGCAGGACTGAGGTGAAGGTCTATAAGAACCCAGAGGCTCAGGAAGATACTGACAATGTGACCCTGAGGGACGTTAACACATGGAGCTGCAAAGCATGGTGCAAAATGGATTTCACTGAGTCTCTTATTTGTGGGTCAACGGCCCAGAATGGCTGATATCTTGGGGGGTAGGTGACTTGTATTGAGGCCTGAAGCAGTTCCACCGCCTGCCTCGGCTTTCAAGGTGCCGTCTCTGCGGCACTCCGTCTCCACTGTCAGCTGGAGTTTTTAATCAAAGCAAAGATAGATAATGTGGAAGAGAACGCGAACAAAATCTGCCCTTACATCCACAAACAACCGGCTCGCCTGTTTTATGAAGCTGATAGGAGCGACGATCCAACACAGGCGCAGTTTTCCTGTCAGGAAATTGCAGCTATAAGTGCGCTCATTTATGATGGTCAGCTGTAGCTCCGGTGTTGTAATCTCAGGGGGAAATCGCATCTGGCATCCCGTAATGTCTACCTGCCACAGGTGGCATACGGGGAGGCACGCCGCTGTCACACACCGGGTTATCAGTCATTGAGACTGATGCCATGTAAAGCACATGTTCACGCAGGGTATAGTGGTTTTATTTGTCCAGAGACAAAGAAATTAAAGCCTCATAAAATGTCAAAGACGATAACCAGCACCCATAAAATATCAAAGACGATAACCAGCACCCATAAAAATCATCTGTGAGGGTGAAGTTTAGAATTCATACAGGGAGCTTCGGAAAGTTTGCACCTTTCTGGTTTTTCTTAAATATGGTGGCCATGAGAGGCAACACCTGCAAATATCAATTCAACAGGAGAAAATGCTTGCAAAGAGCAAACATATAACCAACAGTACATGCAACAATGTCTCCTGCAAATTCACCAAACCCACATTGCAAGTAAATGGACTCCATTTATATAGCGCTTTTCCATCTGCATCAGAAGCTCCAAACGCTTTACAATGATGCCTCACATTCACCCATTCACCCAAACACTTTTACACACCAATGCCAGGGTGCTCACTACACACTGGGAGCAACTAGGGGATTAAGGACCTTGCACAAGGGCCCTTAGTGATTTTCCGGTCTGGCTGGGGTTTGAACCGAGGATCCTCTGGTCTCAAGCCCAACGCTTAACCACTAGACCATTACCTCCCCTTTCAATCCCTCCTTTCACCAAGTGACCACAACACAGCAAACACAAAGAGGCTTCTTCTTGGAAGAGGAGTTTGTGTGCATGTGCTGCTGCAAACATTGTATTGCATTACAGGCAAGTGCAAAACACTGATTATTATCCAAAAAATGAGAGAAAAGCAACAAAACAGAATAGTTTCACGTGTGTTTTCTACACCTCATAACACAATAATATCCTAGATGTCTCTAAGCACGATTTCAAATATAACCACTTTTTCTGAATAAAAAATTCTGATGAGTAAAATTTGACAGCAGTGCACATTTTAAGATTTGTAAAATTTCAATTTACTGCTCTATACAAACTAGACAGGAATACTTTAGCAAGTGCAAAGCCTATTGCTTTGGCAATACTGTACGAGTGTGGAAAATATATTCTGCTTCAACACAGCAGCCTGGGTCTGACCTTGTATATGTTCAAGGTCACTCCACATCAAATTATAAACTGCACATTATAAACTCACATATGACTTCTGAGCCATATCTAACAGTAGCCACATGCCTATCTGGAGCACTTTAGCCTCGATAAACAATCAAAGCTGGAATGACCTTGATTGTGACCTTCAAGGTCACTCAAGGTCAAATACAACAGTATTTATTTTTTAAAGACAACATGTCACTTCCCATTCATGTCTAATAGTAATCATGGGTCAGTCACCTCTGATTCATGAGTTGCAAGGCTCAGAAAAATGTAGCCCTATCTATTTGCATTGGCCAAAAATTTTGTCTTTGCACTGTGACCTTGGCTTTTAACCCCTGAATCTGAAATATTAATGGGCTCATCCTTTGGTGGGACTTAACTACTGTCAAAATTTGGTTTAAATTCCTCAGTTAGTTTTTGAGATATTTTATCAAAACACACACAAAAATAATAAGCCCAACAATGGCATTTTTTCATTGTCAATACTGAAAGACTGTTAGACACAGGTTTTGGAAACTTGAGCCACAAAGATAGTTTGTCTGGATCACTTTTCTTGAAAACATAATCTTGCTCTTTTAATTTTGTATTCTCATTACTTTATTTTCAAACATAAAGTGCATACGTGAAATGGATTTTATGGACTTTATGAAGTTGCGCATCATTAAAAGTTGGAACTTATTTCCCCTGAAGCGAAATAAACCTATGTTTAAAGAACAGGACCCCCGCGCCCCGCCCCCGTCTCATCCATCATAAAACTTCCTTTGTAGTCCCCCTTTTTATCTCTAGATTTCTCGTAACCTGTACCTCACTCTCCTTTTCGCTCCATTGGGAGTCAGATGAAACGCCGCTGGTATCCCAGCCCGACTGTGGCGTGTCAACGCTGCTCTGTAACAGCTTGCGCTAAGCCCATTAGCAAAGCAAATTTAGCCTTATTACCTTTTTCCAAAAGGAAGAGTGAACAAAAGAAAAAGACACAAACACACACCCTGGGGAGACGGCTTAAGACTCTGACTGATCTCTAAATGAGTTTGGTCAAGACGCTGGTACTCATTTCAGACATATTAACACTCGCACCATTTACTCTCAAAATGACATGTGGGCAAAGGACGTCCGCCATGGGAACCACATTTTTTCAACACACTTATTCTCATTGAATAAAAACAGGAATTATTTGGTATCTTCTTTCCAGACTAAAGTGACCAAAGATCCATGCGTTGGGCTTTTACGAGGACGAAGTCACTTTAAAACTTTGGCTTCCACGGTGAAGAGTTAAAGGCAGGTTGCAATAAATGAAAAACTACAATGTGAAACATTTACAGGTGTTCATTAGAATAAAATATAGCATTCATAACTATTTGTCCAGTAGTGCATAATTACCTGCAACAACTAACAGATGTTTTCATATGTTTAGAATGAGCCCTTCCTATCCACATGGGAGCAGGGCCTTTATGGAAGCCGCCATGTTTATACTGTAGCCCAAAAGGGACATACTTACTCCTTTTGCATTGTGCATGGCGGTGGGAGGATTGATGAAAAAAAAAAAGAAGTTGAATCAGTTGTTGTTCGCCAATATACTTTTTACTGGTATAGCTAGCACAAGTTAACAAGTTTGAGAACCCTTGTATTTATGAAATGGAGGATCAAACATATTGATTATCACAAGAGGAGGCAAAGAAGCATGATCCGCCCTCGCCAAAGAAGAAAAAAAACGTAGGGAAACAAAATCGTGATCAGCGATGGCATAATGCAATCTGCAACCTCACCCCTAGATGACACTAAATCTTACGCACTGTAGCTTTAACCTTTTTAGGAGTCTCTAAAGTGTTTACGTAAAAGTTATTAAGTAGTGATTCCTTTCAGCAAGTAAATTCTAGTAAAAAATAATAATGTCAAATTTTTAAAAAAAATTGGTGGTGGGGGATGGGGAGCATCCCAAAATGTTGGCCAAGTGGTCAGAAAGCTGTTGTTTGAGTGCAGCATTGAAGGAGTGTGTACAGTCAGGCGTGACTGTTTGCCATGTGAGTGTAAAGGGGAGCTTTTTTCCCTTTCTTTTTTTTTTTTTAAACTCCCCCCTTGTTATTGTTTCTCATGGGAAACTTGGAGCCGCTCGGGAAGTCATTGTTCCACAACAGAGAGAGAAAGTTTCCAATATGAATAAGTGTTTTGAGCTGAACGTCACAATCTACAACGCGACTTTACTGCAGCTATACGAAGGATCAAACTGACCAGCTGCTCTCTTCACATTGTAAATTAGGTTTATGAAGGGGTTTTGTTTTTGTTTTAATAAATGTAATTGACGTGAGAACAATAAACAAAGTTGATATGATGCCAGCAATGTTATCAATTCTGTCTTCACGGAAAAAAAAGAAAAAAAAAGAAAAAAAAAGGATGATAATCAGGGGAATAGAACAGGTGATGTTCATCCAGGAAACAAAATCCTAATGTTTTATGTACTTTTATGAGTCTCAGTGTTGTGAGAATCAGTGTGAAAACCATATAATGACAATCAGGGGTGTCCTTATCTAATATTAGTTAGCTTATCTCAGGAAAGGCAGTTGTTAGCTTTAGCCAGCTAACGTTAGCTGTTTAAATTGTAACTAAGGCAAAAGTTAAAATGTACCAACATTCATCTATAGATGCGTAACACAAGCTAACGAAGATCCTCTGAAGGTATAGCATGAAGTAAGCTAGTCAGCGAGATTAACCGACTACAGTATCGTTTGTTTGCACCACACTTGAACAAGGAGTCTGGCAGGCAGACGTACGAAATGGTACGTTCCATTTTTCAGAGTGTTTGAAAATGCATTACAAGAATGTGGTATTTACAATTACAGCAAAGAATCATACATAATTTTTTTTTGGAATGACTAATCTCTTTTGGGGGGTGAGTACCCCCGATACTTCTGTGTCAAAAATGTACTTTTGGCCAAATTTCCCTTTCATTCTATGTCAAAAATAGTGCTACAACTAATTATTTTCACTGTGAATGTGCCCCCATTTCATTTACAGCAAATGTCAAACAGGTTTTCTGGTCATTTTGAGGTTTTATTGAATACATAGTAACGCTACGTGTGGAAAGAAAATGTGCAAAATTTACATTAAAACACTCTACTTCATCTGGTTGTGTTGAGCAATAAACTCAAATTAGAAAAGAATAAATGCCAATAATAAAAGCACATCATTATGAGTTTGCTATTTATTTGACTCCTATTTATCAGGTGTCATTTACAGATCATCACAACTCACCCTACTTGTAAAACACCATAATTTCACTTCATTACATGTCTATCCGTGCTACACCTGTGCAGTTTGGATTAACTGCCACACTGTTAGATGTTGGCTCCCCGAGTGCACCGCCAGCCTGGTTTGACAGGTACATGTCCAAACTTGAAACCATTACAAACACTTTGGTATTGGCCCAAATTATTTCAGCAGAGGCCTTGTATTTGTAGTTAATGATGTAGATGAAATGCAACATGATTGGGTTCAAGACTAGACCATGAGACTGGACATGTCGTGTTGACATGAGGAGAAATAAACACCTCATTTGTTTAATCAGCAATAGCAAAGATCATAAGATTCTGAGGACTCATGTTGGAACCCGGGGAACACTAAGAAAATGCTTCATGGGGCTAGTTGGCGTAAATTAAGTTGTTGAGCAGTTTCAGCATCAAAAAATTTGTTTTTTGCATGTTCACATCTTAGTAAGTTGTTAACGTACAAGTTGGTACAAAATTGTTTATACTGAAAAAAAAAAAAAAAAAAAACTCAACCCAGCAATAGTTGGACATAGGTTTGTGATAGTTTTAAAGTAAACGATTTGATTGTTAAGCTGGAACTACAACCCCTGGCAAAAATTATGGAATCACTGGCCTCGGAGGATGTTCATTCAGTTGTTTAATTTTGTAGAAAAAAAGCAGATCACAGACATGACACAAAACTAAAGTCATTTCAAATGGCAACTATCTGGCTTTAAGAAACACTATAAGAAATCAAGAAAAAAAGATTGTGGCAGTCAGTAACGGTTACTTTTTTAGACCAAGCAGAGGGAAAAAAAATATGGAATCACTCAATTCTGAGGAAAAAATTATGGAATCATGAAAAACAAAAGAACACTCCAACACATCACTAGTATTTTGTTGCACCACCTCTGGCTTTTATAACAGCTTGCAGTCTCTGAGGCATGGACTTAATGAGTGACAAACAGTACTCTTCATCTATCTGGCTCCAACTTTCTCTGATTGCTGTTGCCAGATCAGCTTTGCAGGTTGGAGTCTTGTCATGGACCATTTTCTTCAACTTCCACCAAAGATTTTCAATTGGATTAAGATCCGGACTATTTGCAGGCCATGACATTGACCCTATGTGTCTTTTTGCAAGGAATGTTTTCACAGTTTTTGCTCTATGGCAAGATGCATTATCATCTTGAAAAATGATTTCAACATCCCCAAACATCCTTACAATGATGTAATGACAGCCATCTCCCCAGTGCCTTTACCTGACATGCAGCCCCATATCATCAATGACTGTGGAAATTTACATGTTCTCTTCAGGCAGTCATCTTTATAAATCTCATTGGAACGGCACCAAACAAAAGTTCCAGCATCATCACCTTGCCCAATGCAGATTCGCGATTCATCACTGAATATGACTTTCATCCAGTCATCCACAGTCCACAATTGCTTTTCCTTAGCCTATTGTAACCTTGTTTTTTAGTGTTTATGTGTTAATGATGG